>NC_042976.1:18780744-19121994 GCF_901001165.1 Salmo trutta | reverse complement strand
AGGTCGCAATTGTAAATGAGAACTTGTTCTCAACTTGCCTACCTGGTTAAATAAAGGTGAAATAAAATCAGTTGCTAGAGACATTGATAAACTATTGCAACAAGTATGTAAGTCACACTGGATCTTTACAGGATGCTCAAAGAGGTGTAATGGGTTCGCACTGAAAAATATGTAGCATAAAGCTTACTTCATTATTCAATGTTTTTGTTTATGTATTACTGCATCAGGGATATTTACAGAACGCTGGCTGCTTTTGTACTGGTCTCACCTGTTGTGGTGCAGTCAAACCAACCCTTACAGACAACATGCCTAATCTCTGTGCTGCCATCTAGTGCTGTGTATCAGTCCTGTATCACATGGTTTCAGTACATCAGACAAGTAAAAGCTATGCACTGGCCCGCACCAGATATTAACATTGTGGAAATGTGTAAAGTTCATAGAAAAGTACATGTTCAATGAAACTTATGTGTTACACTGTAATACCTGTTGTTTTGTCTATTGGCAAAATGTCCTGTCTCTGAGTTGCATGATTTAAGCCTAACACAGCAGCAAAAAGGTTAATGAGGGAGGAAGATAGGAATAGAAGGGGTTAAAGAGCTTATTGTTGAGAAGAGAGCAGAACATACCACAGGCTAATGACGCCTCTGTTCTCTTCTCGCTGGTGGGTCCCTGTTGCTGTTACTATTCTCAGACAAGCACTGTCGCTGTACCCCCTGACTATATCACTTCTCTGCATCCCAAATGGCATACTTTTAACCAGGGTTTTGACCAAATGTAATGCACTCATATGGAATAGGGTGCTATTTGGGATGTACCCATTCTCTAGCAGCAGATGCAAGGCTAGCCATAATGCCGCTCATAAGATGGAAAATTGCTTGGTGATTGGATGGAGAACATGAGAAGGCTGAGAACTGAAATGCATAGGGCCTTTATTTACTGTAGGATTGCGTCCCAAATGGTATCCTATTCCCCGCAGAGTGCACTACTTTTGAACAGGGCCCATATATAGTGCTCTGGTCAAAAGTAGTGCACTATGTAGGGAATAAGATGCCATTTGGGGCACAAGCTTGCAGTGATTAGCAACTCTTAACATTTTTACATTTACATTTTAGTAGACACTCTTATCCAGAGCGACGTACAGTAGTGAATGCATACATTTCAATTTATTTCATACATTTTTTATTTTCGTACTGGCCCCCCGTGGGAATCAAACCCACAACCCTGGAGTTGCAAACACCATTGCAAACACCATGCTCTACCAACTGAGCCACAGGGAGGCCAATTCCCCTGTGTTGATCAGTTGCCCTCCCTAATAAGGGTCCAGTGTCTTATTGGAGGCCCCTTCACAATGTCTGCAAGCCGAAGTTACAGATTTCAGACATCTGTCAAGCTTTAGTGACTGAAAATAAACCAGGCTAGGCTTGATCCTCGTTGCCAGATTTCCAAGCCCTATCAGCACAGCCTTGTCTGGTGTTGGAGAAATTATAGATGACAAGCTAGATTTATGAGTGTTTTGCGATGGTTTAGTATTGTCTCAAGATAGTAAAACATAATGTTTATTCAAGATGCAGATGAAGGTTTATTCAACATCAAGTTTTATAATCAGAAAAACTTTTTTCTATGCATACTGTACATATATCATCATTTATTGCTGTATTCAATCTGCGTGGCAGAAGCTTTACAGAATGATGGACATTTAAAGGCTATTTTCCTGCTTTAAAGGAGACTCACTGTAAAGGAGACTCACTGTAAACACTGCATATGTCGGCTCAATCGGAAATTACCTTAAAATCTCTAATGCGGAATCTGTAATGCTTTACAGAGCCCGTAGTCAGTCCTCTTACACAAAACTTACAGTCATACTGTATGTATGATATAACATACAGTCTTCTTACATATGTGAGAGTATGAATGGAAGGTCCCTGTGCACATCTGACGTAGCTACAAGCTGGCATCTAAATCAATGGCCTCTTAGTTTGGACCTTCTCTGTACAGTACATTGTGCACCTCCCCTCTCTCTCCCAGACTGATCATTTGTTACTTTGTCTTCTCTGAAAATGGCCACTGGAGGACACTAATGCCTCTGAGTAACTCTATCTGCTTCCCAAATGGCACCCAATTTCCTTTATTGTGCACTATTTGGCCCTGGTGAAAAGTAGTGGACTTTGTAAAAAATAGGGTGCCATGTGGGACTGAATGCATGTGAACTTAGATACAAGGGGAAAACTGACCTGTGTGTAGTGGAAACCTACTAGAGCAGGGGTTCTTCAACTTTTTCAGCCTGCGACCTAAATGAGAAATTCTGTGTTTTCCTGGGACCTAAATGAGAAATTCTGTGTTTTCCTGCAACCCAAGCTTATGAAAACATGCAACCAGACATAAATATTGGTACTTTTCATTGCCCTTATGCCTAAAACAAATGAAATATAATAATATAAATAGCTATTCATGTTTATTTTTCCCCATTAAAAACAATCTTACAGTGCATTCGGAAAGTATTCAGACTCCTTGACATTTTCCACATTTGTTACATTACAGCCTTATTCTAAATGGATTACATTGTTTTTTCCCCCTCATCAATCTACACACAATACCCCATAATGACAAAGCAAAAATAGGTTTTCAGAAATGTTAGCAAATGTAAAAGAAAAAATAATATTTACATAAGCATTCAGACCCTTTACTCAGTACTTTGTTGAAGCACCTTTGGCAGCGATTACAGCCTCGAGTCTTCTTGGGTATGACGCTACAAGCTTGGCACACCTGTATTTGGGGAGTTTCTCCCATTCTTCTCTGTAGATCCTCCCAAGCTCTGTCAGGTTGGATGAGGAGTGTCGCTGCACAGCTATTTTCAGGTTTCTCTAGAGATGTTCGATCAGGTTCAAGTCCGGGCTCTGGCTGGGCCACTCAAGGACATTCAGAGACTTGTCCCGAAGCCACTCCTGCTTTGTCTTGGCTGTTGTTGTCTTGTTTAAAGGTGAACCTTCGCCCCAGTCTGAGGTCCTGAGCGATCTGGAGCAGGTTTTCATCAAGGATCTTTCTGTACTTAGCTCTCTTCATCTTTGCCTTGATCCTGACTTGTCTCCCAGTCCCTGCCACTGAAAAACATCCCCACAGCATGATGCTGCCACCACCATGCATCACTGTATGGATGGTGCCAGGTTTCCTCCAGACGTGACACTTGGCATTCAGGCCAAAGAGTTCAATCTTGGTTTCATCAGACCAGAGAATATTGTTTCTCATGGTCTGAGAATCCTTTAGGTGCCTTTTGGCAAACTCCAAGTGGGCTGTCATGTGCTTTTTACTGAGGAGTGTCTTCTGTCTGGCCACTCTAACATAAAGGCCTGATTGGTGGAGTGCTGCAGAGATGATTGTCCTTCTGGAAGGTTCTCCCATCTCCACAGAGAAACTCTGAAGCTCTCTCAGAGTGACCATCGGGTTCTTGGTCACCTCCCTGACCAAAACCCTTCTCCACTGGGGCGGCAGGTAGCCTGGCGGGTAGGAACGTTGGGCCAGTAAACGAAAGGTTGCTGGATTAAATCCCAGAGCTGATGATGTTCTCCGGGCACCGATGATGTGGATGTCGATTAAAGCAGCCCCCCGCACCTCTCTGATTCAGAGGGGTTAGACATATTTCAGTTGAACGCATTCAGTTGTACAACTGACTAGATATCCCCGTCCCGATTGCTCAGTTTGGCCGGGTGGCCAGCTCTAGGATGAGTCTTTGTGGTTCCAAACTTCTTCCATTTAAGAATGATGTAGGCCAATGTGTTCTTGGGGACCTTCAATGCTGCAGACATTTTTCGGTTCCCTTCCTCAGATCTGTGCTGCGACACAATCCTGTCTCGGAGCTCTACGGACAATTCGTTTGACCTCATGGTTTGGTTTTTGCTCTGACATGAACTGTGAACTATGGGTCCTTATATAGACAATTGTCCAATCAATTGCATTTACCACAGGTGGACTCCAATCAAGTTGTAGAAACATCTCAAGAATGATCAATATAAACAGGATGCACTTGAGCTCAATTTCGAGTCTCATAGCAAAGGGGCTAAATACTTAAGTAAATAAGGTATTTACGTTTTTTTTATACATTTTCAAACATTTCTAAAAACCTGTTTTCATGATGAGGATTTTTTAATTATTTAATCAATTTTAGACTAAGGCTGTAACTTAACAAAATGTGGGTAAGGGGTAGGTGTCTGAATACTTTTCAAATGCACTGTACTCATCTGTCTAGGTTGGAACTGTTGCTGTTAAAATATAAGAAAAAAATGTAATTCTGAACTTGAATAAGCTGATTGATCACATCACACAGATGTAGACCAGAAAACACACA
Source organism: Salmo trutta (assembly GCF_901001165.1). Classification (NCBI taxonomy): domain Eukaryota; kingdom Metazoa; phylum Chordata; class Actinopteri; order Salmoniformes; family Salmonidae; genus Salmo; species Salmo trutta. The sequence continues at coordinate 19,117,655 of NC_042976.1, read as the reverse complement.
CACAGTCCTAATGAGAGGTGTGTGGCTGGTTGTAGCTTTCAACATTCATTTATATTCTGGGCTCAGTCTTTAACAGTGCAACCCTGAGGTCATGCTCAGCATGGAGTCTGTTTCTGTACTTGTTTTTTAAGTACGCCAGAGTTGAGAACCCTGACTTGCATAGGTATGTGGTGCCAAACTAGATCAGAACATCTACTGCTTTCTCAGCCAGGCAGGAGACTGCTTCCTGCTGTAGATGAGCAACCCAAAACTATGTGTGGGTTTGCCTGAAAAAGCATCTTGCTTCAATTAGTTTATTCCAGTTCAGAATACAAATTATTACTTGTATTTTAACCGCAACAGTTCCAACCTAGACTTGTTTTCAACAATCCTTTCTACAGCAAGATGTACAGTAGGCCTGATCATTTTATCTTCATATGTACTGTACAGTAGCTAGCTAGCTTGCTTGCTTTGGCTAGTATTAGCAATCTAACTAATCTTAATAGCTGTGTACAAGGGAATTGTTTGAAAGAGAAACTCACATCTAAGTTACTACTTTGAGAGATAGTACTACCTTATTTCTGCTTATCATCAAGTTATAAAATGACAACAATGCCTTGCTAGTTGACTTACTTTTCCACTGTCGAAGCACTGTTTGTTGAAAGAACTGCCCTGTTCTGAAAGAACTCCCGTCATGCTGTGGATGTTTGGTCAGAATGTGTTTTTTTTATTTGTTTGTTTTGAGAGACTCATTACTAAGCATTTCCCCGCACAAAGCACATTGTGGGCGCTCCTCGTTATTTGTCAAAGTGTGTATGAAACCAAGAGAGAGAAAGTCATCGGCGTATTTGCATTTCATGACGATTGAGATGTCAGAACTTATGGCTAGCTTGACTCCATTTGATGACAGCGGTCATTTGATTGCAGTGGTGAGTACTGGCGAGTGAGAATGACAAGTAATTGGCTGACAGCGCATCATCTGCTGCTGAACAATAGCGCTGCAGCGTGTAGGTCGTGGAGTGATCTTCAAAAAACTGCAGAACAAAGATACGGTAAACTGGTAAACTGCCAAGCACACGGGCATCTCCCTCCCTCTGGTGCAGCTGCCAAACTGACACCGCAGAAAAGCAGAGAGCGCAATGAACAGAGAGTCCATTTGCACTTGGCCAAATCAATTCCTGTAATTAATAAAATAATTGTACATTTACTCTACCACGTCACAACCCACAATTAACAGGTCCACGACCCACACTTTAAGAAAGGCTGTACTAGGTCCCAGACGTGCTCCATGGAATTGAGATCCGGGCTCTTCGCCGGCCGTGGCAGAACACTGACATTCCTGTCTTGCAGGAAATCACGCACAGAACGAGCAGTATGGCTGGTGGCATTGTCATGCTGGAGGGTCATGTCAGGATGAGCCTGCAGGAACGTTATCACATGAGGGAGGAGGATATCTTCCCTGTAACGCACAGTATTGAGATTGCCTGCAATGACAACAAGCTCAGTCCGATGATGCTGTGACACACCGCCCCAGACCATGACGGACCCTCCACCTCCAAATTGATCCCGCTCCAGAGTACAGGCCTCGGTGTAACGCTCATTCCTTCGAAGATAAACGCAAATCAAACCATCACCCCTGGTGAGACAAAACCGCGACTCGTCAATGAAGAGCACTTTTAGCAGTCCTGTCTGGTCCAACGACGGTGGGTTTGTGCCCATAGGCGACGTTGTTGCCGGTGATGTCTAGTGAGGACCTGCCTTACAACAGGCTTACAAGCCCTCAGTCTAGCCTCTCTCAGCCTATTGCGGACAGTCTGAGCAATGATGGAGGGATTGTGCGTTCCTGGTGTAACTCAGGCAGTTGTTGTTGCCATCCTGTACCTGTCCTGCAGGTGTGATGTTCGGATGTACTGATCCTGTGCAGGTGTTGTTACACGTGGTCTGCCACTGCGAGGTCAATCAGCTATCCGTCCTGTCTCCCTGTAGCGCTGTCTTAGGCCTCTCACAGTACGGACATTGCAATTTATTGCCCTGGCCACATCTGCAGTCCTCATGCCTCCTTGCAGCATGCCTAAGGCACGTTCACGCAGATGAGCAAGGACCCTGGGCGTCTTTCTTTTGGTGTTTTTCAGAGTTAATAGAAAGGCCTCTTTAGTGTCCTAAGTTTTCATAACTGCGATCTTAGTTGCCTACCGTCTGTAAGCTGTTAATGTCTTAATGACTGTTCCACAGGTGTATGTTCATTAATTGTTTATGGTTCATTGAACAAGCACGGGAAACAGATCTGTGAAGTAATTTGATTTTTCCGAATGATCTTTGAAAGACAGGGTCCTGAAAAAGGGACGTTTCTTTTTTTGCTGAGTTTTACATGATGCCCACAAACTGTTGCTGAGGAATGGAAGGTGGACAGAAAATGAGAGTGGGAGATTCTAGGGAGGCAAGATACATGATGAGTTTATTGAGATGTATTTATTATCTAATACCAAATTGTAATGGTGAATGAAATCTTTCTTAGTCCTCTTTTATTCTCTCAAAGTAGGTGTGAGAAAAACATGGAGGATTGTATAGGTGAGTTGCTCAGATGTAATTTGAATGTTCGTTATCGGTCTGTTTTGGAATGGATCTGAAAGATTGGAGGAGGGAGCAACTTCGGAATCTGGAATTGGAATTCCGGAACTTTGGAACTCTCATCATCAGCTAAAGGTTATAGGTCAGGCGATCTGGATTATACTGAAGGTCACTGACCACTCATTGTCCTGAGTGTCTCTCTCTCTCTCTCTCTCTCTCTCTCTCTCTCTCTCTCTCTCTCTCTCTCTCTCTCTCTCTCTCTCTCTCTCTCTCTCTCTCTCTCTCTCTCTCTCTCTCTCTCAATTCAATTTAAGAGGCTTTATTGGCATTGTGAAACACATGTTGACATTACCAAAGCAGATGAAATTAATAAACAAAAGTGAAATAAACAATAAAAGTGAACAGTAAATATTACACTCACACAAGTTCCATATTGGTGACCTATGGCTGCTGGGGATGGGGTGTGGAAAACCCCCTAAGAGTTGGCACAGGACCAACATCTCTTAGGCTACTGGAGAGAGTCATGGGGGAGGTCCAAGAGGCGCTGCCTGAGCCAGTGAGGAGGGGGGCTCGAGCAGCCTCAGTGGGATGGGCCAACACCGTTTCCGCCATTGCAAGTGACAGCAGAGACTGGGTGACTGGCAGGACTGACTTTTAACACTCCGAGCCTGGGAGAGTTTGCAAAAGTGGGGGCCAGTGGTTGGTGATGGTGGCTGGTGGGGGCCAGTGGTTGGTGATGGTGGCTCTCCATTGTCAGACAGGAGCAGGGGAATATAGAGAAATGACCAAAGGTTGGTGATTAAAAATACATTATAAACTGGGTGGTTCGAGCCCTGAATGCTGATTGGCTGACAGCCGTGGTATATCAAACCATATACCATGGGTATGACAAAACATGTATTTGTACTGCTCTAATGACTTTGGTAACCAGTTTATAATAGCAATAAGGTACCTCTGGGGTTTATGGTATATGGCCAATATACCACGATTAAGGGCTGTATCCAGGCACTTTGCGTTGCGTTGTGCATAAGAACAGCCCTTAGCCGTGGTATATTGGCCATAGACCACAACCCATCGTGCCTTATTGCTTAGTTATATTGTACATGGCTCATTTGATATAAACTACATGACCAAAGGTGTGTGAACACCGGCTCGTCGAACATCTCATTCGAAAATGAGTTGGTTCCCCCTTTGCTGCTACTAGATGTTGGAACATTGCTGCGGGGACTTGCTTCCATTCAGCCACAAGAGCATTAGTGAGGTTGGGCACCGATGTTGGGCGATTAGGTCTGGCTCGCAGTCGGCATTCCAATTCATCCCAAAGGTATTCGATGGGGTTGAGGTCAGGGCTCTGTGCAGGCCAGTAAAGTTCTTCCACACCGATCTCAACAAACCCTTTCTGTATGGACCTCGCTTTGTGCACGGGGGCATTGTGTATGCTGAAACAGGTAAGGGTCATTGTATGCTGTAGCGTTAAGATTTCCCTTCAATGGAACTAAGGGGCCTAGCCCGAACCATGAAAAACAGCCCCAGACCATTACTCCTCTACCAAACTGTACAGTTTGCACTATGCATTGGGGCAGCTAGCGTTCTCCTGGCATCTGGCAAACCCAGATTCGTCTGTCTAGTGAAGCGAGATTCATCACTCCAGAGAATGCGTTTCCACTGCTCCAGAGTCCAACGGAGGCAAGCTTTACACCACTCCAGCCAACGCTTGGCATTGCGCATGGTGATCTTCAGCTTGTGTGCACCTGTTCGGCCATGGAAACCCATTCCATGAAGCTCCCGACTATTTTTTTTTATGTATCAAATTGGTAGTTACAGTTACTCCCGTTGTAGCGAAGGTCAAGAGCCATGCGTCCTCTGAAACAAGAGCTTCTTGAGCTTCTGCGATGCAGTGTAATAGAATGCTGCGCCTCTCGGGAGACCGACAAACAATTACTGTGCTGGCGTTGCATCCAGAGGCAGTTTGGAACTTGGTAGTGAGGCTGCTGTTGCTCCTAGACTGACTTGTTGGAAAGGAGGCATCCTATGACGGTGCAACGTTGAAAGTCACTGAGTTCTTCAGTAAAACCATTCTACTGCCAATGTTTGTCTATGGAGATTGCATTCCTGCGTGCTCGATTTTTATACACCTGTCAGCAACGGGTGTGGCTGAAATAGCCGAATCCACTAATTTAAAGGGGTGTCAACATACTTTTGTACATATAGTGTATTTTCTTGTTATCTGCTCCTATAGCCTATGATTCCCCATTGAGACAAACCAACCTGCAATGCAATCACATATAAACATGTAACACATAAATAAAGTGTAATGTTTGATGGACTTCACTAAATAATGAAGTACCCTTTCTGCTCATATCAAATAGGCTAAGTTAGTCAAGTTACAGTGAACTGAGGTTACATTAAAGGTCAAATGCATCAGTTTTTAAAAAGCAGCCAACAAGTGCTCAGCATATGTGGGAACTAACTCAAGACTTTTGGAAAAGCATTTCATGTGAAGCTGGTTGAGAGAATGTCAAGGGTGTACAAAGCTGTCATCAAGGCCAAGGGTTGCTACTTCGAAGAATCTCAAATATAAAATATATTTTTATTTGTTTAATTAGGGACAGACGTTCAGCTAGCTACCAATATCCAATGGTATAGCGTGGCGCGAATTACAAATACCTAAAAAATGAAAAAACTTCAATTTCTCAAACATATGACTATTTTACACCATTTTAAAGACAAGACTCTCCTTTATCTAACCACATTGTCCTATTTCAAAAAGGCTTTACAATGAAAGCAAAACATTAGATTATGTCAGGAGAGTACCCTCCCAAAAATAACCACACAGCCATTTTCAAAGCAAGCATATATGTAAAAAAAACAAAACCACAGCTAAATGCAGCACTAACCTTTGATGATCTTCATCAGATGACACTCCTAGGACATTATGTTATACAATACATGCATGTTTTGTTCAATCAAGTTCATATTTATATCAAAAATCAGCTTTTTACATTAGCATGTGATGTTCAGAACTAGCATACCCACCGCAAACTTCCGGTGAATTTACTAAATTGCTCACGATAAACGTTGACAAAAAACATAACAATTATTTTAAGAATTATAGATACAGAACTCCTTTATGCAATCGCGGTGTCAGATTTTAAAATAGCTTTTCGGTGAAAGCACATTTTGCAATATTCTGAGTACATAGCTCGGCCATCATGGCTAGCTAATTTGACACCCACCAAGTTTGGCCCTCACCAAACTCAGATTTACTATAAGAAAAATTGGATTACCTTTGCTGTTCTTTGTCAGAATGCACTCCCAGGACTTCTACTTCAACAACAAATGTTGTTTTGATTCGAAATAATCCATAGTTATATCCAAATAGCTCTGTTTTGTTTGTGCGTTCAAGTCACTATCCAAAGGGTGACGCGCTGGCGCATTTCGTGACAAAAAAATTCAAAATATTCCATTACCGTACTTCGAAGCGTGTCAAACGCTATTTAAAATAAATGTTTTGGCTATTTTTCTCGTAAAATAGCGATAATATTCCAACCGGGCGACGTTGTATTCGTTCAAACACTGAAAGAAAAAAATGGAGTCGTCTCGTGCACGTGCGCTCCAGTGTCATTGTTCTCAGCAGGACCACTCACAAAAACTCCTGCTGTTTTTCGGCCAGAGACTGGAAAGCTCTCATTCCACTTTCTGGCGCCTTCTGACAGCCAATGAAAGCCTTAGAAAATGTCACGTTACAGCAGAGATGCTGTATTTTTGATAGAGATGCCCTAGAAGGAGAACAAATTCTCAGACAGGGCACTTCCTGTATAGAATCTTCTCAGGTTTTGGCCTGCCATATGAGTTCTGTTATACTCACAGACACCATTCAAACAGTTTTAGAAACTTTAGAGTGTTTTCTATCCAAATCTACTAATTATATGCATATTCTAGTTTCTAGGCAGGAGTAGTAACCAGATTAAATCGGGTACGTTTTTTATCCGGCCGTGAAAATACTGCCCCCTATCCCAAACAGGTTAACACTTTTTTGGTTACTACATGATTCCATATGTGTTATTTCATAGTTTTGATGTCTTCACTATTATTCTACAATGTAGAAAATAGTAAAGATTTTTTTAAATCCTGCAATGAGTAGGTGTGTCCAATCTTTTGACTGATACTGTATATATATATATATATATATATATATATATATATATATGCAAATGTATAAAAAATTAAAACAGAAATACCTTATTTACATAAGTATTTAGACCCTGTGCTATGAGAGATGAAATTGAGCTCAGGTGCATCCTTTTTCCATTGATCATTCTTGAGATGTTTCTACAACTTGATTGGAGTCCACATTTGGAACCACCAATACTCTTCCTAGAGCTGGCCAACAGCCAAACTGAGCAATAGGGGGAGAAGGGCCTTGGTCAGGGAGGTGACCAAGAACCCAATGGTCACTTTGACAGCGCTCCAGAGTTTTTCTGTGGAGATAGGAGAACCTTCCAGAAGGACAACTATCTCTGCAGCAATCCACCAATCAGACCTTTAAAAATAAGTCTATATACAAAGTGAGCAAATGAGGTGAGATAAGGGAGGTAAAGGCAAAAAAGGCCATGGTGGCAAAGTAAATACAATATAGCAAGTAAAACATTGGAATGGTAGATTTGCAGTGGAAGAAAGTGCAAAGTAGAAATATAAATAATGGGGTGCAAAGGAGCAAAATAAATAAATAAATAAATAAATAAATACAGTAGGGGAATAGGTAGTTGTTTGGGCTAAATTATAGATGGGCTATGTACAGGTGCAGTGATCTGTGAGCTGCTCTGACAGCTGGTGCTTAAAGCTAGTGAGGGAGATAAGGGTTTCCAGTTTTAGAGATTTTTGTAGTTTGTTCCAGTCATTGGCAGCAGAGAACTGGAAAGAGAGGAGGCCGAAGGAGGAATTGGCTTTGGAGGTGACCAGAGAGATATACCTGCTGGAGCGTGTGCTACAGGTGGGTGCTGCTATTGTGACCAGCGAGCTGAGATAAGGGGGAACTTTACCTAGCAGGGTCTTGTAGATGACCTGGAGCCAGTGGGTTTGGCGACGAGTATGAAGTGAGGGCCAGCCAACGAGAGCGTACAGGTCGCAGTGGGGGATAGTATATGGGGCTTTGGTGACAAAATGGATGGCACTGTGATAGACTGCATCCCATTTATTGAGTAGGGTATTGGAAGCTATTTTGTAAATGACGTCGCCTAAGTCGAGGATCGGTAGGATGGTCAGTTTTACGAGGGTATGTTTGGCAGCATGAGTGAAAGATGCTTTGTTGCGAAATAGGAAGCCAATTCTAGATTTAACTTTGGATTGGAGATGTTTGATGTGAGTCTGGAAGGAGAGTTTACAGTCTAAGCAGACACCTAGGTATTTGTAGTCCACATATTCTAAGTCAGAACCGTCCAGAGTAGTGATGCTGGACGGGCAGGCAGGTGCAGGCAGCGAACGGTTGAAGAGCATGCATTTAGTTTTACTTGTATTTAAGAGCAGTTGGAGGCCACGGAAGGAGAGTTGTATGGCATTGAAGCTCGTCTGGAGGGTAGTTAACACAGTGTCCAAAGAAGGGCCAGAAGTATACAGAATGGTGTCGTCTGCGTAGAGGTGGATCAGAGACTCACCAGCAGCAAGAGCAACATCATTGATGTATACAGAGAAAAGAGTCGGCCCGAGAATTGAACCCTGTGGCACCCCCATAGAGACTGCCAGAGGCCCGAACAACATGCCCTCCGATTTGACACACTGAACTCTATCAGAGAAGTAGTTGGTGAACCAGGCGAGGCAATCATTTGAGAAACCAAGGCTATTGAGTCTGTCGATGAGGATGTGGTGATTGACAGAGTCGAAAGCCTTGGCCAGGTCAATGAATACGGCTGCACAGTGTTGTTTCTTATCGATGGCGGTTAAGGTATCGTTTAGGACCTTGAGCGTGGCTGAGGTGCACCCATGACCAGCTCTGAAACCAGGTTGCATAGCGGAGAAGGTGCGGTGGGATTTGAAATGGTCGGTAATTTGTTTGTTGACTTGGCTTTCGAAGACTTTAGAAAGGCAGGGTAGGATGCCAAGCGTCACGTCTGGAGGAAAGATGGCACCATCCCTACGTTGAAGCATGGTGGTGGCAGCATCATGCTGTGGGGATGTTTTTCAATGCCAGGTACTGGGAGACTAGTCAGGATCGAGGGAAAGATAAACGGATTAAAGTACAGAGAGATCCTTGATGAAAACCTGCTCCAGAGCGTTCAGGACATCAGACTGGGGCAAAGGTTCACCTTCCAACAGGACAACAATCCTAAGCATACAGCCAAGACAACTTAGGAGTGGCTTCAGGACAAGTCGCAATCTAACACCTCTGGAGAGACCTGACAATAGCTGTGCAGCGACACTCCCCATCCAACCAGAGCTAGAGTGGATCTGCAGAGAAGAATTGAAGAAACTCCCTAAATACAAGTGTGGCAAGCGTCATACCCAAGAAGGCTCTAGGCTTTAATTTCTGGCAAAGGTGCTTCAGCAAAGTACTGAGTGAAGGGTAAATACTTAAAATAAATGTTGTATTCCAGTTGTTGTTTTTTCTTTTTTTTGTGCAAAATATCGAAAAACCTGTTTTTGTTTTGTCATTATGGGGTAGATTGATGAGGGGGAAAACAAACAATTTAATCAATTTTAGAAGAAGGCTGTAATGTAACAAAATGTGGAAAAAGTAAAGGGGTCTGAATACTTTACAAATGCACTATATATATATATATATATATATATATATATATATATATATATATATATACAGTACCTGTCAAAAGTTTGGACACACCTACTCATTCCAGGGTTTTTCTTTATTTTAACTATTTTCTACATTGTAGAATAATAGTGAAGACATAAACTATGACATTTATTTTTTATTTAACTAGGCAAGTCAGTTAAGAACAAATTCTTATTTTTAATGACGACCTAGAAACAATGGGTTAACTGCCTTGTTCAGGGGCAGAACAATTTTAACCTTGTCAGCTCGGGCATTCGATCTTGCCACCTTTTGGTTACTAGTCCAACGCGCTAACCACTAGGCTACCTGCCGCCCCAAATCATGAAGTAACCAAAAAAGTGTGAAACACATCAGAATATTTTTTACATTTGAGTCTTCAGAGTTGCCACCCTTTGCCTTGATGACAGCTTTGCATACTCTGGGTGGAAAATTTGTTTAATATATTTCATATAAAACGTTAAATATCTAATTTTCCCCTAGCTGATCATTGTCTGCAGACGACTCTGGTCGTAGTGTAACGAAAGAGGCATTGAGAGTTGAGCTTGTCTGTGGTGGTCGGCGAACACTCAACTTTCTGTGCCACAAAAGCATGCTGAAGTAGCATAGTCGATATCCACGTTTATAAACACAAGGTCACCCCCCCCCCCGAAATATGCCTAGCTGTGGATTGTGTGTAGCCCAATAACCAGGCAAAGCCTACAGTTGGGAAAGCCGGCAAATCTGTCAGTGAACAGCATGCAGACAAAACAGGCCAAATACAATTGTAAGAAAATACAGGTTGGAAAGAAAATGGCTTTCCATTTGCTGTAGGCTACCAAAATATTTGATCAACTTCCCAATATTGTTTTACAAAGTAAAACAAGCGAGAGATCTGCTTTTGGCAGGAATGCGTTGGCCATCCAACCAGGTGGAAATTAATTTGGTCTTGTGCCAAATAAGACAGTACATAAAACATGAAAACACAGCAACTACAAAATAGAATTCATTCAAAGTGCTACAGCTACACGTTTAAAGTGAAAGTGCAATATGCTCTATACTCTTTCCCCTATTATACAGCCTAATGGCTGTTGGAATAAAAGAGTCCCCATATCTATCTGTTATGATCTTCTTTTGAAGAAGTCTCTTTTCCCTTGTCCGGCTGCTGCTGTGACTGAGTTTTGAGTGAAGGGGATGAGCACTGACCTGTAAAATGCTTTCAAGTTTTAGGAGGATGAGTTTTGTGTACAGGTTGGTGGCTGATTCTTGATCTATACCAATTATCCTTCCCGCCATCTTAATCAAGCACTGAAGCTTGACTTGGTCTTGCACTCGCATGTTTCCAAACACGCATATCAAACCAAAGGACAGCACACTCTGCAAGACAGATTTATAGAACATTTAAAAGGGTTCGGGTTTGCGTAAAAAAAACGTTCTCTCTTGCAGTTTCTTTATCTTTGTAAAGGCACAGTCATTGAATTTCAGTTTGTCTATTTCGATTACCAGGTACTTATATGTGGTCACTCTATTGACTGATTCCCTATTGATCTTTGTAGGGGGTTGTGGAGTTTTGTTCCTTCTTAAATCAATTTCCATCTCTTTTGTTTTCTGAACATTTATTTCAAGAAAGTTATCTGCGTACCACTGGATGAATTTTGACGTTTCTCTGTCAAAACCCTGCCAGTCTCCAGTCATATAAAATTACGTAGAATTGCATGAAATGCGTTTATAAAAGGCCACATTTTTCTGGGATCCTAGCCTACTAAAAATGTTCCCCATGTGTGCAACTTCTGTAAGTGCCTCCACTCTACTGCTCTTTAGAGAAATGAAGGAGTATGGCTATTCAGAACGAGGGTCCAGCCTAGTGCACTCTAATGTTTTGGTGCGCGCGATATGGAACGTGATTCACTTTGTTTTCGTCCGGTATTGAACGCAGTGTATCCCATCTTAAATTTGATTGATTATTTATGTTTTAAAATACCTAAAGTTGGATTAGGAAAGTTGTTAAGAAGAAAGTTACAGGTATCTTATTATATATTTTGTAGTCATGTTGGGCGAGTTGGCACCAGTGTTTTTCTGAATCAAACGCTCCAAATAAATGGACATTTTGGAGATATAACGACGGAATTAATCGAACAAAAGGACCATTTGTGATGCTAATGGGACATATTGGAGTGCCAACAGAAGAAGTTCTTCAAAGGTAAGGCATGAATTATATCGTTATTTCTGAGTTTTGTGTTGCGCCTGGCGGGTTGAAATAGGATTGTCATGTGTTTGATTGATGGGGTGCTGTCCTCAGATAATCGCATGGTTTGCTTTTGCTGTAAAGCCTTTTTGAAACCTGACATGGTGGCTAGATTTACAAGAGGTGTATTGCACTTGTGAATGTAAGAAAGTTAAATATTTGTATTTTATGCTCTGCAATTTCACCGGATGCTGTCGAAACATTCTGCTAGCGGAACCATTTTACATTTTAGTCATTTAGCAGACGCTCTTATCCAGAGCAACTTACAGTAGCAAATGCATACATTTCATGCACTTTTTGTACTGGCCCCCCGTGGGAATCGAACCCACAGCCCTGGCATTGCACACACCATGCTCTACCAACTGAGCCACAGGGAAGGCTAGCCATAAAAGGTTTTAAGGTACATTTGTCGAGGCAACATGCAACTGACAAGTCAGTAAGGCCAGGAGAGGTCTTTTCTTTTAAATGTGAAATTTGCAGAGCTTGCAGTTTCTCAACATAATTTTTTTTTAACACCTTGGAAACCATCTAAAGAAACACGAAACTGTCCTCTGTGTATTTGACAAGTGCGGATTTAGAACACATGTATATGGTACCTTTGCATCTCATAGGAGTCGAAAACACAATCCACATTCTCTGGGCGACTTTAGAACTGGAGTCGTACAAAAACATATTGACCATTCAAATACACAAGTCCATGAAGAGGAGGAAACTTTAGAAGAACCAGAATTACAAAATGACATTGAGCAAAAAATTGGTCACCTTTTGCTCAAATTGGAAAGTATTTACAATGTGTCAAACAAGTGTATCAATGAGGTAGTAGAGGAACGGCAGTTCATATCGTGCTCTGTGTCAGGTCCAGTCATAGAATACATTATTCATTCCTGTTTAAGGAAACATGGCTGTGTTATTGACAATTACATAATCTCAGATTTGGTTCAAGATGTCTGTGAGACAAATCCCATGAGCACAGTTTTAGGGCCGGATGGACCCTTCGCCACACCGTACAAGAGGAAGCAGTTTTTTAAGAAAAACTTTTCTGTGGTGGAGCCGGTAAAATATATATAATTTACATTTACATCATTTAGCAGGCGCTCTTATCCAGAGCGACTTACAAATTTGTGCATTCACCTTATGATATCCAGTGGAACAACCACTTTACAATAGTACGTCTATATCTTTTTTTTTTGGGGGGGGGGGGGTTAGAAGGATTACTTTATCCTATCCCAGGTATTCCTTAAAGAGGTGGGGTTTCAGGTGTCTCTGGAAGGTGGTGATTGACTCCGCTGTCCTGGCGTCGTGAGGGGTGCCAGAGCAGCGAACATTTTTGACTGGGCTGAGCGGGAACTGTGCTTCCGCAGAGGTAGGGAGGCGAGCAGGCCAGAGGTGGATGAACGCAGTGCCCTTCTTTGGGTGTAGGGACTGATCAGAGCCTGAAGGTACGGAGGTGCCGTTCCCCTCACAGCTCCGTAGGCAAGCACCATGGTCTTGTAGCAGATGCGAACTTCAACTGGAAGCCAGTGGAGTGTGCGGAGGAGCGGGGTGATGTGAGAGAACTTGGGAAGGTTGAACACCAGACGGGCTGCGGCGTTCTGAATGAGTTGTAGGGGTTTAATGGCACAGGCAGGGAGCCCCGCCAGCAGCGAGTTGCAGTAATCCAGACGGGAGATGACAAGTGCCTGGATTAGGACCTGCGCTGCTTCCTGTGTAATGCTGGGTCATACTCTCTATCTTTACTTCTCTATGTTGATGACTTCGAAGTGTGCAATCCCTTGGAACATCCTGCAAAAAGCACAAAATCACAGGAGTCTCTTGGGTGTTGGCAAATGTCCCATTACAGTTTAGGTCTACACTCAAGTCTATTTACTTAGCTGTTCTCTGCAAGGCTGTTGATGTTAAAACATATGGATATGGGAAGGTGCTAGAGCCACTTTTAAAAGATCTTGCACAATTGGAGGAGGAAGGACTTTTTATTCCTGTGCTGGGAAAGATACTGAAGGGCACTGTTTTTTTTGTAGGGCGGCAGATAGTCTTGGAGCCCACTCTATTGGTGGATTTGTAGAAAGTTTTAGTGCAACGCATGTCTGAGCTATCTAAAAGAAGTGAGATCTGGGGCATTCCAACCCAGAACAAAGCAGCAACATTCTGAACAAATACAGACAGTTTTAGAAAATCCCACCTTAATACATTGATTTGGTGTGAAAAAGCAGTGTGCTTTGACTGAAAAACTGAAAAATGTTGACGTTGCTGTCTGGCTATCCACCAGATGTGCTGCATGACTTTTTTGAGGGAATCCTGCCTCTCGAACTGGCATTGTTCTTAAAGATTTTAATCAAGAATAAATATTTTACTCTGTTGGAACTCAACAATCTTATCACACAGTTCCCCTATAAGTGCTGTGATAAAACTGACTGCCCACAATCAATTCCTCTTGACTTGATGAATCCAAGGAAAATATGTATTGGAGGAAATACTCATGAAAACTGGTGCCTACTGCATCTGCTTCCATTCATTATATGAACTAAAATGCCTGTAGGTGAACCATCAATCGAAATTCTTATGGACCTCAAAGATATTGTTGAACTTGTGGTTTCGCCAATTCACACAGAATAATACATTTGGTACCTTGACAGCAAGATATCCGAGCACAGGCATAGATTCTTAGAGGTTTTTCCTCAGGATAGTCTTATCCCAAAACATAATTTCATTGAACACTACCCGCAGCTGATAAAAGCATTTGGACCCCTCGTAGCTTTTTGGACTATGCGCTTTGAAGCTAAACACAGATTTTTTTTAAGCAGATTGTTCAACAGAAAGATTGTTCAAGAGCTTTCGAAACATTTTGCTGTCTCTTGCAGTGAAGCATCAACTAATGCTTGCGTACCATCTGTATGGCACCAATCTTGTCAAGCCTTCCCTATCTGCCACAAAGCTGTCCACTGTTGCTTTGGAAGTGTTAAAGGATGACATAAAGGAAATGGTAAAATGTTCTTTTCCAGATGAGACTTTTGTTCAGATGTCAAACACACTTTCCTGCAATGGTACCAACTACTCGGTTGGAATGATCCTAACCTACGGATCCACTGGAGGTCTACCAGACTTTGTTGAAATACTTCTAATGATCATTGTTCATGGTGAACTTGCTTTTATTGCCAAGTGTCAGAATGCTTGGTATAATGAGCACCTTAGGGGGTTTGAGCTGGAATCCACACAGAAGCTTAAGGTCACTGAGCAAAAGGATCTGGCAGACATCTACCCACTAACAGCGCATGGTAACCCTGAAGCACCATATTTGCCTGCAATATTAGGTAACAATCTTTTAAAATAGAATAGTTTTAAATGTGGTGTATTTATACATGGATTTAAAAACAATGCATTGCTCATAGAGCTCATGACGAATTTAGTATTTGGTATAGAATAGAAATGCTTGGTTTTGCATGTTTATTATGAGATCAAGTAAGCAGCACTTGATATCGATTTAATGGGATACCCATGTTTGACATCATACCCATTTGATAACTTTTATGCATTTTTTCTTGACAAGATCACTTTCGCTTTTTTACAGAACAGAAATGTCTGCCAGGCTATGTGTCCTATTGGAGAGCCCTGATATCCGTAAGCTAACATTGCCTTCTGGAATCCCTGCTACTGTGGCTGAGATAGGCACAATTGTGCAAGAGACATTTCAGCTTCAAAAATAATTTGTTCTACAGTACATGGACAGTGAATTTGGAGATCAGTTCTTTACTTCTTTTCTTACTGAAGACCTAAAGGATAAAGACACCATCAAAGTGGTTAACCTTGACAGCCCACCTCTTATTACTTGAAATGTACAAGAACTCAATAACAGCTCCACAGAGACATCGGATGAGAGGGGCTCCCATGGATCACGTGATACTGTGATATTGTCCTCTCCAGAAAGTACCTCTTCCCAACGCTCCAGTCCGTGGCCATCTGAGTTTGAAGTCCCTCGCTTTGCTTATGATACAGAGCTCATTCTTGAGGCAGCTAATGAAGCACACATGACGGATGGAACACTACTCATCAATCTGTCTGTGAAATCAGACATCCTGGAAAAACTGTCTGAAAGGATCTTCCAGTTTACAGCCTATCTGTCAAGTCTACAAATTTGGCAGGTTGCAGAAGCTTTGGTAAAAAAGTACCCATGTCTTAAAGAGCCTGGGTCCTTCTCAGGCCTATACGGATGGCAAACCAGCCTTAAGTATCGAAGCTGAGAGGAATTGGTTGCCCAGAACTGGAAGTGAACTCTGTCAAGAGAAAATCACCAGAGGACAGGCCCGTTGCCAATAACATAAAAAAACAAAGGTGGAGGTAAATTACCTCCCACCCCACCCTGCTGTAGAAACAGATGAGACCCTGGAGAGGGAGCAAGTGGAGCTACTGGGAGAAGTACAAATACATGACAACCACAACATTGTGAGTGACAAAATGGCAAAGACCTTCTCATATCAAAGACAAGATGTCGTTCAGGCCCTTCCTGTGAAGGACTTCAAAGATGCATGGCCAGCCCTGTTTGAGCACACTCAGGTACAAAATACAACTGAATGAAAATAGTCAATGTAGGTAAAAAATGTATATTGATTTAAATATTTTGTGTTGTCTTGATCTAATATTCTAATCTACAATTAAATATGCATTAAAGATTAGTCTGAACATTCTCACTCTGCACATGCTTTGGGAGGGGTTTCCCAATAGCACTCTGGCTCTCTGATCATCTTTTGTCCTTATCTGTTCAGAATTCTCTCCCTCTCTCTCACTCAGATTAAGGAAGAGTTCAGAAGAATTACAACTGTTACTCTTGAGTCCACCTTTATCCAGAAGCTGGATGAATTTACACCAAAACTATTGGACTTGTTTAAGTCAAAAGGAGGTGCTGTAAAGGCAGACATGCAGAAAATCCTTGAAGTTCTGTACGGGGTATGCACAGTAACACCTTTACAATAGTATATAGGTTATACTGTATATTTATTTGCCGGTATTAAATGCAATTATTTGTATAACATCATATTACAGTGCAACACCATCCAGGAAAGAAGAGACAGTGTGATCCGTGGCCTGATCATATAACTCTGCGAGAGGGTTGAAGACCTTATCACAGAATACAAGGTAAAGGTTTTTATTTTTATATCCTTATTAATCTCTAAATGAGGTATCTTCCCTCTCTCTCCTCTCAAGTTGCACAGTTAATCTAGTAGCCTAGTCTGTTATTTCTTATTTTTTTCACTCAGGATGCAGACGACACCATGATCCGAGAGGACCTCGTTCAGCATGTGATGAATGTGTTCACTGTGAAGGATCTGCACCAGAATATAGAGCATGGGATCTGCATCGAAGGAGCAGAGGTCCTGGCTGGTATTCCCAGTGTTACAGTCATGTACGTTGCTTATGGACCTCATCTATGGCTTAAAACTAAGGTACCCCAAAGAACTGAAATATACCTTTGATGTGTTCCAAAAAGTATTTTTGGAACTTGATGATCTCAGGACCTCCCACGGGTCCAAACTCTAAAGATTAAGTTACTTGTTTTCAGAGATATCTAAAGATATCTATGAGACCTCTCAAAGGGTCACTCACAAACTGTGGTCTAAACCCTACTCACTAAGCTGAAAAGCTAGTTGCTAGGTGGTATAGGAGCTACAGTTTACATCATGCTCTTTGTTAGGTGAAGTCATAAGAGACATTGTCAATTCCTGTTTAAGAAAACAGCTTTGTTTTAAAACTTACTCCACATGCACTAGTGGATATCTGAGATGAATTGTCAGGTGCAAGCTATCTGGACGTAACTTTACCTAAGGAAGCAAGGTGGAGTTACACCCAGAATGCTTATACCTGTCAAAATAATATGTCCATATGGGCTTCACTAGTGCATATGGTTTAGGTTTAAGGGAGAATTTGGCATATATTTTGTAACAATATGTGCAATGTATGTTTTGAAAACCCATGTTTTGATTAATCTTTAACAGTTTGAATGAGGTTGTATTTGAGTTAAAGTTCGTATTGTGTTTTGTGTAAAGTCTATTAAGACAAATGGTTGATTAACGTTTCTGTTAAAATATCAGTTTGTTGTTAAGGGGCACACAGACCACCAGAAAATTCTTGACAAACTGTACAAGATGTGAGGTCAAAGTGCTAATCCCAAACTATCACCTAAACTTTTTGAAGTTGTGAAGATCTAAAATGATTTGTAGTCAGGTGCAAGCTATCTGGATGTAACTTTACCTAAGGAGGCAAGGTGGAGTTATACCCAGAAGGCTTACAGATTACAAAATACGATTGCCTAAGGAGTAGGGTTTCAGGGGCAATTTGAGATTGAAGTTTGAAGAAATTATAAAATGATAACATTTATTTTATTCAAAATAAAGGTGTGGAAGTTTGAAGTTGAACACTGTTGTTTCTTTTTGCATATTCCCTTGTATAGAAATAATATTTTTTTTGTAAATGATCCCATATATTATCCCATGTATATTGAGGTAACTATTTACATCAGCTTTTTAAGTATAGTTGTGAGTATATATTTGAGTAGTAGGAACCCAATTTAAATACATTTTACTAACCTGAGTACCATAAGTAACTGAGCAAATAGAATATAATTTATGATACTGAGTAAATTCTGCAAATTAAACGTACAATATTAGTTCTGTAACTGATTACATTAAGTATATCAAACTTATAACATTAGTTCTGGGACTTGAAGGATTTAAGCAGGTCAACAACAAAAAACTGTTCTGAACCTGATAAAATTAAGTTGAATGAAAGGAATTTTTGAGATCCAGTTAGTTGATTGCACTTCATATATTTGAGTTTGTAATGTACTAAAAGCGAAGTATATTATACTTAAAATATCCTCCTTGTTGGATTTACTTAAAAAGCTGATGCAAATATTTACCTACATTTTTTTAAAGTAAAAGGGACACAATATTTTGTACAGCGTAGGAGGAATTAAACTGGATGAGGAACAGCCAAACTCAGCTAACACAGTGAGGTTTCTGAAGACAGTTTACTGTCAAAAGTCATACACCATGTCAAGACTGAGCACAGAAACAAGACACAAGGTAGTTATACTGCATCAGCAAGGTCTCTCCCAGGCAGAAACTTCAAGGCAGACATGGATTTCCAGATGTGCTTCTTCAAAGAGCTTGGACAGCACAAAGAAACAGGCAACGTTGAGGACCGTAGACACACTGGTCGTCCAAGGAAACTTACTGCAGCAGATGAAAGTCACATCAAGCTTACTTCCATTTGCAATCGGAAGATGTCCAGCAGTGCCAGAATTGGAAGAATTGGCACCCATCTACTGTCCGGAGAAGTCTGGTCAGAAGTGGCCTTCATGGAAGACTTGCAGCCACAAAGCCATACCTCCAATGTGGAAACAAGGCCAAGCGGCTCAACTATGCATGAAAACATAGGAACTGGGATGCAGAAAAATGGCAGCAGGTGCTCTGGACTGAAATTTGAAATATTTGACTGTAGCAGAAGGCAGTTTGTTCACCGAAGGCCTGGAGAGCGGTACACAATAGAGTGTCTACAGGCAACAGTGAAGCATGGTGAAGGTTCCTTGCAAGTTTGGGGCTGCATTTCTGTAAATGGAGTTGGGGATTTGGTTGGAATTAATGGTCTCCTCAATGTCTAGAAGTACAGGCAGATGCTTATCCATCATGCAATACCATCAGGGAGGCATCTGATTGGCCCAAAATGTATTCTGCAGCATGACAACTACCCCAAACATACAGCGAAGTCACTAAGAACTATCTTAAGCATAAAGAAGAACAAGTTGTCCTGGAAGTGATGGTATGGCCCCCACAGAGCCCTGATCTCAACATCATCGAGTCTGTCTGGGATTACAAGGAGAGAAGCACCTGAGGCTGCCTAAATCCATAGACGAACTGTGATTAGTTCTCCAAGATGTTTGGGCCAACCTACCTGACGAGTTCCTTCAAAAGCTGTGTGCAAGTGTACCTAGAAGAATTGATGCTGTTTTGAAGGCAAAGGGTGGTCACACCAAATATTGATTTTATGTAGATTTTTCTTCTGTTCACTCACTTTGCATTTTGTTAATTGATAAATATAATCTATTAACATATCTATTTTTGAAAGCATTCTTACTTTACAGCATTTTTTCACCTGCCTAAAACTCTTGCACTGTACTCTATATTTAAATGCTAATAAAATACAAATAAAATGTACATGAAATGTATTAAATATAACATTTGTAAAATATGTTCATGAAGTACAATTTAAGTATATTTAAATATATATATTTTATTTATATTTTATATTTTGGGACTAACGAGTATTGCGATACTGGAATCCCGGTCCTACTATAGGTCGAAATAACACTCTGAAATGGTGAAAACTATGATAATGCGCTTTTGTGTAAGAGCTGTTTGAAAAAAATGCCTAGAATTTCAGCCTGTTCAGGTGGGATGGAACTTTTGGCCCACATAATGACGTCACAGCGTGATCTGATTACAATAGACCATATTTACAATGTGTAGGAATGCTGGATTGATGGAGGTAGATATAGTCCTATATATATATATAGGACTAAGGTGGCTAGGCGACAGGATATACTGTAAGATAAAGTAGCAGCAGCACTTGTACTGTATGTGAGAGTGTGTGCGTGTGTGTAGAAAGGTATAATGCATTTGTAGGGCCCTTTGCAAAATTAAAGGTCAATAAAAACATTTTTAAGGTCAATAAATATACAAAGTCAACTCAGATAGTCCGTGTAGCAATTTTGTTAGCTATTTATCAGTCTTATTGCTTGGGGATTGAAGTTGTTCAAGAGCCTGTTGGTGTCAGACTTCATGCACCGTTACTGCTTGCCGTGTTGAAGCAGAGACAATAGTCTGTGGCTTGGGTGTTTAGAGTTTTTTATAATTTTCCGGGCCTTCCTTCCAGTATGATATACTGTAGATGTCCTGGATGGCAGTGAGCTCAGCCCCAGCGATGTACTGGGCTGTCCCCACTACCCTCTGTAGTGCCATGCGATCGAGGGCAGTGCTATTGCCATACCAGGCAGTGCTGCAGCCAGTCAAGATACTCTCAATGGTACAGCTGTAGAACCTTTTGAGGATCTGAGGGCCCATACAAAACTTTTTCAACCTCCTGAGGGGGTTCACGACTGTGTGCGTGTGTTTGGAACATTTTAAGTATTTAATGGTTTGGACACCGAGGACCTTGAAGCTCTTGACCTGCATCTCTGCAGCCCTGTTGATGTGGCTGGGGGCGTGCTCGCCCCCCCCCACCCCCCCCACCCCCCAGTTTCCTGTAGTCCACGATCAGCTCCTTGGTCTTACTGATGTTGAGGGAGAGGTTGTTGCTCTGGCACCACATTGCGAGGTCACTGAACTCCACCCTGTAGGCTGACTCATCATCGCCGGTGATCAGGCCTACCACCGTCATATTGTCAGCAAAATGTATAATGGTGTTGGAGTCGTGCCTGGCCATGCAGACGTGGGTGAACAGCGAGTACAGGAGGGGACTAAGCACACACCTGTGGGGCCCCTGTGTTGAGGATCAGCATGGCGGAGGTGATGTTGCCTACCCTCACTACTTGGGCTCAGCCCGTCAGGAAGTCCAGGATCCAGTTGCAGAGGGAAGTGTTCAGACCCAGTCCTAAGCTTTTTGACAAGCTTGGAGGGGACAATTTTATTGAAGGCTGAGCTGTATTCAATGAACAGCATTCTCATATAAACTCAGCAAAAAAAGAAATGCCCTTTCACTGTCAACTGCATTTATTTTCATCAAACTTAACATGTGTAAATATTTGTAACATAAGATTCAACAACTGAGACAAACTGAACAAGTTCCACAGACATGTAACTAACAGAAATGGAATAATGTGTCCTTGAACAAAAAAGGGGGGTCAAAATCAAAAGTAACAGTCAGCATCTGGTGTGGCCACCAGCTGCATTAAGTACTGCAGTGCCTTTCCTCCTCATGGACTGCACCAGATTTGCCAGTTCTTGCTGTGAGATGTTACCCCACTCTTCCACCAAGGCACCTGCAGGTTCCTGGACATTTCTAGGGGGAATGGCCCTAGCCCTCTCCCTCTGATCCAACAGGTCCCAGACGTGCTCAATGGGATTGAGATCCGGGCTCTTCGCTGGCCATGGTAGAACACTAACATTCCTGTCTTGCAGGAACGAGCAGTATGGCTGGTGGCATTGTCATGCTGGAGGGTCATGTCAGGATGAGCCTGCAGGAACGGTACCACATGAGGGAGGAGGATGTTTTCCCTGTAACGCACAGCATTGAGATTGCCTGCAATGACAACAAGCTCAGTCCAATGATGCTGTGACACCCGCCCCAGACCATGACGGACCCTCCACCTCCAAATTTATCCTGCTCAAGAGTACAGTGGTGTGGGTCTAGGCCACCCCTGGGGCAAAAGTGTGACACCAATCAGGCCCCTGAGGACTGGAGTTGCCCAGGCCTGGTCTAGTGTCTGGAATGGTGGAGTTAATGTGTGGCATAACCAGCCTCTCAAAGCACTGCATGATTACAGAAGTGAGTGCTCTAGGGCAATAGTCATTGTGGCATGAAGCCTTAGAATTCTTGAGGACAGGAATGATGGTAGTCATCTATTAAAACATACAGAGATTACAGGTAAACATTTCTGTGAATAATGTTTATTTATTTAACTAGGCAAGTCAGTTATGAGCAAATTCTTATTTACAGTGATGGCCTAGGAACAGTGGGTTAACTGCCTTGTTCAGGGGCAGAACAACAGATTTTTGCCTTAGGGATTCGATCTAGCAACCTTTCGGTTACTGGCCCAATGCTCTAACCACTAGGCTACCTGCCGCCCAATATGCCTGCCAGCTGTTCTGTGCATGTTCTGAGAGCGCGCTCTGGAACTGGAATACCGTCTGACCCTACAGCCTTGTGGGTGTTTATCTGATCAAAGACCTTTCTCACATCGTCCTTGGAGAGCGAGATCACCCAATCCTCTAGGTCGGTGATGGCCCTCACACCCGGCACGATGTTGTTGTTGTCAAAGCGTGCATAAAATGTATTGAGTTCGTCTGGTAGAGAGGCATCGTTGGACAGATCACGGTTGGGTTTGCCAGGATTCTGCTGAGGACATAGCGGGACTTCTTGTACTTATTCCTGTCCTCGGCCATAGCCTCAGGGTGGTAGCCCTGTCCTTTAGTTTAGCTCCAACTTCTGTGTTAATCCAAGACGTTAGATTGGGGAAGCGAACCCTCACTGTGGGGACAACGTCACATTTTTTATACCCATTTTATACCCAGTTTACCCAAATACTTATTTCCCTCATTAAAATGCAAATCAATTTATAACATTTTTGACATGCGTTTTTCAGGATTTTTTTTGTTATTCTGTCTCTCACTGTTCAAATAAACCTACCATAAAAATTATATACTGATCATTTCTTTGTCAGTGGGCAAATGTACAAAAGCAGCAGGGGACAAATACTTTTTTCCCCTCACTGTATGAGATTTTTGTTGTTTTGAATTTGGCGCTCTGCTATTTCACTGGCTGTTGGCGAGGTGGGACGCTACCGTCCCATATGTCCTAGAGAGGTTAACCCAGAAGCCAGCCGCACCAATGTGTCAGAGGAAACACAGTACAGCTGGCGACCGAAGTCAGATCGCATGGGCCCGGCTGCCACAAGGAGTCGCTAGAGCGTAATGGGACAAAGTCATCCCAGCCGGCCAAACCCTTGCATAACCCAGACGACGCTGGGCCAATTGTGCGCTGCCTCATGGGTCTCCTGGTCGCGGCCGGCTGCGACACAGCCGGGATCAAATCAGGATCTGTAGTGACGCCTCTAGCACTGCGATGCAATGCCTTAGACCGCTGCCCCACTCGGGAGGCCTCGTCGATGCATTTTCTAATGAAGCCGGTGATGGAGGTGGTTAGCTCGTCAATGTTATTGACAGAATCTCAACACATATTCCAATCAGCACTAGCAAAGCAGTCCTGTAGCATAATCTCTGATTCTGGTGACCATTTCTCAACGGAGCGAGTCACAGGTACTTCCTGTTTGAGTTTGATCTGGTCAACAGAATCAGAGATTATGCTACAGGACTGCTTTGCTAGCGCTGAGTCATGATCTGATTTGCCGAATGACAGACGAGGTAGGCCTTGTATGCTTGCTTGTGGGTAGAATAACAGTGGTCTAGGACTTTATTGCCCCTAGTGGCGTTGGAGACGTGTTGATGGATGTTGGGCATCATGCGTCTCAGTGACGTAGAATTAAACTCATTGGCACCCAGAAAAGCAGCCTCTGGATGTAGGTTTTCTTGTTTGTTTTTAGCCTTGTACAGTTCATTAAGACGGGTGAACCATGGGTTGACACTTCCACCACACTGGAGTTAGCACACCAGTTGGTGTTGATGTAGAGGCAAATGTCCCCCCTCGATTTCCCCAACTCCACTGTCATATCCGCTCGGTGAATGGAGAATCCATTCATAGCCATGGGATGTATCTTGTCCGAGAGCCATGTTTCAGAAAAGCAAACAGTATTGCACCTACGAGAGTCTCGTTGGTAGCAAATCCTCGATCGGAGGTCATCCTTCTTATTATCAAGTGACTGGTCAGTAGAATGGAGTGAAGAGGTGGCCGGTTTTCCCTTTGCCTTAACCTCGGCAAGACTCCTCTCTTACCTCTTTAACACTGCCGGATTTCGCTGGAAAGCAAACAATTCACTGTTTGACTTCAAAACTGTGGAGCTGTACAACCATACAGCGAGAGCACATTGTGGAGTTGACCAGTGAGGTGCGCAATGTTAATTAGCGGCATGGGACCCAGCTTCTGCTGCCCAAAATGATTGCTCATGAAGGAAGTTGGGTTTTCCATTTCAACACCAGTTTCCTGGAACCCGCACATTGAATTTACGGGAATGATTTTCGAGTGATTACATTTTCTCTTTTAGGAGTTTGATTATCCCGTGCAACTGAGCTTGCGCTGTTTCCAGGTCATGGAGTCGTACCTCTGTCACATTTCCTGTCTTCTCCAGACTTTCCAATAGTTTAATAGGTATCCACTTTAGCAGTGAGCACTGTCAATGATTCATTTAACGTTTTTAATTTTAAGTGAGGGAGAGCTAATCTCCTCATGAATAAAATCTTGTATAGTAGCGGCCAGCTTTTTTGTTGTTTTCTATGTTCCCAGTATGTTCCCACAGTTGAATTGTGGACAGACAAATTGTAGCTGCTGAAGCGAAATGCACCTGGTAGTTTTTTCTTGTCACACAATGAATGTCCCACACCTTAATATGATGTTTATTATTGATAAGT
Organism: Salmo trutta; assembly: GCF_901001165.1. Classification (NCBI taxonomy): domain Eukaryota; kingdom Metazoa; phylum Chordata; class Actinopteri; order Salmoniformes; family Salmonidae; genus Salmo; species Salmo trutta. The sequence continues at coordinate 19,092,811 of NC_042976.1, read as the reverse complement.
TTTAGGAAATAAGTCAGTTAATTCATAGAAATTTGCAAAAGAAAGCCACTACAAGGCCACGCATTTCAATGCATGCCACCGGTACAGGTATCGAAATTGCGATATTGACATGCGCAATATCCATATCGCAAGAGGCTGAGATATTTTGAAATGCCACTTAGCCGTAATTTCAGTTTTTTTTAAACTTCTGATTTATTGCTCAAGTTGACAGAGTTCTCTCTCTGTCTCACCTTTTCCACTTTCCACTTTGCTTCTTAACCTCTCTGGGGTATGTGGGACGCTAACCAGTGAAATAGCAGGGCGGCAAATTCAAAACAACAAAAATCTCACAATTCAAATTTCTCAAACATACAACTATTATATCCAATTTTAAAGATACACTTCTCGTTAATCCAACCACATTGTCCGATTTCAAAAAGGCTTTACGGCGAAAGCATAACATTAGATTATGTTAGGACAGCACCTAAAGAAGAAAAACCACACAGCCATTTTCCAAGCAAGGAGAGGCGTCACAAAAACCAGAAATACAGCTAAAATTAATCACTAACCTTTGATGATCTTCATCAGATGGCACTCATAGGACTTCATGTTACATAATACATGTATGTTTTGCTCGATAAAGTTCATATTTATATCCAAAAAAAACCATTTTACATTGGCGTGTAATGTTTAGAAATGTTTTGCTTCCCAAAACCTCCGGTGAACGAGCACATCAATTTACAGAAATACTCATCATAAACGTTGATAAAATATTCAACAGTTATTTAAAGAATTATAGATACACTTCTCCTTAATGCAACCGCTGTGTCAGATTTCAAAAAAGCTTTACGGTGAAAGCAAATTTTGCACTAATCTGAGTTCAGCGCTCAGTTATCAAAACAAGCCATACAGATACCCGCCATTTTGGAGTCAACAGAAATGACAATTACATTATAAATATTCACTGACCTTTGATCTTCATCAGAATGCACTCCCAGGAATCCCAATTCCAGAATAAATGTTTGTTTTGTTCGATAAAGTCAATCATTTATGTCCAATTAACTCCTTTTTGTTCGCGCATTTAGTCCACTACTCCAAATGCAAGAAGCGCGCACAAATGTCACGACGAAAAGTCAAAAAAAGTTATATTTACGTTCGTAGAAACATGTCAAACGATGTATAGCATCAATCTTTAGGATGTTTTTATCATAAATCTTCAGTAACATTACAACCAGACAATTCCAATGTCTTCAAAAAAGAAAAGGAACACCGCTAACTCTCACGTGAGGGCGCGCCACTGAACTCATGTCATTCTCTCAGTCATCTGACTCCAGGACCTCTTATTCTCTCACAGTAGAAGCATGAAACAACGTTCTAAAGACTGTTGACATCTAGTGGAAGCCTTCGGAAGTGCAAAATGAACCCTAAGTCACTGTATACTGTTTAGGCAATCAAATGAAAAACTACAAATCTCAGATTTCCACACTTCCTGGTTGGATTTTTCTCAGGTTTTTGCCTGCCATATGAGTTCTGTTATACTCACAGACATCATACAAACAGTTTTAGAAACTTCAGCGTGTTTTCTATCCAAATCTACTAATAATATGCATATCCTACCTTCTGAGCCTGAGTAGCAGGCAGTTTACTACGGGCACACCTTTCATCCGGACATCAAAATACTGCCCCCTACCCTAGAGAAGTTAATATGAATCCATATTTTCTATATTATACTATTAATTTGTTTAAATTGCTCTCTACAAAACGCTAGTTAGTTAGTCTTAGCAATCGGCAAATGTGCCTAAAGAAATGTGCTAGCCCCTAATGCTAATCGCTGGCTAACTAAATCCACTGAGATGGGGCAAATCTTGCTAGCAAACTTTTTCTCTAATACAGGCCGGTACCAGGGGGGAGTGTATCACTATTGTTAGAGGAACAGGTTGTTCATAATCAGAGAGGTAAAGGAAAATCATATTCTAAATTATTTGTCTGAAATGTACTTTCCTCCCATATCTTTTAATTTGTTGTCATGCCAAAAAAAGCTGCATTCCAAGTGCGTGCTGTATTCCAACCACAAAATTAGAATGAACATTCTATTTCTATGACTCCAACAGTTTACCCAAGTGTTTTGAGCTACACTGAGTGTCCGAAACATTAAGAACTCCTGCTCTTTCCATGACAGACTGACCAGGTGAACCCAGGTGAAAGCTTTGATCTCTTATTGATGTCACTTGTTAAATCCAACAGTCAGTGTAGATTAAGGTTAGGAGACAGGTTAAAGAATGATTTTTAATACTTTTTTTAAGCCTGTCATGTATTAATTATGCCAGTGTTCATTTCTCCGATCAATGTTAGATATAGTCTAATGAAATAAACATTTATATTGAATTGAACCGACAATCTTGGTGCAGCTAGCCTAGCACCACCCAATCTTTACCTACCGAATCACAAACCCAGGACACAATCACCTCATCATGCAGTAACCACACTCTCAGCCTCATAGACTGTACTCTCACGACCACAGGTGTGAGATGAACGGAGGGAGGGAGCGAGTGAGGAATCCTTCATTAAACACAGGATTAAATTATTGATGCTGGTAGGATGTATTAAGAGGTAATGGGCCAAATCGTATCAAGCTATGAGATGTCAATAGTACTCAAGTTTAGCCTGTTGGCACACTGTTTAGAGAGGAGAGACCCTTTGTGTATGTGTGTGTGGTGTGTATTTGCGTGGTGTGTGCGCGTGCGTGTGTGTGTAATTTCAGCGTTTTGTTCTCTCTGTGCCTAATATCATTGTGAGCTGGTTAGGTCTTCTACTAGAGAGACAGGCCGTCTCTGTGTATCACACATGGCTGATAGACACCAGTTAGTGCTGTGTGTGTCCTGCTGCCTTGTGCTACATCCCACACATAGACAGGAAGCAGACAGAGGGCCGGAGTGAATGTGTGTGGCGTGAGTGTGATTCAGCATTTGTGCGTGTGTGTGTGTGTGTTGGAGCAGGGCCCGTAATGGCTCATTGGGCCCTGCTTTATATTCAGAAGGCACAGCAGCAGACACACTGCTCACAATTACACTGCATCATTGCCTTGAGAACGACTCTGCTCAACAATGCCTGATTACTCCATCACACAACTCAACTGAGTAGGTGTTCTTATGTTCTGAATAGGCAGGGTTTTTTTAATCTTCATGGCTTTTATGCAACTTAATTTGTCAGTTGTAAAACTTGAAAGTGTCATCATCAAGACCATCAAGACCTTAACAGCAGGTGGTAGCTACTTGTTCATTTAAAAGCACAGGGATTAGAACAAACAAGATTGAATTGTGTTATTATCATGAGAGTGTTTATAATGATTTTGTTCTGAGCGTGTGTGGGTGTGAGTTGAGACGAGTCAAGCTATATTGTATATCTCATCTTAAGTTATGAGTGTGACCAGTGATACTAGGGCCCAATCCCAGATGACCCCTAGACCCTACACACTATGCACTTGTTCAGATCTAAGAGAGCCAAGGTGGAGCTAGGGGGTTAATTTGGGATTGGAGCTAGGGCGTAGGGTCTGGGGGTTCATTTGGGATTGGAGCTAGGGCGTAGGGTCTGGGGGTTCATTTGGGATTGGAGCTAGGGCGTAGGGTCTGGGGGTTCATTTGGGATTGGTGCTAGGGCGTAGGGTCTGGGGGTTCATTTGGGATTGGGCTTAGACCTAATGACTGACCCTCTCTTTGCAACTCTCTCTAGGCCTTCCACAGTGGTGTGACTGTAGACCAGATCCACCATCTGACTGCCACAGACAAGACACTAGCTACGACGCATCACAGAGCTGGAGCAGCACCTGAGCCAGTTCAACAGGTAGAAAATCACACACACGCAGGCACGGCGGCACACACATACACACACACGTGCATGCACAGTGGCATACAGTGGCTCCACCTCGTTACTGTTATGAAAATAAACTTGATGCAGTGAACACTTCCACCACTAGGTGGTGGTATGAGAACATAGTTGAACTGAAACTGTCAGTCCAATGTGTCTTCCTTCTTTTTCTTTTTGCATAAACATTTTATTTCATTTTTTTCGTCTTTAGCACAAAACAACCAATGCATTAAACAAAACCAACGCATTAAACACAAATACATAGGGAGTTTTTTTTCCTGATAAATGAAATGTTATTCCATGCCCATGATATTATTTTACGTGCCCTTAAGGAAACACAGGAATCGTTCCCATTTATTTTTGGAGTCTGTATTATTTTTTATCCAGCCTCTTTGCTAACATAAATTCACGCGATGTTGTTTTGACAAACATATTCATCAACTCCGTGAACACTGGGTCATTAGAGGTTTTCTAATGTTTCAGGACCAGCCTTAAGAAAGACACAATACCTAAACATAATATTTACATTTCCTTCTGGTTAATCCCTCTTATTTTAGACTTGTCACTCAACAGACACAGTCTTGGTGACCTAGGTACTTGCAATCCAAGGCCGTCTCCTATGCACTGTAAGGCTTTGTCCTGTAGGGGGTAAACAACGGCATTCCCATAGTACATGTAGGAGTGTTCCTTTGGCCCTTCACATGGCCAACACACATTATCCTGCGAGAAACCCATCCTATGTAACCTTAGGGGAGTGAGTACATTTTTTTTTTAAACATTAAATTGTATGCCTTTTCTCTTGGATTCTCAGACATTTTGCACAATATTTGAAATAATATAGAACCATGTTTTCTTCTCTATCTTGTAAATCCCTTTGCCACACAATTGTCAGATTTTCACAGATATCATTATTAACAATTAACAGCATTTTGTAACATAAAGAAACTTACAGTGAAAATAAATATTTTACAACATTGTTGCCTTTTGACATAATGGCAGCACCTAGTGTTGACACACAGCTTTTAATGTCCATATATAGGATCTCCATACATCATTATAGCAAATGTTATACTTATTCCCCATTTGGTTTTCCTAATTCTTGTGCAGGTCTCTCTTTTTGAGATATATATATATATATATATATATATATATATATATATATATATATACTGCTCAAAAAAATAAAGGGAACACTAAAATAACACATCCCAGATCTGAATGAATGAAATCATCTTATTAAATACTTTTTTCTTTACATAGTTGAATGTGCTGATAACAAAATCACACAAAAATAATCAATGGAAATCCAATTTATCAACCCATGGAGGTCTGGATTTGGAGTCACACTCAAAATTAAAGTGGAAAACCACACTACAGGCTGATCCAACTTTGATGTAATGTCCTTAACACAAGTCAAAATGAGGCTCAGTAGTGTGTGTGGCCTCCACGTGCCTGTATGACCTCCCTACAACGCCTGGACATGCTCCTGATGAGGTGACGGATGGTCTCCTGAGGGATCTCCTCCCAGACCTGGACTAAAGCATCCGCCAACTCCTGGACAGTCTGTGGTGCAACGTGGCATTGGTGGATGGAGCGAGACATGATGTCCCAGATGTGCTCAATTGGATTCAGGTCTGGGGAACGGGCGGGCCAGTCCATAACATCAATGCCTTCCTCTTGCAGGAACTGCTGACACACTCCAGCCACATGAGGTCTAGCATTGTCTTGCATTAGGAGGAACCCAGGGCCAACCGCACCAGCATATGGTCTCACAAGGGGTCTGAGGATCTCATCTCGGTACCTAATGGCAGTCAGGCTACCTCTGGTGAGCACATGGAGGGCTGTGCGGCCCCCCAAAGAAATGCCACCCCACACTATGACTGACCCACCGCCAAACCGGTCATGCTGGAGGATGTTGCAGGCAGCAGAACGTTCTCCACGGCATCTCCAGACTCTGTCCCGTCTGTCACATGTGCTCAGTGTGAACCTGCTTTCATCTGTGAAGAGCACAGGGCGCCAGTGGCGAATTTGCCAATCTTGGTGTTCTCTGGCAAATGCCAAACGTCCTGCACGGTGTTGGGCTGTAAGCACCACCCCCACCTGTGGACGTCAGGCCCTCATACCACCCTCATGGAGTCTGTTTCTGACCGTTTGAGCAGACACATGCACATTTGTGGCCTGCTGTAGGTCATTTGGCAGGGCTCTGGCAGTGCTCCTCTTGCTCCTCCTTGCACAAAGGCGGAGGTAGCGGTCCTGCTGCTGGGTTGTTGCCCTCCTACGGCCTCCTCCACATCTCCTGATGTACTGGCCTGTCTCCTGGTAGCACCTCCATGCTCTGGACACTACGCTGACAGACACAGCAAACCTTCTTGCCACAGCTCGCATTGATGTGCCATCCTGGTTGAGCTGCACTACCTGAGCCACTTGTGTGGGTTGTAGACTCCGTCTCATGCTACCACTAGAGTGAAAGCATTGCCAGCATTCAAAAGTGACCAAAACATCAGCCAGGAAGCATAGGAACTGAGAAGTGGTCTGTGGTCACCACCTGCAGAACCACTCCTTTATTGAGGGTGTCTTGCTAATTGCCTATAATTTCCACCTGTTGTCTATTCCATTTGCACAACAGCATGTGAAATGTATTGTCAATCAGTGTTGCTTCCTAAGTGGACAGTTTGATTTCACAGAAGTGTGATTGACTTGGAGTTACATTGTGTTGTTTAAGTGTTCCCTTTTTTTTTAGCAGTATATATATATATATATATATACACAAAAGTACACTACCGTTCAAAAGTTTGGGGTCACTTAGAAATGTCCTTGTTTAAAGAAAAGCATTTTTTTTGTCCATTAAAATAACATAAAATTGATCAGAAATACAGTGTAGACATTGTTAATGTTGTAGATCACTATTATAGCTGGAAACGGCAGATTTTTTTATGGAATATCTACAGAGGCCCATTATCAGCAATCATCACTCCTGTGTTCCAATGGTACGTTGTGTTAGCTCATCCAAGTTTATCATTTTAAAAGGCTAATTGATCAGTAGAAAACCCTTTTGCAATTACGTTAGCACAGCTGAAAACTGTTGTTCTGATTTAAAGAAACAATAAAACTGGCCTTCTTTAGACTAGTTGAGTATCTGGAGCATCAGCATTTGTTGGTTCCATTACAGGCTCAAAATGGCTACAAACAAAGACTTTCTTCTGAAACTCGTCAGTCTATTCTTGTTCTGAAAAATGAAGGCTATTCCATGCAAGAAATTGCCAAGAAACTGAAGATCTCGTACAACGCTTGTACTACTCCCTTCATAGAACAGCGCAAACTGTCTCTAACCAGAATAGAAAGAGGAGTGGGAGGCCCCGGTGCACAACTGAGCAAGAGAACAAGTACATTTGTGTCTAGTTAAGAGAAACAGACGCCTCACAAGTCCTCAACTGGCAGCTTCATCAAATAGTACCCACAAAACACCAGTCTCAACGTCAACAATGAAGAGGCGACTCCGGGATGCTGGCCTTCTAGGCAGAGTTGCAAAGAAAAAGCCACATCTCAGACAGGTCAATAAAAATAAAAGATTAAGATGGGCAAAAGAACACAGACACTGGACAGAGGAACGCTGCCTAGAAGGCCAGCATCCCAGAGTCGCCTCTTCACTGTTGACGTTGAGACTGGTGTTTTGCGGGTACTATTTAATGAAGCTTCCAGATAATTCAGTTCATAAAATGTATGCCCTGCTAGAGCTGACCCGGGCAGCTGTATGTGCTGTTATTGTGAAGTGGAAACATGTAGGAGTAACAACGGCTCAATGCGAAGTGGTAGGCCACACAAGCGTAAAAATCATCTATCCTCGGTTGCAATCCTCACTACAGAGTTCCAAATTGCCTCTGGAAGCAGTCAGCAACAAGAACTGTTCGTTGGGTGCTTTATCAAATGGGTTTCCATGGCCGAGCAGCCGCACACATGCCTAAGATCACCATACGCATTGCGCACTCCTCCACCTCATCTCTCCTCCACCTCATCTCTCCTCCACCTCATCTCTCCTCCATCTCATCTCTCCTCCACCTCATTTCTCCTCCACCTCATCTCTCCTCAACCTCCTCTCACCTCCACCTCATTTCTCCTAACCTCATCTCTCCTCAACCTCCTCTCACCTCCACCTCATCTCTCCTCATCCTTATCTCTCCTCCAGTGCTTAGCCATTCTGGATAGCTCCAAAGCCAGATTGTACAGTTCCATATCTCGGAGTCCTAACCCCGCTCTTTCTATAGGTGCGTTACTTTTCTGCATACTGATGCGTGGTCTTTTTCCCTCCCATATAAAGTATTTAATAATACCACTTTACTACTTAAAAATTTATGATGGAAGGCATATCGGTAGCATCATTGAAATATAGTTAAACTTAGGAACAGCCATCATTTTAATAGATTTTTTTCCCCCATAAACTAAGATTTAACAACTTCCACTGGTCCATGTTTAGTCAAATAAATTTGAGGACTGGACGTATATTAATATCCACTTACTTATCTAATGCTGACGTCAGTAGAATTCCCAGATACTGTAGGGATGTCATCATGATGCCCTCTAGTTGATTCCCACTACTCTGTCCCTCCTGCTATAGTAATACACTCCACCTCCTTTCCATCCCTCTCAGCCCGTCCTCATCTCCTCATCCATTGTCTTAGCACAACTCTCTCCACCTCACTCTCTCTCTATCTCCCTCTCTCTCTTTCTCTCTCTCTTTCTTTCTCTCTCTCTCTCTCCCTCCTCCAGTCTTTGTCACACTATCCATCTACCTCTCCTCTCCTCTCTTCTCATTTTTCATTATGACCCTCTTGCCATAGCTCTGCCCAGGTTGTTACTATAGGGGGATGGAGATATGGAGCAGCTGATGCAGAGCAGACACAGGTGTGCTTCAGGCATGTCAATTACCTGAGTCACACAACCCATGGCTTGGCTGTGTCGTGTGTGGTTGTCTGTATTCTACCAGCAGAGAGCCCCTACCTTTACACACCCAAAGAAACACACACACACACACACACACACACACACACACACACACACACACACACACACACACACACACACACACACACACACACACACACACACACACACACACACACACACACACACACACACACACACCACTATACCACCAGGGATATTCACATAGTCTACTCTTAAACATGTCTTGTGATTCACTCTTACTGGAATTTAAAACACTCTTGACATTTTCAACATGGTTATGCTGTGAGCTCTTTAATAATTCAGCCGTGAAGGAAAAGAAAAGCACAAGCAAGGTTTTCTTTCCTGTTTTTTGCTTTCTCAGTCTTGGTGGACCCTCACACATTTCTCAGTCTTGGTGGACCCTCACACATTTCTCACATAAAACTTGTATTGATTAGAATGTGTTTTTAAGCGGTTCCACTCACTGACCTTGTGCAGAGGGAGGGGCTCTGGGATGGTTTATTTACGTGTTATTGATTAGCTCTCCGGCTCTCCTCTCTGGATGAATATCTTCTTACCAAATTGCACCCTATTCCTTTTAGTATCTCTATAAAGGGAATAAGATGCGTAGACATTGGTCAAAAATAGTCTGCTATGTATGGAATAGGGTGCCATTTGGGATGCCTCTGTTGACTCTGTAGTCAACACCAACAAACAGGTGTTAATGCCCAGGTTATTGTTGGGGAGATGATTATTACTTAGTGTGTTTAGTTTTTGAGACGGTCAGCATGGACTTTGACGAATCTTGGAATGAATCTTGGACATCACACAACAAGAGGTGAGAGGTCAACACACACGTGCAAACGCACACACCACATACATACAGTCAAAAGTTTGGACACACACCTACTCATTCGAGAGTTTTTTTTGATTTTTTACAATTTTCTACATTGTAGAATAATAGTGAAGACATCAAAACTATGAAATAACACATATGGAATCATGTAGTAAACAAAAAAGTGTTAAACAAATAAAAATATATTTTATATTTGAGATTCTTCAAAGTAGCCACCCTTTGCCTTGATGACAGCTTTGCACACTTTTGGCATTCTCTCAACCAGCTTAATCTGGAATGCTTTTCCAGCAGTCTTGAAGGAGTTCCCACATATGCTGAGCATTTGTTGGCTGCTTTTCCTTCACTCTGTGGTCCAACTCATCCGAAACCATCTCAATTGAGTTGAGGTCGAGTGATTGTGAAGGCCAGGTCATCTGATGCATCACTTTCCTTCTTGGTCAAATAACCCTTACATAGCCTGGAGGTCTGTTAGGTCATATGTCCTGTGGAAAAACAAACGCTAGCCACTAAGGGCAAACCAGATGGGATGGTGCATCGCTGCTGAAAGCTGTGGTAGCAATGCTGGTTAAGTGTGCCTTGAATTCTAAATAAATCACTGACAGTGTCACTAGCAAAGCACCCCCAAACCATCACACCTTCACATGCAAAGATCATCCGTTCACCTACTCTGCGTCTCACAAAGACATGGTGCTTGGAACTAAAACTCTGAAATTTGGACTCATCAGACCAAAGGACAGATTTACACTGGTCTAATGTCCATTGCTCGTGTTTCTTGGCCCAAGCAAGTCTCTTCTTCTTATTGGTTTCTTTGCAGCAATTCGACCATGATCAGACCATGGCTGAATTGCCATGCCTGCCTGATTCATGCAGTCTGCTCTGAAAAGTTGATGTTGAGATGTGTCTGTTACTGGAACTCTGTGAAGCATTTATTTGGGCTGCAATCTGAGGTGCAGTTAATTGCTGATTTCTGAGGCTGGTAACTCTAATGAACTTATCCTCTGCAGTAGAGGTAACTCTGGGTCTTCCTTTCCTGGGGCGGTCCTCATGAGAGCCAGTTTCATCATAGCGCTTGATGGTTTTTGCGTCTGCACTTGAAGAAACTTTCAAAGTTCTTGAGATTTTTCGGATTGAATGACCTTCATGTCTTAAAGTAATGATGTACTGTCATTTCTCTTTGATTATTTGAGCTGTTCTTGCCATAATATGGACTTGGTCTTCTACCAAATAGGGCTATCTTCTGTATACCAAACCTCCGTCCCATCATCCATAAAACATGACAACACTCAGACCATGTTTCTGTCACGGACAGAGACAATAATGATTACATTATGATACAGCCTATGGGCCCTTAATAAGGAATGGTGTGCTATTTGGGATGCGATCTCTAACCCTACCGTCACACTCTGGTCAAAAGTAGTGCACCATGTAGAGAATTTGGTACAATTTAGGATGCAGAGAGAGAACACTGTGAAGCTGGGATAGAGAATTAGTGACGGACAAATAGGCTACAACCATGGTGAGGAATGTCTAATGTATTAACCTCACTTCTTCATGCAAGCCTTTCAATAATTCAGACTGTACTCTCAATAGTTGCAACCAGCGTGTGTGTGTTTGTGCTTGCGTGTGTGTGTGCCCGCCATCATGCATGTGCATACGTGTGTATTAATGTACAATATCACAATCACATTTAAGATGGAAGCAATAGCACATTGTTTGGTTTCTCTCTAACGTACCTGTTGGATGTGTTTTGATGAAAATATGCTGCCTGAAAAATAACCAACTGAAAATGAACCTGCGGCAGAGGAATGAAATATGAGAGAGAAACGGAGAGAGAGAGGGGTGGAGAGAGAAAGAAAGAGAGAGAGTGAAATGGTTGCAGCTTATTACCAAGTTAGTTTTCATGGAGATAACGAAGACCCTAAGCTATTCATCCCCAAACCCAGGGAAATGTAATTAATTCACCACTCATAGTGATGCACACACACATTGATTGCATAAATTCACTGCTCACCGACTCCACTCTTCCATGGATGAAACATCTTTCCAGTCCCGCTGTTGACTTCCATTTATACATAACACTGAAAACTGCATGCTTTCCTGCTTTCCACCCTCAATTAATGCTGTGAAAAGTAGCCACGACTCTCTCTCTCTCTCTCTCTCTCTCTCTCTCTCTCTCTCTCTCTTCTCTCTTTCTCTTCTCTCTCTCTTCTCTCTTCTCTCTCTCTCTTCTCTCTCTCTCTCTCTCCTCTCTCTCCTCTCTCTCCTCTCTCTCTCTCTCCTCTCTCTCCTCTCTCTCTCTCCTCTCTCTTCTCTCTTTCTCTTCTCTCTCTCTTCTCTCTTCTCTCTCTCTTCTCTCTCTCTTCTCTCTTCTCTCTCTCTTCTCTCTCTCTTCTCTCTCTCTCTCTCTCTCTCTCTCTTCTCTCTCTTCTCTCTCTCTTCTCTCTCTTCTCGCTTTCTCTTCTCTCCTCTCGCTTTTCTCTCTTCTCTCTCTCGCCTTTCTCTCGCTTTTCTCTCTTCTCTCTCTCGCTTTTCTCTCTTCTCTCTCTCTAAGCAGTGAGATGAAAAAAGGAATTGTCATGTCCTCTTAATGATCACGGTGTTATGTTGACGCAGTAGAAAGTTCTTCCTTACACACATACACACACACACACAGCAGATGAGAGGGGGTTGGACTGGTGGTGCTGTCACTGATCCTCTGGTTAACACACACACACACACACACACACACACACACACACACACACACACACACACACACACACACACACACACACACACACACACACACACACACACACACACACACACACACATACACACAAAATGTTTCTTAGTTGGATATCCTGACTCAAAGATTTATTTCTCTGCTCTTTTTCCTAATGCCTCATTATATTAAATACGTTTTTAGATATATTTTAAAGTGCTATCAAAAAAAACATTGGAACCCAATGTTTGTTTTGATAGCACTTTTGTGCCTAATTGCACCCTATTCCCAGTATAATGCACTGCTTGTCCCCAGATCCCATAGGAAATGGGGTGCCATTTGTGACGCTCTGTGTCTGGCTGTCTGTAGCGGTGGCGTTGGCGCTGCATGTTTAGTTCGTAGCTGAACTGTATTGGAGCCCAGAGGAGAACGTGCTCAGAGCATTAAACCAAAGCCTTGTAGCCTGGTTTTAGTGAGCAGATGTAATACCCGTTGTATGAGTCTTGAATGGCACCCTATTCACTATATAGTGCACTACTTAATACTGCAATAAATAAGAAATAGGTTGCCATTTGGGATGCACACATTGATTTTTTCCATCCAGAGGAATGTAATCCAGTTAAAGTGGAGATGGGATCATCCTGGTGATTAACTGGTTGTTGATTCAGAGAGATAACAACCATCATCTCTCCTCTCCTCTCCTCTCCTCTCCTCTCCTCTCCTCTCCTCTCCTCTCCTCTCCTCTCCTCTCCTCTCCTGGCGTGCAGCTGTTTCAATTGTTGAAATTCATGATGAAACCTTTCTGAACCTTTCAGGTCGATATTGTAAAACTTACCTGGTTTAATGAAATATATTAAACATTTTAACAGCTCAACAACCACGCAGTAGCCTATTCACAACCAATAGTACATTTATTTCACCTCATTATAAAAGTAAAACATATTTTTGTGTGATTCAAGAGACATTCTGGATATAAATAATGTTGTAAACTGACTACATTCCTACTTCTCTACCATGAGTCTCCAGGGCTGAAAAGGCAGCATTGTATCTGTAGGTGGTCAAATCCCCAATAACCTGGCCATGCCTCTGCACCTGAACGGGGCCAAGATCCTAGGAACCAAACCCCCTGCAGATTGACTGGGTTGAGCAGTGATCTGTGTTCTCCACCATCCCGGATGAACTGGGGGTTGCCCAGGCCCTATGGAAAGCCTTCAATCAAACTGGCCACTTAGTATCAGAAGTGCCGAGACGTGTGGACATAGACTGTAGTGCTGAAACGTGTCTGAATATCTGCTTCATTAGTGTTGCACTGTTGCTGGCTCTCAGCTGGGCCTACAGGGAGAGAAGTGGAGAGGGGATAGGCTGCCTTGGCTTAGACAGAGCTACTGTAGAAGAGAGAGGGAGAGAGGGGGGGAAAAGAGAAAGAGAGAGACAGACAGAGGGAGGGGGGACAGACAGAGAGAGGACAAGTCTTCCCCCTAGATACTTTCTACACATTCCATCTTTCTACCTCCATTTCTCTCACTCTCCTTCCATCTCTCTTCAAATCTCTCTCTCGCTCTCTCTCTCGCTCTCTCTCTCGCACGCTCTCTCTCTCTCTCGCTCTCTCTACCGATGCAATACATTTAATAAATACCAATGCCACTCTATATGTCCAAATAGAAAACAAATGTTAGAGTAATTGATTGCATCTCAGAAGAATAAATAAATACCACAGTCAGCGTAAAGGAAACAAAATGAAATGCAAATTGAAATATGAAGGAGAGGTATAAAAAGCAACGAGAGACTGATTAGCTAAAGCTGAGGCTCAATTTAGCTTTTAATATTTTGTCATGGCTACCACTGCTGCTCAATTACCAGAAAAGATGCATCCTGGGAAGAACACAACTCAACAGTGTTAACAATGTGTGTGTGTGTGCGTGCGTGTTAATGTGGTGCTGGTATTGGAGAGATCTGGATTGCTCATTTACACATAATCAAGCAACAGCAGGTGTTGGTTTTAATAGGCGTTGGAAGCGTATTGGGCGTAGATCTCCAGTATGTATCGGGGGCTAGGCTCAGCCTGTCTGGTGTAACTCTCCTGTCTTATTCAGTGTCCTGTGTGATCTTAAGTATGTTCCCTTTAATTCTACCATCTCTCTCTCTCTCTCCCGGAGGACCTGAGCCCTAGGACCATGCCTCAGGACTACATGGCCTGACGACTCCTGGCTCTCCTCGTCCGCAGTCCACCTGGTTGTGCTGCTGATTCAGTTTCTGCTGTTCTGCCTGCGGCTATGGAACCCTGAACTGTCCATCGGACGTGCTACCTTGTCCCTGACCTACTGTTTTTGACCCTCTCTCTCTCCCTCTCCCTCTCTCTCCCTCTCTACAGCATCTGCTGTGTTGACCTCTGAATGCTTGGCTATGAAAAGCCAACTGACATTTACTCCTGAGGTGCTGACCTGTTGCACCCACTACAATCACTGTGAATATTATTTGACCGTGCTGGTCATCTATGACATCTTGAAGAACAATCTGGCTTTAATGGCCATGTACTCTTATAATCTCCCCCCGCCACCCCTCAGAGCCTGGTTCTTCTCTAGGTTTCTTCCTAGGTTCCTGCCTTTCTAGGTAGTTTTTCCTAGCCGCCGTGCTTTTATTAAACTGCATTGTTGGTTAGGGGCTTGTAAGTAAGCATTCCATTGTAAGGTCTACATCTGTTGTATTCGGCGCATTTGACTAATATAATTTGATTCGATTTGACACACTCACACACACACAAATGCTGCAGATTGTCTTGTTTGTGTCCAAGGTCCTCAGTGTGTGTGTGTGTGTGTGTGTGTGTGTGTGTGTGTGTGTGTGTGTGTGTGTGTGTGTCTGTCCTGTTGTCGTCCTCCTCTCCCACTCTCTGCTCTATACTGCAGGGCCTCAGGCCGGGCTAGTCTGGCCCCTCAGATCTTTTCGTCCCCTTTGAACTTTCCCTCTGACATGTCAGTCAATGGTTTTAGTGTGTTCTCTTCTCAAACACAATCTACACACCACACACCACACACCCAAACCACACACACCACTCACCACAGACCACATAGTGAATAGGGCTGTGACGATACAAGTATCGCAATATTTTTATCCATTAAAAAAATGGAAAAAACATGACGCAGACCAAACACTTTGGTCCTTTAAAAACCTGTTGTATGTAAAATATTACTTGCTATGGCTTTGAATAGAAATAAATGTGACTCTGAATGACAACATGTTTCCAACATTAAGGCTGTTTTCTTAAAGAAGTTAAATAATGCGTCGTGTTTTGTTTCCTTGTTACGATACTAATGAGTATTGCCATACTGATATCGTCCCAGCCCTAACAGTGAAGTGTAGGAGCTCACTGTCTGTCTGTCCGCCTGTCTGTCTCTATGTATAACTAATCATTATTAGCTTGGATGATGATGCAGTTTGGACTCACACTAGACATACATTGTTTGAGTTAGTCGTAATTCAAAGGATGAAAGCACTAAGACAAGGATTGATTGTGATATATGCCCATTTAACAAATGCTTTTGTCCAACGCGACTACAGTCAGGCGTGCATACATTTCATACGGGTGGTTCCAGTGGGAATCAAACCCCTAATCGTGACATTGCGACCAACTGAGCCACAGAGGAATCTCTGCACCTTGAAACTCCTATAAAGTACGTAGCTTTTTAAAGACAGGTGGCTGGTTGGTTGGCCATATGTGTGCCTGGCAGCAAATCAAAATCAAATCAAATGTATTCATATAGCCCTTCTTACATCAGCTGATATCTCGAAGTGCTGTACAGAAACCCAGCCTAAAACCCCAAACAGCAAGCAATGCAGGTGTAGAAGCACGGTGGCTAGGAAAAACTCCCTAGAAAGGCCAAAACCTAGGAAGAAACCTAGAGAGGAACCAGGCTACGAGGGGTGGCCAGTCCTCTTCTGGCTGTGCCGGGTGGAGATTATAACAGCACAGTCAGGCCATAGCAGTTGTGACTGACCCTCTCCTGTCTCTTTAGTTTATGGCTACATCCCAAATGGCACCCTTTATAGTGCGTTACTTTGGACCAGGGCCTATGGGGAAACCCATAGGGTTCTGGTCAAAAAGTATTGCACTATGTAGGGAACAGGGTGCCGTTTGGGACACAGAATATCCCCTCTCCCCCTGGCTGCGTTCAGCAGCAGCTGGATGCCCAGCTACCTGGCCAACAGAAGAAGGGAGAAAAACATAAATACAACCAAATACTTATTATACATTCTAAAGACGGAATCTCTTTTCTCTTTTTCTTTACTTTTTTGTTTTGCTGTTGAATTTTTTTCTCCTCCTAATAATAATGATGCAACTGGGAGATATCAACAATCGAGCGAAAAACCTTGTTATGTTTCCAATTATTTTCCTCTTGTTTTCTTTCTTTCTCGCTCTCCTTTTCTTTTTTTCTTTTTTTCTTTCTTTCTTTCTTTCTTTCTTTCTTTCTTTCTTTCTTTCTTTCTTTCTTTCTTTCTTTCTTTCTTTCTTTCTTTCTTTCTTTCTTTCTTTCTTTTTTTCTGTCTGTCTGTCTGTCTGTCTGTCTGTCTGTCTGTCTGTCTGTCTGTCTGTCTGTCTGTCTGTCTGTCTGTCTGTCTGTCTGTCTGTCTGTCTGTCTGTCTGTCTGTCTGTCTGAACCAACCAACCAACCAACCAACCAACCAACCAACCAACCAGTGAACATATCGTGAAGAAGAGATGAGTGGCTTCTTGGAGGCTACTTAGGGGTCTCAGGTAAGCCAAGGAATGTATTTAACTACTTCCAAAATGGTACCCTACTTCTTGTACATGTTTCCATAGTAGCTAGGTGAGAAGACCATTAGATGGAGCATGCATCCCAAATGGCACCCTATTCCCTATTTAGTGCACTACTTATGACTGGTTAAAGTAGTGCACTAAATAGGGAACAGGGTGCCATTTGGGGTACAGCCTCTGTCTAATGGTCTACTCACCTAGCTACTGTGGACACACACGTACGCACACACACACTCCCTCTGAATGCTGGTGGTCCACTTGGCCCCTCAACATGCCCCTGCCTGGGGTTTACAGAGCAGCCGGCCTCCCTGTCGTGCTGCCCACACCACATCAGGCCTGGTCCTTCTCTTCCTCCCTCTCAACACATTCAGCTCTGAATTCAAACTGAGTGAAGCATGCATGCACAAACGCACAAACACACACATCAGACACGCATGCAAGCAAGTACCCACCCACACATGCGTACACACATACAACAGGAACGCAAGTACACACACATGCATTTTTTGACCTGCGACAGAGCACACCCCAAGAGCACGTCTAAAATGATATCTTATTCCCTACATAGTCCACTACTTTTGACTAGAGGCCTATGGCCTATAGGGATTAGGGTGCCATTTGAGACACACACTGTATTTGTTATATCTGATATGCCCTGCTGCTGCTGTTCTTATTCCTACATGAGCATCTAAGGGTCATCACCAAGTTCATCTATAGAGCCAGAGGTGGATGATGTGGCCAACATGGGACAAGTGAGCCAGTTTGATGTATCACACACATCACTACAGTGCTATGTGCACTATATGCTACTCAGCAGAAACTTTTTCCCCAGTGCCTTGCAGTTCAGTGAGTTCATGTCTATATTTTCATTATGTGCATGTGATCCCTGCTGGAACTGAACCCACAACCTTGACATTTGATCAACTTAGTCACACATGACCTAGATGTGTGATCTCTCTGCCTCACATGATGGAGCAGGTAGAACAAGTGGGGGCTTTTATAAAAGCTCTCCTCTCCTCCCGTTCCTCTCCTATCCTCCCCTTCCTCTCCTCTCCTCTCTTCTCCTCTCCTCTCTTCTCCTCTCCTCTATTTCCTAAATGAAGTGCAAGGTGAAGGTGAATGATTTGTATGCTTCAACAAGCAAAATACTGACATAGCGTCACACTTAGACTGTAATGAATTTGATTAATTCCACATCAACATAGTATGCCCTAATGATAGTACTACAGTCTGGCTATTTTGTATTTTTACCTCCACATTTGTCTCATTATATCTTCTTTTATCCATGACACATACTACATGCCATTTAGCGACTTGCATTGTAGTAAGTGTGTGCATTCATACATTAGTATGTCTATGTGACCAGACAACCATGTTGGTCTGTCTTCCCTTAACCTTTTACTGTAGTAGGCTAAATCAGGGTCACACAGAGTGATTATTGGTAGTCTTAAACAAATCTACTTTGAAACAAAAGTATACACCAAACACACATGGTTATAGGCTTAAAAAGAAGAAGACATGTACCATGTCAGATATACACTCTTAGAAAAAAAGGGGTTAACTAGAACCTAAAAGGGTTCTTCATCTGTCCCCATTGGGGACACCTTTGAAAACCCTTGTTTGTTCCAGGTAGAACCCTTTTGGTTCCAAGTAGAACCGTTTTGGGCACCACATAGAGGTTTCTACATTAACTTCTTTGGGATCTGGGGGCAGTATTGAGTAGCTTGGATGAATAAGGTGCCCAGAGTAAACTGCCTGCTACTCAGAAGCTAGAATATGCATATAATTAGTAGATTTGGATAGAAAACACTCTGAAGTTTCTAAAACTGTTTGTGAGTATAACAGAGCTCATATGGCAGGCAAAAACCTGAGAACAAATTCAACCAGGAAGTGGGAAATCTGAGGTTTGTAGTTTTTCAAGTGATTGCCTATCCAATATACAGCATCTGTGGGGTCATATTGCACTTCCTAAGGCTTCCACTAGATGTCAACAGTCTATAGAACATTGTTTCAGGCTTCTACTGTGAAGGGGGAGAGAATAAGAGCTGTTTGAATCAGGGGTCTGGCAGAATGTCATGAGCTAAATCACGCGCACTGCCGTGAGCGTGAGCTGCGTTCCCTTTCATTTCTAAAGACAAAGGAATTGTCCGGTTGGAATATTATTGAAGATTTATGATAAAAACATCCTAAAGATTGATTCTATACATCGTTTGACATGTTTCTACAAATTGTAATACAACTTTTTTGACTTTCCGTCTGGACTTAGTGCCTGTACATTTGGAATAGTGAACTGAACGCGCAAACAAAAAGGAGGTATTTGGACATAAAGATTAACTTTATCGAACAAAACAAACATTTATTGTGGAACTGGGATTCATGGGAGTGCATAACGATGAAGATCATCAAAGGTAAGTGAATATTTATAACACTATTTCTGACTTTTGTTGACTCCACAACATGGCGGGTATCTGTATGGCTTGTTTTGGTGGCTGAGCGCTGTACTCAGATTATCGCAAGATGTGCTTTCGTCGTGAAGCTTTTTTGAAATCTGACACAGCGGTTGCATTAACTTCTATGGGCGACGTGGGATGCTAGCGTCCCACCTGCGGGACACAGCCAGTGAAATATCAGGGCGGCAAATTCAAAACAACAAAATGTCATAATTCAAATTTCTCAAACAGACAACTATTTTACACCATTTTAAAGATACACCTCTCCTTAATCCAACCACATTGTCCAATTTCAAAAAGGCTTTACAGCGAAAGCATAAAGTTAGATTGTGTTAGGACAGTGCCAACACAAGAAAAACCACACAGCCATTTTCCAAGCAGGAGAGGGGTCACAAAAACCAGAAGTACAGCTAAAATTAAGCACTAACCTTTGACGATCTTCATCAGATGACACTCCTAGGACTCAATGTTACACAATACATGTATGTTTTGTTCGATAAAGTTCATATTAATATCCAAAAAACCCATTTTACATTGGCGCGTGATGTTCAGAAAATATTTTGCCTCCAAAACTGCCGGTGAATCAGCACAACAATTTACAAAAATACTCATCATAAACATTGATAAAATATTAAACTGTTATTCAAAGTATTATAGCTAAGAAGCGCTCGTCCCGCATGCGAGATCAACATCCAGCGAAAAATCATATCGCCATATTCATAACCGAACCATAGCAAAATGTAATAATTTTTTTTTCTCAAGTATAGGACTATTTTATATCGTTTTATAGATACACCTCTCCTGAATCGAACCACATTGTCCGATTTCAAAAAGGCTTCACAGCAAAAGCAAAACATTAGATTATGTTAGAGGAGTATATCGTCAAAGTAGCCACATAGCCATTTTCCGACCAACCACATGCATCACCAATAACCAAAACACAGCTAAAATTAAGCACTAACCTTTGACGATCTTCATCAGATGACACTCCTAGGACTCAATGTTACACAATACATGTATGTTTTGTTCGATAAAGTTCATATTAATATCCAAAAAAACCATTTTACATTGGCGCGTGATGTTCAGAAAATATTTTGCCTCCAAAACTGCCGGTGAATCAGCACAACAATTTACAAAAATACTCATCATAAACGTTGATAAAATATTAAACTGTTATTCAAAGATTTATAGCTAAGAAGCGCTCGTCCCGCATGCGAGATCAACATCCAGCGAAAAATCATATCGCCATATTCATAACCGAACCATAGCAAAATGTAATAATTTTTTTTTCTGAAATATAGGACTATTTTATATCGTTTTATAGATACACCTCTCCTGAATCGAACCACATTGTCCGATTTCAAAAAGGCTTTACAGCAAAAGCAAAACATTAGATTATGTTAGAGGAGTATATCGTCAAAGTAGCCACATAGCCATTTTCCGACCAACCACATGCATCACCAATAACCAAAACACAGCTAAATGCAGCACTAACCTTTGACAATCTTCATCAGATGACACTCCTAGGACATCATGTTACACAATACATGCATTATTTTGTTCGATAAAGTTCATATTTATATATAAAAACAGCATTTTACATCGGCGCATGACGTTGAGAAACTATTTCCCCTCAAATGCATCCGGTGGATCAGCACTACAATTTACTAAATTACTATTCGAAAACATTTTTAAAATGTAACATTGTCATTCAAAGAATTATAGATTAACATTTCGTGAAAGCACCCGCATTGCCAGATTTAAAAATAACTTTACTGGGAAATCACACTTTGCAATAAAAGGGGATGCTATACTCAGAAAAATAGGCTAGCGATACAGGTCAGCGCCATCTTGGAACAATCGAATATCAAATCTACTCTTGTATACTATTGTAAATATTCCCTTACCTTTGATTATCTTCATCAGAAGGCACTTCCAGGTATCCCAGGTCCACAACAAATGTAGTTTTGTTCGAAAAAGTTAATAATTTATGTCCCAATAGCTTCTTCTTGTTAGCGTGTTCCAAAGGCTACTCAAAATGTACCGTAGTGCGCGGGACTTCTCGTCACGAAAGTGCAAAAAAAAATATTTAAGTTGGTTCAAACATGTCAAACGTTGTATAACATAAATCTTTAGAGCCTTTTTCAACCAGAGCTTCAATAATATTCAAGGGGGACGGTTGCATTGTCTTTCTAAACGTTTCAAAAGGGGAGGGTAGCCAGGGGCGCCCGCGTCATAATGGTAATGGCCCTCCCCCTATGACCAAGTTCCACAGCCTCTCATTCGGTCAGTTTGTACTGTAGAAGACTCAAACCACTTTGTAAAGACTGGGGACATCTAGTGGAAGCCATAGGAAGTGCTCAATGAATCCTAACTCACGGTGTGTTTTATAGGCAAAGTGCTGAAGTTGAGTCCGCAAATCAGATTTCCACTTCCTGTTAGGATCTGTCTCGGGGTTTTGACTGCCATATGAGTTCTGTTATACTCACAGACACCATTCAAACAGTTTTAGAAACTTTGGGGTGTTTTCTATCCACATCTACTAATTACATGCATATCCTAGCTTCTGAGTTTGAGTAGGAGGCCATTTAAAATGGGCACGTATTTTTTTCAAAAATCGCTGTAGCGCCCCCTATCCTTGGCGTGCGTCAAGAGGATAAACATCTCCTTTATGCTACCGCTGTGACATATTTTTTTTAAACTTCATGGGGAAAGCACACTTTGCAATAATCTGAGTACGGCGCACAGAATAATACATCAGGCAATACAGATACCCGCCATTTTGGAGTCATCTAAAATCCTAAATAGCATTATAAATATTCACTTACCTTTGATGATCTTCATCAGAAGGCACTTCCAGGAATCCCAGGTCCACAATAAATGTTGTTTTGTTCGATAAAGTCCATAATTTATGTCCAAATACCTCCTTGTTGTTTGCGCGTTCTGTAAGCTACTCCAAATGTAGGAAGTGCGCCGAAAATTTCACGACGAAAAGTCTAAAAAAGTTATATTTACGTTCGTAGAAACATGTCAAACGTTGTATAGCATCAATCTTTAGGGCCTTTTTAACATAAAACTTCAATAATATTCCAACCGGACGATTCTAATGTCTTGAAAAACATTATGGAACACTGTGACCTTATCACGTAAAAGCGCGCCAATGAACTCATGTCATTTTCTGAGTCACCAACTTCCCGGCCTTCTTGTTCGCTCTCTGTTCACTGCAAAAGCCTGAAACAAGGATCTAAAGACTGTTGACATCTAGTGGAAGCCTTAGGAAGTGCAAAATGAACCCTATGTCACTGTGTGTTAGATAGGCAATGACTTGAAAAGACTACAAGCATCAGATTTCCCACTTCCTGGTTATATTTTTCTCAGGTTTTTGCCTGCCATATGAGTTCTGTTATAGTCACAGACATCATTCAAACAGTTTTAGAAACTTCAGAGTGTTTTCTATCCAAATCTAATAATAATATGCAAATATTTGACTCTGGGCCCGAGTATTAGGCAGTTTACTCTGGGCACGCTTTTCATCCGAAATCGAAAATACTGCCCCCTATACCTTAAAAAGTTAAGGAGAAGTTTATCTATAATCCTATGCATAACACTTGTATTTTTCATCAAAGTTTATGAGTATTTCTGTAAATTGATGTGGCTCTCTGCAAAATCACCGGATGTTTTGTAGGCAAAATATTACTGAACATAACGGGCCAATGTTAACTGAGATTTTTGGATATAAATATGAACTTTATCAAACAAAACATACATGTATTGTGTAACATGAGGTCCTATGAGTGCCATCTGATGAAGCTCATCAAAGGTTAGTGAATCATTTTATCTCTATTTATGCTTTTTGTGACTCCTCTCTTTGGCGGGAAAATGGCTGTATGTTTTTTTGTGACTAGGCGCTGACCTAACATAATCGTAAAGCCTAACATCACCGTAAAGCCTTTTTGAAATCAGACACTGTCACTGGCTTAACAAGAAGTGTATCTTTAAAATGGTGCATAATACTTGAATGTTTGAGAAATTTTAATTATGATATTTCTGTTGTTTTGAATTTGGCGCCCTGCAATTTCACTGGCTGTTGTCGAGGTGGGACGCTAGCGTCCTACATATCCCGGTTAACAAAAAATGCTTCTACCTGAAACCAAAAAGGATTTTACTTAGAACCAAAATTGATTCTCCTATGAGGACAGCCGAAGAACTCTTTTGGAACCCTTTTTTCGAAGAGTGTACAGTTGACATTCATTCAATTTTGAGTTTGCATCTCAATATTACACTTTATATACATAAAATAAGACTGAAATATAACAAAACTGTTTGACACCGGATTTTTGTAGTTAAAAAAAAGTTTGTCAAAAAAATATTAATATCCCACCTATGAGGCCAAAGAGGGTGTTTTTGGTTACTGACTGCAGGGCTACCTTGGGACATGTTAAACTATGAATCTGGTTGTTCAATCCTGTTGCTTTCTTCCTTAAGAGCAGTTCATTGATTGATTGATCGATTTGATCATTAAAAGTAGTAGACTGCCCAAGCCAGAGACAACATCACATACATTAAACGTGATTGAGGAAAAAAACACCATAAAGCCCAATGTTAATTCCAATGTGGGCCTCTTTTACAATGCAATGGTCCATAATGAGATACTGTAATATCCCATGGTTAGCATATGTGGAAATCTCAACAATTAAATACAAATGTCAAAGCTAGTGATTAGTTAGGGATGAAACATGATAACAGAGGTATGGGTCTCAGGGGAGGTTTGGCCTCATCTTTAGTTCAATCGGAATATCTCAGCATTATTCCCCTAGTGTTATGTCTTCATTGGATCTGCCATTGTAATGTTTTGATGTTCATGCATTATTAAGACTCTCTCTCTCATGGCACCGATGCAATACATTTAATAAATACCAATGTTTTGGTATTCATACATACCTCTTTTACCTTCTACATGACCGATTCATTCCATTGACTGAATGAACCAAACAGGTCACATTATTCACTGTGTGTGTGGGTGTGTGTGTGACCATGAGCAGAGCTGGCAGGGATCTCATTATGTCTTCCCCCATCTTAATTACAGGCTTTTGTCAAGAATGTGTGTGTGTGTTCCTCAGGAAGCTGTGTGTGTGTGTGTGTGTGTGTGTGTTCGTCAGGAGTGTGCTGCTAATGAGTGCAGCAGTTAGTGGGTGTTTAATATGTACTAACAACAGCACAGTTCATTGAAACACTACTCCCTTTGATTGGTGTGAAGGGGAGGGGGTGGGAGAGGTAATCTGTTAGCTAATAGTTTCAGTGGTAAATTGGCAAAACAGATACTTTGTGTGCATTCAAAATGCCTCCCCATATAGTGCACTAACTTAGACCAGAGCCCTATGGGACCTGGTCAAAACTTGTGCACTACATACCCACCGTAACTTCTCCACTATGCAATCTGGTTTCCGAGCTGGTCATGGGTGCACCTCAGCCACGCTCAAGGTCCTAAACGATATCATAACCGCCATCGATAAAATACAATACTGTGCAGCCGTCTTCATTGACCTGGCCAAGGCTTTCGACTCTGTCAATCACCACATTCTTATCGGCAGATCAACAGCCTTGGTTTCTCAAATGACTGCCTCGCCTGGTTCACCAACTACTTCTCAGATAGAGTTCAGTGTGTCAAATCGGAAGGCCTGCATTTTGTTTGACTTGCATTTAAGAGCAGTTAGAGGCCATGGAAGGAGTGTTGTATGGCATTGAATCTCGTCTGGAGGTTTGTTAGCACAGTGTCCAAAGAATGGCCAGATGTATACAGAATGGTGTCGTCTGCATAGAGGTGGATCAGAGAATCACCAGCAGCAAGAGCGACATCATTGATATATACAGAGAAAAGAGTCAGCCCGAGAATTGAACCCTGTGGCCCCCCATAGAGACTGCCAGATGTCCGGACAACAGGCCCTCCAATTTGACACACTGAACTCTATCTGAGAAGTAGTTGGTGAACCAGGCGAGGCAGTCATTTGAGAAGCCAAGGCTATTGAGTCTGCCGATAAGAATGTGGTGATTGACAGAGTCGAAAGCCTTGGCCAGGTCGATGAAGGTGGCTGCACAGTACTGTCTTTTATCGATGGCGGTTATGATATTGTTTAGGACCTTGAGCTTGGCTGAGGTGCACCCATGACCAGCTCGGAAACCAGATTGCATAGTGGAGAAGTTACGGTGGGATTCGAAATGATCGGTGATCTGCTTTATTAACTTGGCTTTCGAAGATTTTATAAAGGCAGGGCAGGATAGATATAGGTTTATAACAGTTTGGGTCTAGAGTGTCTCCCCCTTTGAAGAGGGGAATGACAGTGGCAGCTTTCCAATCTTTGGGGATCTCAGATGATATGAAGGAGAGGTTGAATAGGCTAGTAATAGGGGTTGCAACAATTTCTGTGGATAATTTTAGAAAGATAGGGTCCAGATTGTCTAACCCAGCTGATTTGTAGGATCCAGATTTTGCAGTTCTTAGCTGTCTGAATTTGGGTGAAGGAGAAGCGGGAGGGGGGGCAAGTTGCTGCAGGGGGTGCTGAGATGTTGGCCAGGGTAGGGGTAGCCAGGTGGAAAGCATGGCCAGCTGTGGAAAAATGCTTATTGAAATGATCGATTATCATAGAGTTTTCGTTGGTGACAGTGTTTCCTATCCTCAGTGCAGTGGGCAGCTGGGAGGAGGTGCTCTTATTCTCCATGAACTTTACAGTGTCCTAATTTTGGGGGGAGTTAGTGCTACAGGAAGCAAATTTCTGTTTGATAAAGCTAGCCTTAGCTTTCCTAACTGGCTGAGTATGTTGGTGCCTGACTTCCCTGAAAAGTTGCATATCGTGGGGGCTATTTGATGCTAATGCAGAACGCCCCATGATGTTTTTGTGCTGCTCAAGGGCAGTCACGTCTGGGGTGAACCAAGGGCTATATCTTTTCTTTGTTCTACATTTTTTGAATGGGGCATGCATATTTAAGATGGAGGGGAAAGCACTTTTGAAGAGCAACCAGGCGTCCTCTGATGATGGGATGAGGTCAATATCCTTCCAGGATACCCAGGCCAGGTCGATTAGAAAGGTTTGCTCACTGAAGTGTTTTAAGGAGCGTTTGACAGTGATAAGGGGTGGTCGTTTTACCACGGACCCATTACGCACGCAGGCAATGAGGCAGTGATCGCTGAGATCCTGGTTGAAGACAGCAGAGGTGTGTTTAGAGGGCAGGTTGGTCAGGATGATATCTAAGAGGGTGCCCATGGTTATGGATTTAGGGTTGTACCTGGTAGGTTCCTTGATGATTTGTGTGAGATTGAGGGCATCTAGCTTAGATTGTAGGACGGCCGGGGTGTTAAGCATATCCCAGTTTAGGTCATCTAACAGTACTAACTCTGAAGATATATGGGGGACTGTCAATTCACATATGGTGTCCAGGGCACAACTGGGGGCCGAGGAGGGGTCTAAAACAAGCGGCAATGGTGAGAGACTTGTTTCTGGAAAGGTGGATTTTTAAAAGTAGAAGCTCGAATTGTTTGGGCACAGGCCTGAATAGTATGACAGAACTTTTTGCCCCTTTCTGCCCCTTTGGCAGTTCTATCTTGGCTGAAAATGTTGTAGTTGGGGATGGAAATTACAGGATTTTTGGTGGCCTTTCTAAGTCAAGATTCAGACACAGCTAGGACATCCGGGTTGGCGGAGTGTGCTAAAGCAGTGAATAAAACAAACTTAGGGAGGAGGCTTCTAATGTTAACATGCATGAAACCAATGCTTTTATTGATACAGAAGTCAACAAATGAGAGCGCCTGGTGAATGGGAGTGATGCTGGGGGCTGCAGGGCCTGAGTTAACCTCTGCATCACCAGAGGACCAAAGGAGGAGAAGGATAAGGGTACGGCTAAAGGCTAAAAGAACTGGTCGTCTAGTGCGTTCGGAACAGAGAGTAAAACGAGCAGGTTTCTGGGCACAGGAAGAATAGATTCAAGGCATAATGTACAGACAAAGGTCTGGTAGTATGTGAGTACAGTGGAGGTAAGTCTAGGCATTGAGTGACGATGAGAGAGGTTTTGTCTCTAGAGGGACCATTTAAGCCAGGTGTGGTCATCGTATGTGGGGTGTGGAACATAAGGGCTAGCTAAGGCATATTGAGCAGGCTGGAGGCTCTACAGTGAAATAATACAAAAATTACTAACCAAAACAGCAATATACAAGACATATTGACATTAGGGAGAGCCATGTGTAGCCGAGTGATCATAGGGTCCAGTGAGTACCTATGCGAACTGGAGGCACGGCGATTCAGACAGCTAGCAGCAGGCTAGCAGGTGGGCCTCAGGGGGACGTCGCAACAGGAGAATCTGTTGAAACCCCCTCGGATGGTAACGTCGGCAGACCAGTCGTGATTGATCGGCGGGGCTCCGTGTTGGCAGCAAAGGGTCCAGGCCAATTGGCAGAAGAGGTATTGAAGCCCAGGAATTATCTGATGGAATTCTTTAGCTAGCCGGGAGAATGGCCTAGCTCGAGGCTAGCTCCAGGCTAGCCTCGAGTGCCTCCAGTGCTTGCTTCCGAACAGAGACGTTAGACAGGGGTAGCCACTGGGATAGCAGCTAGCTAGCTGCGATGATCCGGAGTAAAGGTTCAGAGCCTGTGGTAGGAATCCGGAGATGTGGTAGTGAAAAGCAGTCCGATATGCTCTGGGTTGATATCGCGCTGTGCAGGCTGGCAGGAGTTGCCCGTGCTGAGGCTGGCAGTCCACGTTAATGGTGATGACCGCTAGCAGTGGTTAACTGACTACTAGCTAGTTAGCTGGCTAGCTGCTGAAAGGGGTTCCGGTTCAAATGTGTAAAATAGCAGATTCATACCACATTGGGTGAGGCGGGTTGCAGGAGAGAGAGTATGTTCAGTCCGTAGATGGAAAATGAGATTAAAAAATAATACAAATATATACGAATAAAAGCAATATATACATGGGACGAGACAAGACAATCAAAACAGACATCCCCACTGCTACGCCATCTTGGAATTTTGCTGGTCGGAACAGGGGAACAGAAAGAAAAGAAATATGGTTTGTTCTGGTTGTAAACTCTTCTCAGGTGCTGGCCCATGCTATAACATGTTATAACCTCTTTTCAGGTGCTGGCCCATGCTATAACATGTTATAACCTTTTCTCAGGTGCTGGTCCATGCTATAACATGTTATAACCTCTTCTCAGGTGCTGGCCCATGTTATAACGTGTTATAACCTCTTCCCAGGCCTCACCATGCTATAACATGTTATAACCTCTTCTCAGGTGCTGGCCCATGCTATAAGATATTATAACCTCTTCTCAGGTGCTGGCTCATGCTGTAACATGTGTTATAAGCTCTTCTCAGGTGCTGGCCTTGCTATAACATGTTATAACCTCTCCTCAGGTACTCGCCCATGCTATGAAAATAAATAAAGAGAGTCGCACACTCATATATATATATAACTCCCAGTAATTTATTGGATCAAACACCAACGTTTCGGCATCACTGTGCCTTCTTCTCAGGTACTGGCTCATGCTATAGCATAGGATGTGGAGGTTGCTGCGGTCCACTCTGGAGATGCCACCCTTACACTGCCTACCCAGAGTATCAGCCAGGGGGCCCTAGAGAAGGTCAGTGTGTCTGTCTGTGTGTGTCTGTATGTGTGTGTGTGTCATTCTGCTTCCTTACCATCCTACTAAGGGCTCATTCACTCAAAAAATGCCTCTCATCAATCATGAAAGTGTGGGTGGTGATGAAAAGTTTGTAAGATGTTAGATTGTAGGCCTGCCTATATTTAGTGGCACTCCCTGACAGGGAATACATTATTTGGCAGTGGTTTATACTGACATACCACTACTGTAATCCATTGCCCAGGCTGAATATGCAGAAAATGTATACTGAGTTAGAGGTTTATCTTTGATGGAAGCGCCATATTTAAGGTTGCGTTCCAAATGGTACCCTATTACCTATAGTGCACTATCTTTGACTAGGGCCCACAGGGTAGTGAATAGTAGTGCATGTTGAGAATAGGGTGTCATTTGGGACACTACCTTAGTATTTGTCCCCCATTACTCTCAGGTGAAGACTGCCACATGGAAAATTGCAAAGGCTTTTGAGATCTCTGGACCATTCAATACTCAGTTCCTAGTGAAAGTCAATGACGTCATGGTAAGAAATGGTTTGTGTGTGTGTGTGTGTGTGTGTGTGTGTGTGTGTGTGTGTGTGTGTGTGTGTGTGTGTGTGTGTGTGTGTGTGTGTGTGTGTGTGTGTGTGTGTGTGTGTGTGTGTGTGTGATACATGACAGAATGCATTTCAGCGAGCAACATATGATGGATTGACGTTTTCACAGTCACAGTCGTGGAAAAATTATATTTGGTCATGAATTGAAATACGGAACCTCAGTGTGGGAGGGTCACAGTGAATTACAAAGGAGAATAGATAGATAGATTTAATTATGAATACTGTTCTGAAATGTCATTTGTCAAATGTGTCTATTTGCTGGGTTAAACAGGTCACATCTCTGTATTGGGTTCATCGTTTTCTTTTTTAAAGTGTTCTTTTAGTCATTCAATAAACATGTAAAATAAACTTGGAAATTTTAAAACGAGAGGTGACCTAATACTCTTTTTACAGTATGGTTCAGGTTGGCACTATAGTTATCACTGTAGTGGGGAAAGGGTATACATACACTACAGTATGTATGTAAACCCTGGGTAATAGTTTAAAGCTACATCCACACAGACCATCAGAGACAAAACAGACAAAGAATCAGAAACTCATTCAAAATAATAATCAATCAATCAATCAATCAATGAAGCCCTTTTTACAGTCTTTTCGAATGAGAATCTCAGTCATAATGTGTGTGTTCCTTCCCTCTTTGGCAGGTGATAGTGTAACCTGAGAGAGTCCTGCTCCATCGGCGTGGACTTGATTAGCATGGCTACACTGGTCATGGTGGGTCAACCCCAGGACGAGGTTGCTCTGCCCTCTCAGGAGAACCCCATCGCTGTCCACTATGTGGGAATCAAGGTGAGTAGAGTTTCAAAATGCCAGTAACCTTCCCAAAATTCCCAGGTTTTCCTGACATCCCAGTTGAAGGTTCCTGGATTGCCTGCTTATTACCTCCTGATTCCAGGAATCTTCCAACCGGGATTTCTGGAAAAACCTGGGAATTTGGGGAAAGTTAGTGCAATGTAGCAACCTTAAAGTTGAGACTGCACGGCTCTGTCCCAATAACCACGCTAGCACACTACTTAGGTTTCTTCAGTGACGGTAGCTATCATCCCTGTCTACTATGTGGGAATCAAGGTGACCGACTGTGTGTCTTTGGGCTGGTGTCCCTCAAAATAGGATCAACAGAGCTGGAGCACAGTGGATAAAATGGCCAAAGACTGACAGAAATGGATATTTCCTATGTTAACATAACATAATGCCATTTAGCAGAGACTTTTATCCAAAGTTATTTAAAGTCATGGGCGGCCCCAGCGGGAATCAAACACACTACACACTTGGCGTTGCAAGCGCCATGCTCCACCAACTGAGCCACACAAGACCACACATACTCTCGAAACTGCGACAGGGATGAGTGACTGAGTGAGATTAAGACTATTCTTCGAATACAACACTTTCAGTGTAAATTCCTTAAGTAGCATGTGTTTTAGTCTAGAAGTGGGTTTAATCTTGGTCGGAGGAACCGGCCCTTAGTGTCTTACCTTGCAATACAGTCTTTTGAATAGTCTTAGAGACTAAATACTAAAGAGGAGACAAGAACCTCTCCTATTGCCATTTCTACCTATTCTAGCCTCTATAGTAGTTTTAATAATGTCCATGTCTTCCTTGGCCTGGCATGGCCTGGCCTGGCCTGCAGTGAACTGCTGGGGACTATTGTAATGCTTTATTAAGCAGGATAGAAAGCTGCTTCACCCTATTGTAAGGCTTTATTAAGCAGGTTAGAAAGCTGTTCCACGCTATTGTAATGCTTTATTTAGCAGGGTAGAAAGCTGTTCCACACTATTGTAAAGCTTTATTAAGCAGGTTAGAAAGCTGTTCCACACTATTGTAATGCTTTATTTAGCAGGGTAGAAAGCTGTTCCACACTATTGTAAAGCTTTATTAAGCAGGGTAGAAAGCTGTTCCACACTATTGTAATGCTTTATTAAGCAGGGTAGAAAGCTGTTCCACACTATTGTAATGCTTTATTAAGCTGGGTAGAAAGCTGCTTCACACTATTGTATTGCTTTGTCAAGCAGGGTAGAAAGCTGCTTCATACTATTGTAATACTTTATTAAGCAGGGTAGAAATCTGTTTCACACTATTGTAATACGTTATTAAGCTGGGTAGAAAGCGGCTTCACACTATTGTAATACTTTATTAAGCAGGGTAGAAAAGTTCCAGGAGGTGTGATAGATGTACAATACCATTAGACACAAGTATTATTAGCCACATGTAGACTATTAGGTTATATGACACTGATGCTTCCAATGAATAGGGGTGGAAAAGAGACAATTAAGATAAGTATATCCCTGTATTTCTGTGCTGAATTCCTTAGACCCTAAGGGTGCTTCCCAAATGGCAACTGGCCTATTCCCTGCATAGTGCACCCAATGGGCAGCTGTGTATAGGTAACAGGGTGCCAGGGCCCTGGACAAAAGTAGTGCACTATATAGGGAATTTGAGACTCTTAATTTGAGACTCTTAAGTGTTAAAGCAGTGTGACTAACTAAACTAATCTGGTAGATTGGAATGTGTGAGTGGTGTGTGAGTGTGAAGCCAGCCAGCCAGCCAGCCAGCCAGCCAGCCAGCTGGTGCTCAAACACTGTTTTCTCCCAAACTAATTTCCTGTTGTAATTACAAAGGAGAGGCAGCACAATAGCTGTGGTGGGGAGGGAAGGAGGGGGGATGAAATAGGCAAGGTATAATCCCTGTCTCCTCTCCTCTCGCTAACTTCTTAATATCCAAGCGAGTGTTGAGGAGAATTTTAAACGAAGTCTCGCTTTCGCTCTATGTCCATCCCTCTCCTCTTTATCCTTCACCTCTATCTCTGTCTACCACTTCTCTCTCTCTCTCCTTTCTCTCCCTCTCTCTCTCTCGCCTCTCTCTCTCCCTCCCAGCCAACCCAAGTCCCCTCCTCACTATCACATTGTCACTGAACGAGGCATCCTGTCTCCACAACATCCTCTCAACCTCGTACACACACCAACCCTCACCAGACAGACAGACAAACCAGCAGTCAGACCGACAGGCTAGCTAAACGGTGTGCCTGTTAACATATGCTCCCATCTCGATGGCAAGCAGAGACAGTAAACACAATGAAATGCGTCAATACATTATGCAGTCTTCTCCCACTCTCATCTCCCGTCCAAGACGATCTCACTTCTCTCGACTCCTCTCTCAGCTTCTCTGCTGATACCGACAAGCAACAAAACTCTCCCTCCACCCTGAGAGACCAGCAAGGCTGTGTTTTAACTGTTTTTCCTCTTCTCCTTCTCTCCCTCCCTAAATCCCATCCTCTCTCCCTTCCCTTCCCTTCCCTTCCCTTCCCTTCCCTTCATCCTCCTCTACCCTCCTCTACCCTCCTCTCCTCGTCCTCCTGTTCTGTCCCACCCATCATCCCCTCCTCCCCTCCCTCCATTCCTTCATCCCATCTTCTCTCAAGCTCAAGAAAGATGCTAGAACTAAGAAGCTGGGTATTTTCTTGAACCTATTAAGTCACTGTTGTGTAATCAAATGTCAGCCTATTCCCTATATAGTGCACTACTTGTTATAGACTCTGGTCAGCATTAGTGAACTATACAGTAAACAGTGCATTCAGAAAGTCGATGAGATTGGGAGCATGCTCGGTCCTCGTTTTCCTGTAGTCCACAATCATCTCCTTTGTCTTTATCACGTTGAGGGAGAGGTTGTTGTCCTGGCACCACACGACCAGGTCTCTGACCTCCTCCCTATAAGCTGTCTCGTCGTTGTTGGTGATCAGGCCTTACACTGTTGTGTCATCGGCAAACTTAATGATGGTGTTGTAGTCGTGCCTGGCCATGCAGTCATGAGTGAAGAGGGAGTACAGGAGGGGACTGAGCACGAACCCCTGAGGGGCCCCTGTGTTGAGGATCAGCGTGGTGGATGTGTTGTTACCTACCCTTACCACCTGGGGGCAGCCAGTCAGGAAGTCCAGGATCCAGTTGCAGAGGGAGATGTTTAGTCCCAGTATCCTTAGATTATTGATGAGCTTTGTGGGCACTATGGTGTTGAAGGCTGAGCTGTAGTCAATGAATAGTATTCTCACATAGGTGTTCCTTTTGTCCAGGTGGGAAAACGCAGTGTGGAGTGCAGTAGAGATTACATAGTCGGTGGATCTGTTAGGGTGGTATGCAAATTGGAGTAGATCTAGGGTTTCTGGGATAATAGTGTTGATGTGAGCCATGACCAGCCTTTCAAAGCACTTCATGGCTACAGACGTGAGTGCTACGAGTCGGTAGTCATTTAGGCAGGTTACCTTAGTGTTCTTGGTCACAGGGACTATGGTGGTCTGCTTGAAACATGTTGGTATTACAGACTCGGACAGCTAGAGGTTGAAAATGTCAGTGAAGACTATTGCCAGTTGGTCAGCGCATGCTCGCAGTACACGTCCTGCTATTCTGTCTGGCCCTGCAGCCTTATGAATGTTGACCTGTTTTAATTTCTTACTCACATCGGCTGCGGAGAGCGTGATCACACAGTCTTCTGGAACAGCTGGTGCTCTCATGCATGTTTCAGTGTTATTTGCCTCGAAGCGAGCATAGAAGTAATTTAGCTCGTCTGGTAGGCTCGTGTCTCGGCTGTGCTTCTCTTTGTAGTCTGTAATGGATTGCAAGCTCTGCCACATTCGACGAGCATCAGAGCCGGTGTAGTACGATTCGATCTTAGTCCTGTTTTGATGCTTTGCCTGTTTGATGGTTCGTCGGAGGCCATAGCAGGATTTCTTAGAAGCTTCTGGGTTAGAGTCCCTCTTTTTGAAAGCGGCAGCTCTAGCCTTTAGTGGATGTTGCCTGTAATCCATGGCTTCTGGTTGGGGTATGTACGTACGGTCACTGTGGGGACGACTTAATAGATGCACTTACGGATGAAGCCAATGACTGATGTGGTGTACTCCTCAATGCCATCGGAGGAATCCCGGAACATATTCCAGTCTGTGCTAGCAAAACAGTCCTGTAGTTTAGCATCTGCTTCATCTGGCCACTTTTTTTTTTGATCGAGTCACTGGTGCTTCCTGCTTTAATTTTTGCTTGTAAGCAGGAATCAGGAGGATAGAATTATGGTCAGATTTGCCAAATGGAGGGCGAGGGAGAGCTTTGTACGCATCTCTGTGTGTGGAGTAAAGGTGGTCCAGAGTTGTTTTCCCTCTGGTTGCACATTTATCATGTTGATAGAAATTTGGTAAGACCGATTTAAGTCTCCCTGCATAAAAGTCCCCAGCCACTAGAAGCGCCACCTGTGGGTGAGCATTTTCCTGTTTGCTTATGGTGGATTACAGCTCATTTAGTGCGGTCTATGTGCCAGCATCAGTCTGTGGTGGTATGTAGACAGCTACGAAAAATATACATGAAAACTCTCTAGGTAGATAGTGTGGTATACAGCTTAACATGAGATACTCTACATCAGGTGAGAAAAACCTTGAGAATTCCTTAGATATTGTGCACCAGCTGTTATTTACAAAAATACATAGTCCGCCGCCCCTTGTCCTACCAGACGCCGCTGTTCTATCCTGCCGATACAGCGTATAACCAGCCAGCTGTATGTTGATAATGTCGTCGTTTAGCCACGACTCCTTGAAGCATAAGATATAACAGTTTTGAATGTCCCACTGGTAGTTTAATCTTCCGTGTAGGTCATCACTTTTATTTTCCAAAGTTATTTTCGGTCTTGAGAGATGGTAGCAGCAACATTATGTACAAAATAAGTTACAAAAAATGCAAAGAAACAAAAAAAGAAACACAATTGGTTAGGAACACGTAAAACGTCAGCCTTCTTCTCCGGCACCATCTTAGCACAAGATGATCATCCTGGAGATGTTTCTACAACTTGATTGGAGTCCACCTGTGGTAAATTCAATTGATTGGACATGATTTGGAATGGCACACACCTGTCTATATAAGGTCCGACAGTGGACAGTGCATGTCAGAACAAAAACCAAGCCATGAGGTCGAATTAATTGTCCGTAGAGCTCCGAGACAGGATTGTGTCGAGTCACAGATCTGGGGAAGGGTACCAAAAAATGTCTGCAGCATTGAAGTTTCCCAAGAACACAGTGGCCTCCACATCATTCTTAATTGGAAGATGTTTGGAACCACCAAGACTCTTCCTAGAGCTGGCCGCCCGACCAAACTGAGCAATCGGGGGAGAAGGGCCTTGGTCAGGGAAATGACAAAGAGCCCGATGGTCACGCTGACAGAGCTCTGGAGTTCCTCTTAGGAGATGGGAGAACCTTCCAGAAGGACAACCATCTCTGCAGCACTACACTAATAAGGCCGTTATAGTAGAGTGGCCAGACAGAAGCCACTCCTCAGTAAAAAGCACATGACAGCCTGCTTGGAGTTTGCCAAAACGCACCTAAAGGAACTGTCTGATGAAACCAAGATTGAACTCTTTGGCCTGAATGCAAAGTGTCACATCTGGAGGAAACCAGGCACCGCTCATCACCTGGCCAATACCATCCCTACGGTAAAGCATGGTGGTGGCAGAATCATGCTGTGGAGATGTTTTTCAGAGGCAGGGACTGGGAGACTAGTCAGGATCGAGGGAAAGTTGAACGGAGCAAAGTACATAGAGATCCTTGATGAAAACCTGCACACAGCCAAGACAGATTGGCTTCGAGACAGGTCTCTGAATGTCCTTGAGGGGCCCAGCCAGAGCCCGGACTTGAACCAGATCAAACATCTTTGGAAAGACCTGAAAACAGCTGTGCAGCGACGCTCCCCATCCAACCTGACAGAGCTTGAGAGGATCTGCAGAGAAGAATGGGAGAAACTCCCCAAATACAGGTGTGCCAAGCTTGTAGCATCATACCCAAGAAGACTCGAGGCTGTAATCGATGCAAAAGGTGCTTCAACAAAGTACTGAATAAAGGGTCTGAATATGTTTTTTATTTTTAATAAATTTGCAAAATTTTCTAAAAACCTCTTTTTGCTTTGTCATTGTGTGCTATTTTGTGTAGATTGATGAGATTTAAAAAAAATCTATTTAGAATAAAGCTGGAATGTAATAAAATGTGGGAAAATTCAAGGGGTCTGAATGTTTTCCGAATACACTGTATATGGGGATAGGGTGCCATTTTGGACATAGAAGAACTAACACACCCTGGCTGGGAGCTTCCAGAGTGGTGTTTCTGAGTGGATGAGATAACCTTAATCATTACCTACAACTCCATTCACTCTCCAGGATGGATATAGTCTAGTCAGTGCATTTGAATACATACATAGACATGTATATTTAGATATCTGACGCCTTGCACAAAAGCACAAATCAGAAAAAAATATATTGTTTTCCGACTTTACTGTGTGGATCGAGGCTCTGCTGGAGCGTGTGGGTGTGTGTTTGTATGCATGTGTATCCAGCTTGTTATTGTGATATTATTCACTGCTGTGTCGTATACAGTTGACCCCTTGCGGTCGGGTTGGGAGGATGGGGCAGGAAGGAAGACCTGGTTTCCATGACAACCACGGTCATCTCCGAGAGACAAACGTTTACATAACCCCATAGAAATTGAATTAATCGAACGGGGGTAAAAAGACCCTAGGAACACGGCATATGTATTTTCTAGTATTTATATTTCTACGCACCCCTTACTCACATAGCAGCTACTTTTCTTTTCCACAATTCTTTGGATGTCTGTGAATGGGAAAAAAAAGGGACTAGACCAGTTGGACTTTCTGAGTGTTACAAAGCTTAATGAAACCTCTCTCTCCCTCTCTCTCTCTCACTCTCTCTCTCTCTCTCTCGCACTCTCTCTCTGTTTCTCTCAACAAAGCATCAATAGGCAGATGAATCAGAGTAGTGCTAGTGTGTGATCCCCTCGTCATTCCACATCTATCTCTACATTAGCATGCAAATGCACAGTGTAGCGCGGCATATTGAGGGAAGATTAGATAGCTAGCGTGGTTCAAGGATGAATCCTCCCCTGTGGACTGTAATGCACAGAGACAGAGGAGTGTGTGTGTGTAGGACTCATGTTCTCATGATGAGGTAGCCCTGCCTATGTTCAAAATCAGTGTCACCCCCTGCCCAAGAGGGAATATGCTCTTGGCCAAGTCGTTAAGACATTGGTTTCCTGAGTGTGACGTGCTGCATGATTGATCCAAGAGTTTGAGATATTTTCCACCTCTAGTTGGCAGCCTTGTCATAAAATGTGTTTATTTGAAAGCACGTCCTGGTGCTCCATCTCCTCTCTGTTGTTGGGTGTATTAAATGAGTGTTATTGCTTTTCCACTCACAGGTAACCTGACAATGCTGATATAAGGATTTAAATCACCAAAACATACAGTACCAGTCAAAAGTTTGGACACACCTACTCATTCAAGGGTTTTTCTTTATTTGTACTATTTTCTACATTGTTGAATAATAGTAAAGACATTGAGACTATGAAATAACACATCTGGAATCATGTAGTAACCAAGGAAGTGTTAAACAAATCTAAATATATTTTATATTTTAGTTTCTTCAAAGTAGCCACCCTTTGCCTTGATGACAGCTTTGCACACTCTTGTCATTCTCTCAATTAGCTTCATGAGGAATGCTTTTCAAATCAAATTAAATCAAATGTTGTTGGTCACATACACATGTTTAGCAGATGTTGTTACGGGTGTAGCGAA
This sequence comes from Salmo trutta, assembly GCF_901001165.1. Lineage (NCBI taxonomy): Eukaryota > Metazoa > Chordata > Actinopteri > Salmoniformes > Salmonidae > Salmo > Salmo trutta. The sequence continues at coordinate 19,054,406 of NC_042976.1, read as the reverse complement.
ATGCTTGGGTTTCTAGCTCCAACAGTGCAGTAATATCTAACAGTTTCACAACAATACACACAATACACACAAATCTAAAGTAATGGAATTAAGAATTTAAATATTTCCAACAGTCTTGAAGGAGTTGCCACATATGCTGAGCACTTGTTGGCTGCTTTTCCTTCTCTCTGCGGTCCGACTCATCACAAACCATCTCAGTTGTGTTGAGATCGAGTGATTGTCGAGGCCAGGTCATCTGATGCAGCACCATCACTCTCCTTCTTCGTCAAATAGCCCTTACACAGCCTGGAAGTGTGTTTTGGGTCACTGTCCAGTTGAAAAACAAATGATAGTCCCACTAAGCGCAAACCAGATGGGATGGATTTATCGCTGCAGAATGCTGTGGCAGCCATGCTGGTTAAGTGTGCCTTGAATTCATTGACAGTGTCACCAGCAAAGCACCCCCCACACCATCACAACTCCTTCTCCGTGCTTCCCAGTGGGAACCACAAATGTGCATGTCATCCGCTCAGCTACTCTGCATCTCACAAAGACAAGGTGGTTGGAACCAAACATCTCAAATTTGAACTCATCAGACCAAAATACAGATTTCCACCAGTCTAATGTCCAGTTGATGTTGAGATGTGTCTCTTGAACTCTGTGTAGCAATTATTTGGGCTGCAATCTGAGGTGCAGTTAACTCTAATGAACTTATCCTCTGCAGCAGAGGTAACTCTGGGTCTTCCTTTCCTGTGGAGGTCCTCATTAGAGCCAGTTTCATCATAGCACTTGATTGTTTTTGCGACTGAACTTGAAGAAACTTTCAAAGTTCTTGAAATATTCTGGATTGACTGACCTTCATGTCTTAATGTAATGATGTTCTGTCATTTCTCTTTGCTTATTTGAGCTGTTCTTGCCATAATATACTGTATACCACCCTTACTGTACCTTGTCACAACACAACTGATTGGCTCAAATGCATTAATTAACTTTTAACAAGGCACACCTGTTAATTGAAATACATTCCAGGTGACTACCTCATGAAGCTGATTGAGAGACTGCCAAGAGTGTGCAAAGCTGTCATCAAGGCAAAGGGTGGCTACTTTGAAGAATCTCAAATATAAAATATTTGTTGATTTGTTTAACACTTTTTTGGTTACTACATGATTCATATGCGTTATGTCAAAATGTTGATGTCTTCACTATTATTATACAATGTAGAAAATAGTAAAAAATAAAGAAAAACCCTTAAAAGTCTGTCCAAACTTTTGACTGGTACTGTGTGTGTGTGTGTGTGTGTGTGTGTGTGTGTGTGTGTGTGTGTGTGTGTGTGTGTGTGTGTGTGTGTGTATATATATATACTGCTCAAAAAAATAAAGGGAACACTTAAACAACACATCCTAGATCTGAATGAAAGAAATAATCTTATTAAATACTTTTTTCTTTACATAGTTGAATGTGCTGACAACAAAATCACACAAAAATAATCAATGGAAATCCAATTTATCAACCCATGGAGGTCTGGATTTGGAGTCACACTCAAAATTAAAGTGGAAAACCACACTACAGGCTGATCCAACTTTGATGTAATGTCCTTAAAACAAGTCAAATTGAGGCTCAGTAGTGTGTGTGGCCTCCACTCGCCTGTATGACCTCCCTACAACGCCTGGGCATGCTCCTGATGAGGTGACGGATGGTCTCCTGAGGGATCTCCTCCCAGACCTGGACTAAAGCATCCGCCAACTCCTGGACAGTCTGTGGTGCAACGTGGCGTTGGTGGATGGAGGGAGACATGATGTCCCAGATGTGTTCAATTGGATTCAGGTCTGGGGAACGGGCGGGCCAGTCCATAGCATCAATGCCTTCCTCTTGCAGGAACTGCTGACACACTCCAGCCACATGAGGTCTAGCATTGTCTTGCATTAGGAGGAACCCAGGGCCAACCGCACCAGCATATGGTCTCACAAGGGGTCTGAGGATCTCATCTCGGTACCTAATGGCAATCAGGCTACCTCTGGCGAGCACATGGAGGGCTGTGCGGCCCCCCAAAGAAATTCCACCCCACACCATGACTGACCCACCGCCAAACCGGTCATGCTGGAGGATGTTGCAGGCAGCAGAACGTTCTCCACGGCGTCTCCAGACTCTGTCACGTCTGTCATATGTGCTCAGTGTGAACCTGCTTTCATCTGTGAAGAGCACAGGGCGCCAGTGGCGAATTTGCCAATCTTGGTGTTCTCTGGCAAATGCCAAACGTCCTGCACGGTGTTGGGCTGTAAGCACAACCCCCATCTGTGGACGTCGGGCCCTCATACCACCCTCATGGAGTCTGTTTCTGACCGTTTGAGTAGACACATGCACATTTGTGGCCTGCTGGAGGTCATTTTGCAGGGCTCTGGCAGTGCTTCTCCTGCTCCTCCTTGCACAAAGGCGGAGGTAGCGGTCCTGCTGCTGGGTTGTTGCCCTCCTACGGCCTCCTCCACGTCTCTTGATGTACTGGCCTGTCTCCTGGTAGCGCCTCCATGCTCTGGACACTACGCTGACAGACACAGCAAACCTTCTTGCCACAGCTCGCATTGATGTGCCATCATGGATGAGCGGCACTACCTGAGCCACTTGTGTGGGTTGTAGACTCCGTCTCATGCTACCACTAGAGTGAAAGCACCGCCAGCATTCAAAAGTGACCAAAACATCAGCCAGGAAGCATAGGAACTGAGAAGTGGTCTGTGGTCCCCACCTGCAGAACCACTCCTTTATTGGGGGTGTATTTGCTAATTGCCTATAATTTCCACCTGTTGTCTATTCCATTTGCACAACAGCATGTGAAATGTATTGTCAATCAGTGTTGCTTCCTAAGTGGACAGTTTGATTTCACAGAAGTGAATATATATATATAGCAGTGTGTGTATATATATATATATATATATATATATATACACACACTGATGTTATGGATGAGTGACTCAGGCCTGGTCCCAGCCAGCTACACTAAAGCTGAATTGAAGGATCTGTAAAAGGCTGATGCATTAATATCATAAAGGATCATTGATCCAAGGACTAGCCTCCCATGGCTGTGACAACACTTCTGATGGAAAATTAAAAGTGTGTCTGTGTGTATCTGTGTGTACCTGAGTGAACTACAGAGAGGGCTTGTATTGAGTAAGGAAGGCCTTTCTCTTCTATATGTGTCTGTGTTTTTATCGTGTAAAGGGAGATATGGATGAACAGGGTGTTATGAGCTCTCTGTAGAATCTGAAGCCCCACACCCCCCCTCTTCCTTTTCCCTCTCTCTCCTCCCTCTACATCTTCTCACTCTCTCTCTTCCCCTCTCTTTCTCCCTCTCTCTCTCCTCCCTCTACGCACTCTCAATCTTCAACCTCTTTTTCCGCTCTCCCCTTTCCCCCCTCTCTCCTCTCTCTCCTCCCTCTACATCCCCCCACTCTCACTCTTCAACCTCCCCCTCTCTCTCACCCTCTCTCTACCCCCTCTCTCCTCCCTCTACATCTCCCCACTCTCACTCTTCAACATCTCCCTCTCTCTTCCCCTCTCTCTACCCCCTCTCTCCTCCCTCTACATCTCCCCACTCTCGCTCTTCAACCCCCCCCTCTCTCTCCCCCTCGCTCCTCCCTCTAGATCTACCCACTCTTGCTCCCTGTCTCTCTTCCCCTCTCTCTCTCCCTCCCTTTCCTTTCCCCCTCTCTCTTCTTTTTCCCTATCTCTCTTCCTCCTCCCTTCTCTTCACCTCTCCTCTCTCGCCCTCTTCCTCTTCCCCTCTCCTCTCTCTCTCCCACTCTTCCTCCTCTCTCTCTGGTGACATTGTGGCTCAGACTCAGACTCAGACTAAGCTGTCTGTCTGTGTGGAAGTCCTTTAAGGGTGATAAGAGATGACAGGGGTTATTTCTCATCATGGCGTCCAGCTCCACATGTCACTCGTGCTCAGTGCAGGTCTGATGGGAGAATACGTCTCGCTTTATGAAGGCCTAGTACCCCCCCAGGAGAATATGTCTATCATTATGAAGGCCTAGTACCCCCCAGGAGAATATGTCTAGCGTTATGAAGGCCTAGTACCCCCCAGGAGAATATGTCTAGCATTATGAAGGCCTAGTTCCCCCACAGAATAATGTCTATCATTATGAAGCCCCCCCCCCGCCCCAAGATAATATGTCTATCATTATGAAGGACTAGTACCCCCACAGGAGAATATGTCTAGCTTTATGAAGGCCTTGTACCCCCCAGGAGAATATGTCTATTCTCCTATTCTCCTCGCCACTATGGAACATACTGGGGCTGCACTGGCTTGTCTTCACCCACAAACACACACACACACACACACACACACACACACACACACACACACACACACACACAGAGAGAAAACAATGCAGTGAAGAAAACACTCTGAGTTGATAACAACTTCTTTCTTCCTAAACTCTTAGTTTTTTGTTTTTAACAAAGACAATATTTTCAATGAAAAGTAGGCATTGGTCTGAATCCAAAAAAGAAAGGAAATTCACATGAGCGCCACAATGCCTACTCCACCCATGCTCTACCAAGGTTTTCCAACAAATTAGGACAATTAGGAGGCCTGCGTCTTGTGACCGTAGCGTACATGTAGGTATGTACGGCAGGACCAAATCGGAAAGATAGGTAGGAGCAAACCCATGTAATGCTTTGTAGGTTAACCGTAAAACCTTGAAATCAGCCCTTGCCTTAACAGGAAGCCAGTGTAGGGAGGCTAGCACTGGAGTAATATGATCAAATCTTTTGGTACTAGTCAAGATTCTAGCAGCCGTGTTTAGCACTAACTGAAGTTTATTTAGTGCTTTATCCGGGTAGCCGGAAAGTAGAGCATTGCAGTAGTCTAACCTAGAAGTAACAAAAGCTTGGATTAATTTTTATGCATCAATTTTGGGCAGAACATTTCTGATTTTTGCAATGTTATGTAGATGGAAAAAACCTGTCCTTGAAACAATCTTGATATGTTCGTCAAAAGAGAGATCAGGGTCCAGAGTAACGCCGAGGTCCTTCAGTTTTATTTGAGACGACTGTACAACCATCAAGATTAATTGTCAGATTCAACAGAAGATCTCTTTGTTTCTTGGGACCTAGAACAAGAATCTCTGTTTTGTCTGAGTTTAAAAGTAGAATGGTTGCAGCCATCCACTTCCTTAAGTCTGAAACACAGGCTTCCAGCGAGGGCAATTTTGGGGCTTCACCATGTTTCATTGAAATGTACAGCTGTGTGTCATCCGCATAGCAGTGAAAGTTAACATTATGTTTTCAAATGACATCCCCAAAAGGTAAAATATATAGTGAAAACAATAGTGGTCCTAAAACGGAACCTTGAGGAACACCAACATTTACAGTTGATTTGTCAAAGGACAAACCATTCACAGAGACAAACTGATATCTTTCCAACAGATAAGATCTAAACCAGGCCATAAGTTGTCTTTGTATGCCTATTTGGGTTTCCAATCTCTCCAAAGAATGTGGTGATTGATGATATCAAAAGCAGCACTAAGGTCTAGGAGCACGAGGACAGATGCAGAGCCTCGGTCTGACGCCATTAAAAAGTAATTTACCACCTTCACAAGTGCAGTAAACTTCTGACCCACTGGGAAAGTGAAAGAAATACAAGCTGAAATAAATCATTCTCTCTACTATTATTCTGACATTTCACTTCCCTAAAATAAAGTGGTGATCCTAACTGTGGTGATCCTAAAACAGGGAATTATTACTAGGATTATATGTCAGGAATTGTGAAAAACTGAGTTTAAATATATTTAGCTAAGGTGTATGTGTATGTAAACCTCCAAAAATCAACTGTGTACAGTTGAATTCGGAGGTTTACATATACCTTAGCCAAATACATTTAAACTCAGTTTTTCAAAATTCCTGACATTTCACAATTCTTAAATGTGTTCATATTATGGCAATAACAGCTCAAATTAGCAATGAGATACGACAGTCCTTCATTACTTTAAGACATGAAGATCCGTCAATGTGTAATATTTCAAGAATTTAGAACGTTTTTTCAAGTGCTGTCTCAAAAATGGTTAAGGGCTGTATTGATCTGGCTCTCATGAAGACCGCCACAGGAAAGGAAGACGCAGAGTTATCTCTGCTGCGGAGGTTAAGTTCATTAGAGTTACCACCTTCAGAAATTGCAGCCCAGGACGAAGGCCAAACAAACATGTCCACAAAACACAGGGTTGAAACCCAAACAAGAGAGTCAGGAGTACCTCGAATAAATAACACAAACTCACAGCACAGGTAACCACATGCACCAACGGACATGGGAACAATAATGGACAGCACCATGGTGAACAAAGGGCACAGATATACAAATACAATCAGTGGGAATAGGGGCCAGGTGTGTGCAATGAAAGTTCCAGCAGGATCCGTGACACAGACACATCTCAACATCAACTGTTCCAATGAGACTGCGTTAATCTTGCCTTCATGGTTGAATTGCTGCAAAGATTCCACTATAAAAGGACACCAATAAGAAGAAGAGAATTGCTTCGGCAAAGAAACACGAGCAATGGACATTAGACAGGTTTAAATCTGTCCTTTGGTCTGATGAGTAGGTGATCTTCGCATCAAATCATTTATTTGTCACATACACGTGTTTAGCAGATGTTATTGTGAGTGTAGCGAAATGCTTGTGTTTCTAGCTCCAATGGTGCAGTAATATCTAAGAAGTAATATCTAACAATAGACACAATCTCAATTAAAGGAATGGAATTAAGAATATATAAATATTTGGACGAGCAACATCAGAGTGGCATAGACTAAGATACAGTAGAATAGGACAGAATACAGTGTATACATATGAGATGAGTAATGCAAAATCTGTAAACATTATTAAAGTGACTAGTGTTCCAATTATTGAAGTGGCTAGTAATTTCAAGTCTACGAATTGGGCAGCAGCCTCTAATGTGCAAGTGATGGCTATCAGTCTGATGGCCTTGAGATTGAAGCTATTTTTCAGTCTCTCGGTCCCAGCTTTGATGTACCTGTAGCCTTGTGCTTAGAGTGTTGGGCTTGTAACCGGAAGGTTGCAAGATCAAATTCCCGAGCTGACAAGTTAATTATCTGTCATTCTGCCCCTGAACAAGGCAGTTCCTAGGCTGTCATTGAAAATAAGAATTTGTTCTTAACTGACTTGCATAATTAAATAAAGGTAAATAATAGTGGGGTAAACAGGCAGTGGCTCGGGTGGTTGTTGTACTTGGTTATATTTTTGGCCTTCCTGTGACATCGGGTGCTGTAGGCGTCCTGGAGGGCAGGTACTTTGCCCTTGATGATGCATTGGTCAAGCCACACCAACCTCTGGAGAGCCCTGTGGTTTCGGGCGGTGCAGTTGCCGTACCAGGCGGTGATACAGCCCGGCATGTGTAGTTCCCATAGTTAAGCATGCAGGAGGACGTGTGATGGTGTGGGGGTGCTTTGCTGGTGACACTGTCAGTGATTTATTTAGAATTCAAGGGACACTTAACCAGCATGGCTACCACAGCATTCTGCAGCAATACGCCATCCTATCTGGTTTGCGCTTAGTGGGACTAACATTTGTTTTTCAACAGGACAATGACCCAACACACCTCGAGGCTGTGTAAGCATTCCAGGTGAAGCTGGTTGAGAGAATGTCAAGTGTGTGCAAAGCCTTCATGCTTCTCATCGGACTGGTGTTAGCTAGGTAGCTACAGCGGCTAGCCTGTTACTAGCTTGCCACTGCAATTGCACAGCAACCGAGTTGTAGAGCTCTGCACGCGCATTAATTTTAAGCCCTACCCAAATCCCGCGACATTCAGGCCCTCCCTTACACAGGCCCGGAGGCTTCTGGCAAATATAAAGCCTGGCACTGCCCAAAATCCAAAATAACTTCCTCCATTAGTAAATCAGTCACTTTCTCCCTGCGTGCAGGCACCTCACTCTGCATGCACTCTGCTCATGGTGGCTCAGAGTCTGTGAGTAACCATAGCAATGGCTCCTCTTGGGCTGTTCAATGAGACATTAGAGCAGTGGGGTGTTAGCTACTTGTCATTCTAAACTCAGAAAAAACTCAAGGAAGATTATTATTTTCTGTGAAATAATCTCTCCTGTGTTATATTTGACAAGGTTGACACACTTCTGATACCTTGTTATGATCTTAGTCAGATACTGTATGACTGTACAGTGCAGCTGAGCACGATCAAATGGTTCAGCTTCAAAATGTTAGTGATGAATTTAGTGATAACCGAGCCCTACCCGTATCCTAGTTATTGATGAAAAAAAACAGGCCCTACCCGGCCCTAACTCAATGTATAATGTCGGGGCCCGTCGGGCTTGGGTTGAGTAGCAGAGCTCTACCGAGTTGCTGGTCCCTGTTTTAGAACTCTGAGACTCTGTTGAAAATATATTAGCATTGTCAGAAATGCTACAAAAAGGTAGCACATCGTTGTTCTCAATGGACAGAAATGAGCATGTGAGAACAATAAATTATACATTTAATAAAAACTGTCGCACCCCTAAAAGTAGTCAATCTGAAATGTATTCGGATTGGAATAATATTCTGACTCAGGAGGCGTGCAGATCATCCACCGCTTCTGAGTATGTTATTCGCTAATTTTCACTTTATGAACACTATAGTCTCGTTTTAATCCGACACCAGAATTTGAGCTACTTAGGTGCAGAAAATACTCTGAAAACTCAATTGCTGATGACCCTATAAAAAAATCTGGTATGTGGTTCTCGGCCAGACGGCTCTGGGCGGCAGGGACAGACATGGACAGACATGGCGCCAACAGACATGGCAGCTCTGCATTTAGTTCCAAAGCAACTTTGCAGTATTTGTTTTTTTTTGTGTTATTTCTTACATTATTAGCCTCGAATGTTTTTTGTGTTATTACATACAGCCGGAAATAACTTTTGGATATAAGAGAGCGGCGGTAACTCACCAGCATTCGGACCAGGAATACGACTTTCCCGAATTGGATCCTTTGTTCCAAGACACCGCCAATGGAGATATTCGGATTGGACTTCTATTCTGACTCAGGAGGCGTGCACATCATCCACCGCTTCCGAGTATATTACTCGCTAATGTTCAGTCTTTTGAGTATATTACTCGCTAATGTTCAGTCTCTGGACAATAAAGTAGATGAGCTCAGGGCGAGGATCTCCTTCCAGAGAGACATCAGACTGTAACATACTCTGTTTCACGGAATCATGGCTCTCTCCGGATATACTGTCCCTGTCCACACAGCAAGCTGGGTTCTCAGTACATCGCACAGACAGCAATAAAGAAATCTCCGGGAAGAAGAAAGGCTGTGGTGTGTGTATCATGATTATCTCATAATGGTGTGATTGTGATAATGTACAAAACTCAAGTCCTTTTGTTCACCCAACTTAGAATACCTCACAATCAAATGCCGACCGTATTACCACCCAATTCTCTTTGGTTATAGTCACAGCTGTGTTTATTCCCCCTCAAGCTGATACCACGACGGCCTTTAAGGAACTACACTGGACTTTGTGCAAACTGGAAACCACATATCCTGAGGCCGCACTTATTGTAGCTGGGGATTTTAACCTGTTAGGGTATAGGGGGCAGTATTGAGACTTTTTTGAAAAAAGATGTGCCCATTTTTAAATGCCTCCTACACCTACCCAGTAACTACAATATACATATACTTATTATATATGGATAGAAAACACCCTAAAGTTTCAAAAACTGTTTGAATGGTGTCTGTGAGTATAACAGAACTCATTTGGCAGGCAAAACCCTGAGACAGATTCTGACAGGAAGTGGATACCTGATGTGTTGAATTGACTTTGAGCCTATGCCATTGAAAAACAAAGGGGGTGAGGTATATTCTGGCACTTCCTATTGCTTCCACAAGATGTCCCCAGCCTTTACAAAGTGTTTTGAGTGTTCTACAGTGAGATCTGACCGAATAAGAGCCACGGAACGTGATGGTCCATCATTCACCCTGGCGCGCGATTTGATGGTGGGTACTCTCATTCCGAAACGTTTTAAAAGAAAACCCAATGGTCCGCCTTGAATTTTATTCATGTTCTGGTTAAAAAAGGCCCTAATGATTTATGCGATACAACGTTTGACATGTTTGAACGAACGGAAATATATTTTTTCCGTTCTTGAAGTGAAGTGAAGTCCGGCTGGCTTAGATCATGCGCTACAACACGGAGGTTTTTCGACATAAATGATGAGCTTTTTTGAACAAAACTACATTCGTTATGGACCTGGGACTCTTTGGAAGTGACATCTGATGAAGAGAATCAAAGGTAATGGATTATTTATATAGTATTTTAGATTTTAGATTCCTCCAACATGGCGGTTAGTCTGTATCGCGATGCGTATTTTTCTGGCGCAGTGCTCAGATTATTGCAAAGTGTGATTTCCCAGTAAGGTTAATTTAAAATCTGACAAGTCCATTGCGTTCAAGAGATGTAAATCTATAATTCTTTGAATGACAATATAATATTTTAGCAATGTTTTCTAATATTAATTAATTATTTTGTCGTCATGACTTGACTGCCGGTATTGGAGGGAAACGATTTCCTGAACATCAACGCCATAGTAAAACACTGTTTTTAGATATAAATATGAACTTGATAGAACTAAAAATGCATGCATTGTCTAACAAAATGTCCTAGGAGTGTCATCTGATGGAGATTGTAAAAGGTTAGTGCATAATTTTAGCTGATTGTATGGTTTTGGTAAAGCCTGTCTTTGAATCGACAATGCATTGCACACCGCTATTGTCAATGTACTCTCCTAACATAACCTAACTTTATGCTTTCCCCGTAAAACCTTTTTGAAATCGGTAAACGTGGTTAGATTAAGAAGATGTTTATCTTTCAAAGGCTGTAAGTTAGTTGTATGTTTATTTGTACATTTATTTGGTTTCAAATTTGCCGCTCTTGAAATGCACCTGCTGTTGATAGGGTGCGCCACAGGTGGCACGCTAACGTCCCAGGTAGCCTCAAGAAGTTTTAACAAAGCAAATTTGAGGAAAATGCTACCAAAGTTCTATCAACACATTGACTGTAGTACTCACTCTGCTAAAACGCTCAATCACTGCTACTCCCCCTTCCGGGATGCCTACAAGGCCCTCCCTTCGGGAAATCGGATCACGACTCCATTTTGCTCCTCCATTCCTATAGGCAGAAACTCAAACAGGAACGGCCCGTGCTAAGGTCTATTCAATGCTGGTCTGACCAATTGGAATCCATGTGGACTGGGAGATGTTCTCGGTAGCCTCTGAGAATAACTTTGACGTATACACGGACACGGTGACTGAGTTCATCTGGAACTGTATAGGAGATGTTGTTCCCACTGTACCATTAAAACCTACCCAAACCAGATACCTTGTATAAACGGCAGCATTCGCGCAAAACTGAAAGCGTAAACCACCTCATTTAACGATGGCAAGGTGACTGGGAATATGGTTGAATACAAACAGTGTAGTTATTCCCTCCGTAAGGAAATCAAACAGGCAAAACTTCAGTACAGAGACAAAGTGGATGAATGTGGCAGGGTCTACAGACAATCACTGATTACAAAGAGAAAACCAGCCACGTCGTGGACACTGACGTCTTGCTCCCGGACAGGCTAAACACCTTCTTCACCTGCTTTGAGGATAACACAGTGCCACCGACATGGCCTGCTACCAAATCAAATCAAATCAAAGTTTATTTGACACGTGCGCTGAATACAGCAGGTGTAGACCTTACAGTGAAATGCTTACTTACAGGCTCTAACCAATAGTGCAAAAAAGGTATTAGGTGAAAAATAGGTAGGTAAAGAAATAAAACAACAGTAAAAAGACAGAATATATACAGTAGCGAGGCTATAAAAGTAGTGAGGCTACATACAGACACCGATTAGTCAGGCTGATTGAGGTAGTATGTACATGAATGTACAGTTAAAGTGACTATGCATATATGATAAACAGAGTAGCAGCAGTGTAAAAAGAGAGGTTGGGGGGGCACACAATATAAATAGTCCAGGTAGCCATTTGATTACATGTTCAGGAGTCTTATGGCTTGGGGGTAAAAACTGTTGAGAAGCCTTTTGTCCTAGACTTGGCACTCCGGTACTGCTTGCCATGCTGTAGTAGAGAGAACAGTCTATGACTGGGGTGGCTGGGGTCTTTGACAATTCTTATCGCCTTCCTCTGACACCGCCTGGTGTAGAGGTCCTGGATGGCAGGCAGCTTAGCTCCAGTGATGTACTGGGCCGTACGCACTACCCTCTGTAGTGCCTTGCGGTCAGAGGCCTGAGCAGTTGCCGTACCAGGCAGTGATGCAACCAGTCAGGATGCTCTCGATGTTGCATCTGTAGAACTTTTGAGGATCTCAGGACCAATGCCAAATCTTTTATGTTTCCTGAGGGGGAATAGGCTTTGTCGTGCCCTCTTCACGACTGTCTTTCGTGTTTGGACCATTCTAGTTTGTTGCTGATGTGGACACCAAGGAACTTGAAGCTCTCAACCTGCTCCACTACAGCCCCGTTGATGAGAATGGGGGCGTGCTCGGTCCTCCTTTTCCTGTAGTCCACAATCATCTCCTTAGTCATGGTTACGTTGAGGTATAGGTTGTTATTCTGGCACCACCCGGCCAGGTCTCTGACTTCCTCCCTATAGGCTGTCTCGTCATTGTCGGTGATCAGGCCTACCACTGTTGTGTCATCAGCAAACTTAATGATGGTGTTGGAGTAGTGCCTGGCCATGCAGGGTGAACAGGGAGTACAGGAGGGGACTGAGCACGCACCCCTGGGGAGCTCCAGTGTTGAGGATCAGCGTGGCAGATGTGTTGCTACCTAACCTCACCACCTGGGGGCAGCCCGTCAGGAAGTCCAGGATCCAGTTGCAGAGGGAGGTGTTTAGTCCCAGGATCCTTAGCTTAGTGATGAGCTTTGAGGGTACTATGGTGTTGAACGCTGAGCTGTAGTCAATGAATAGCATTCTCACGTAAGTGTTCCTTTTGTTCAGGTGGGAAAGAGCAGTGTGGAGTGCAATAGAGATTGCATCATCTGTGGATCTGTTTGGGCGGCATGCAAATTGGAGTGTGTCTAGGGTTTCTGGGATATTGTTGTTGATGTGAGCTATTACCAACCTTTCAAAGCACTTCATGGCTACAGACGTGAGTGCTACGGGTCTGTAGTCATTTAGGCAGGTTGCCTTAGTGTTCTTAGGCACAGGGACTATGGTGGTCTGCTTGAATCATGTTGGTATTACAGACTTAATCAGGAACATGTTGAAAATGTCAGTGAAGACACCTGCCAGTTGGTCAGCACGTGCCTGGAGCACACGTCCTGGTAATTCGTCTGGCCCCGCAGCCTTGTGTTTGTTGACCTGTTTTAAGGTCTTACTCGCGTCGGCTACGGAGAGTGTGATCACACAGTCGCCTGGAACAGCTGATGCTCTCATGCATGCCTCAGTGTTGCTTGCCTCGAAGCGAGCATAGAAGTGATTTAGCTCATCTGGTAGGCTCGTGTCACTGGGCAGCTCGCGGCTGTGCTTCCCTTTGTAGTCTGTAATAGTTTGCAAGTCCTGCCACATAAGATGAGCGTCGGAGCCGGTGTAGTATGATTCAATCTTAGCCCTGTATTGACGTTTTGTCTGTTTGATGGTTCGTCGCAGGGCATAGTAGGATTTCTTGTAAGCTTCCGCACCTTAGAGTCCCGCACCTTGAAAGCAGCAGCTCTACCCTTTAGCTCAGTGCGAATGTTGCCTGTAATCCATGGCTTCTGGTTGGTGTATGTATGTACAGTCACTGTGGGGACGATGTCCTCGATGCATTTTTTGATAAAGCTAGTGACCTATGTGATGTACTCCTCAATGCCATCGGAAGAATCCCAGAACATGTTCCAGTCTGTGCTAGCAAAACAGTCCTGTAGTTTAGCATCTGCTTCATCTGACCACTTTTTTATTGACCGAGTCACTGGTGCTTCCTGCTTTAATTTTTGTTTGTAAGCAGGAATCAGGATAGAGTTGTGGTCGGATTTACGAAATGGAGGGCGAGGGAGAGCATTGCACGCGTCTTTGTGTGTGGAGTACAGGTGTTCTACAATGTTTTCCCTCTGGTTGCACATTTAACATGTTGATGGAAATTTGGTAGAACTGATTTAAGTGTCCCTGCATTAAAGTCTCCGGCGGCTAGGAGCGCCGCCTCTGGGTGAGTGGTTTCCTGTTTGCTTATTTCCTTAAGCAAGGACTGTGGGCTCTCGTTCTCCATTGCCAACATGAGTAAGACATTTAAGCGTATTAACCCTCGCAAGGCTGCCGGCCCAAACGGCGTCCCTAGCCGCGTCCTCAGAGCATCCGCAGACCAGCTGGCTGGAGTGTTTACGGACATATTCAATCTCCCCCTATCCCAGTCTGCTGTCCCCACTTGCTTCAAGATGTCCACCATTGTTCCAGTACCCAAGAAAGCAAAGGTAATTGATCTAAATGACTATCGCACTCACTTCTGTCATTATGAAGTGCTTTGAGAGGCCAGTTAGGATCATATCACCTCTACTTTACCTGACACCCTAGACCCACTTCAATTTGCATACCGCCCCAATAGATCCACAGACAATGCAATCGCTATCGGGCTGCGCACTGCCCTATTCCATCTGGACAAGAGGAATACCTATGTAATAATGTTGTTCATTGACTATAGCTCAGCATTCAACACCACAGTACCCTCCAAGCTCATCATTAAGCTAGGGCCTTGGGCCTGAACCCCGCATTGTGGGCTGCCCCCAGGTGGTGAAGGTAGAAAACAACACCTCCACTTCGCTGATCCTCAACACTGGGGCCCCACAAGGGTGCGTGCTCAGCCCCTTCCTGTACTCCCTGTTCACCCATGACTACGTGGCAACGCAGGCCTCCAACTCAATCATCAAGTTTGCAGACGACACAACAGTAATAGGCCTGATTACCAACAATGACGAGACAGTGAGGAGGTGAGGGCCCTGGTGGAGTGGTGCCAGGAAAATGACCTCTCCCTCAATGTCAACAAAACGAAGGAGCTGATCGTGGACTTCAGAAAACAAGAGAGCACACCCCTGTCCACATTGACGGGACCACAGTGGAGAAGGTGAGAAGCTTGACGTTCCTCAGCGTACACATCACTGAGAATCTGAAATGGTCCATCCACAGAATGTGGTGAAGAAGGCACAACAGCGCCTCTTCAACCTCAGGAGGCTGAAGAAATTTGGCTTGGCAACCGCAACCGCAGGGCTCTCCAGAGGGTAGTGTGAACTGCCCAATGCATCACTGTGGGCACACTGCCTGCCCTCCGGGAAACCTACAGCACCCGATGTCACAGGAAGGCAAAAAAGATCATCAAGGACATAAACCTCCCCGAGCCACAGCCTGTTCACACCGCTCCCATCCAGAAGGCGAGGTACGCACAGGTACATCAAAGCTGGGACCGAGAGACTGAAAAACAGCTTCCATCTCAAGGCCATCAGACTGTTAAATAGCCATCACTAGCTGGCTACCACCCGGTTACTCAACCCTGCACCTTAGAGACTGCTGCCCTGTATACATAGACATGGAATCACTGGCCACTTTAATAATGGAACACTAGTCATTTTAATAATGTTTACATACTGCTTTACTCATTTCATATGTATATACTGTACTCTATTCTACTGTATTTTAGCCAATTCCAATCCGACATTGCTCGTACTAATATTTATATATTTCTTAATTCCATTATTTTACTTTAGATGTGTGTGTATTGTTGTGAATTGTTAGATACCACTGCACTGTTGGAGCTAGGAACACAAGCATTTCGCTACAACCGCAATAACATCTCCTTAAATGTGCATGTGACCAATAACATATGATTTGATTTGTTGTGTACCTCCAATCAAGTTGATTTGCAAATTTTCTTTGACATTGGTGTCACATTTGCTTAGATATGATGGTAGTGAGATTCGAAGTTAACATAGAGCTTTAACCAATGCATATTAATTTGCCTGCCTGCATCCGGCTGGTTGGCTAGCTGTTTGTAATTCAATCCCAATAGCGAATCATACATTTTTTGGAGTGGTGGTGTAATTTAATAGTTATGTTGTAAGGGTCATTGTCCGTGATATTACTGCCTTGTTTTTCTCTAATCAGACTGAAATTAGAGACGGACGCTAGTGTGAAGTCAGCATCTATCTCTGTGTGTATGTGTGTGTATGTGTGGGTGGGTGGGTGTGTGTGGGTCTGTGTGTGTGGCTGCAGGTACTAGGGACAGAGCTGGGGGAAGTGTGAAATCAGCATCTATCTCTGTGTGTGTAAGTGTGGGTGTGGGTGTGCGGGTGCAGGTACTAGGGACAAAGCTGGGGGTAGTGTGAAATCAGCATTAGACTGAGGATGTGTTTCTCTTCTACCTTGACCTTCTAATGACCAGCCTACATGGCTGTGAATCTGACATGCTTTTACAAACCTGATTACTTGGTCCTGGTTAATCACACAACTCTGCTGTTGATCTGGCTACGGAACACAGGATGGGAGGGGGAGGGGAAGGAGAGGAGAGAAAGGGGAGGAGAGGAGGAAATAACGCACAGATTGAATCCTAGAGAGGTGTTTCTTCTGTGCCTCCGTCTCTTGGCGGTCGAAAGCAAATCAAAGGCTACCAATAGTCAGAGACTTAGTCTGCATCCCAAATGGCTCCCTATTCCCTATGTAGTGTACTACTTTTTACCAGGCACACTAATCCCTATGTCTTTTTTAAAATGTTATTAAACCTTTATTTAACTAAGCAAGTCAGTTACGAACAAATTCTTATTTACAATGACGGCCTACCAGAAGGCAAAAGGCCTCCTGCGGGGACGGCGGTTGGGATTAAAAATATAATTTTTAATAAAAATATAGGACCAAACACACATCATGACCAGAAAGACACCACAACACTACATAAGTGAGAACAAAGACAACAAAATTCCAGAAAATGATGTCATGGCTTTAGAAGCTTCTGATAGGCTAATTGACATCATTTGAGTCAATCAGAAGCTTCTAAAGTCATGAGATCATTTTCTGGAATTTTCCAAGCTGTTTAAAGGCACAGTCAACTTAGTGTATGTAAACTTCTGACCCACTGGAATTGTGATACAGTGAATTATAAGTAAAATAATCTGTCTGTAAATAATTGTCGGAAAAATGATTTGTGTCATGCACAAAGTAGATGTCCTAACCAACTTTCCAAAACTATAGTTTGTTAACAAGAAATTTGTGGAGTGGTTGAAAAACAATTTTTAATGACTCCAACCTAAGTGTATGTGTCAGGCGTGTGCGTACTTGTGCTGAAGTCAGGTGCAGGAGAGCAGAGAATTGTGAACTATATTTCGGCAGGAGAGATATACAGACGGACGCAGCTGCGTCCAAAAACCTCCAGCCAACAAGGCAAAGTGTAAAACGCGCAAAACAGTCACAACACATCAAATGTATACACGGGAAAAACACACGCAAGCCTAGTGCGTACAAAAACACATAACACACAAACAATCTTACACAAAGACATGAGGGGGAACAGAGGAATAAATACATGTAGTGTGATTGGGGAATGAAAACCAGGTGTGCAGGGAACAAGACAAAACAAATGGATACATGAAAAATGGAGCGGCGATTGCTAGAAAGCCGGTGACTTCGACCGCCAAACGCTGCCCGAACAAGGAGAGGAGCCGACTTCGGCGGAAGTCGTGACAGTACTTAAACTTCCGACTTCAACTGTATATATATACATGTATATATTTGTCATGTGAATGCTGTATATAAAAGTACGATGTATGTAAAATGTAATTTGTCAAATGTATGTAAATGTAACAAAAAAGCTGTAGCACATTGTGATTGTTTATAAAAAATGTTGTTTTGCTCGTGTTTCTCTATTTGTATTTCTGCTTTTATGTTTTATATTTTAATGATCTGCTATTAATAAAATAAATAAAAATAAACCAAGTACAATTGTTAAAAACTAATCAAATTAATCAGTTGTGAAACTGAGGAATCAAACAATAAGTGCTATTGGTTTTTACTAACTAGTTACTCTTTTGGTTGAAAGAAGTGTTCAGAAGAAAATAACTCTGATAACAACCACAGGTTAATGGGCTCTACCCAAGGGTAACTATTACCAGACCATATTGTGGGAACCTAAGGGGAAACCTAAGAGGAGCTCTGGGGTAACTGTGTTAAAGGCACACTTAAAGAGGCGTTGGAAGTCTAGGCTGCATAGCTTCAGTCCTCCACCAGACGAAGTGCCGAACTCGTGCTTTTAACAGAAAGCCAACTTGGTTAAAGCCCCTTACAACTTGGTTAAAGCCCCTTAACAGAAAGCCAACTTGGTTAAAGCCCCTTACCTGACGGGTTGGCCCATCCTTATGTACCACCTCCCCCTTACCAAAACTCAGGGCCTACAGAAACTCCTCTGAGTCTAGTGGGACCTCCCAAAAGGAAAAGGGAGGCCACAGGACCGAAAAGGGGGATTGTGCCCAATAGTACAGAAATGCCTCGAAGTCTAGTGGGTCCTCCAAAGAGGAAGAGGGAAGCTGCAGGACTCATAAGGGGGAGTATGTTTCTGGGTGAGAGGAGAGTGAGAAAGGGAGTGAATTGAACGAGGAAGGATGGAGGGGGAAGTGGGAGACGAGCCGTCAAACCACAGTTTGGTGGGCACCCAGCCTTGGCACGGAACTCGAATCAAACAGACAAGAGACAAACAAAGGCAGAGGGAGTGATAAGGACAAAAGGCCATTGACAAAAGGGGCCCACCCCAAAAATAAATCTCACTACTGTGCCCCTAGAGATAAATGTGGAACCACATACCTAGGAAATGAAATTAACACGAAGGAAGTGGGGGTCCCCTGATGTATGTTCAGGGCCAAGGGTCAGTCCAGGGGTATGCTCAAGGACAACCTCAGGAACCCACTACCCCTAGTGTGGCATATTATACAAACAAGGACGACCCTGATGATGATGTGGATAATGACAGACAGGACAGAAGGAGACGTCCACGGCGCAGACAGGGTGAAAATGGGGGACCCTCCAAGACCCCCGAGATGCCCGGGCACTCCTTTGCCCTCTGAAGAAGAAAAGGAGGAGGAAGAGAGGGACGTAGGAGAGGAGGTACTAACAGATTCCAATGAAGAAATCTTGGGTACCCCTGTAGGCGATTGCCGCTCCATCATTAGGGGTGCTACTAAGGCAACATCAAAATATAAATAGCAAAACCCTAAATGACTAGTAGGAAACATGCACTTAATGCCTACCTGGGGACGGGGATGGCACCGGACGGTACACTCTTAGAAAAAAGGGTTCCAAAATGGTTCTTTGGCTATCCCTATAGGAGAACCCTTTTTGGTTCCAGATAGAAACATTTTGGGTTCGGTGTAGAACCCTCTGTCGAAAGGTTTCTACATTGAACCCAAAAGGGTTCTACATGGAACCAAAAAGGGTTCTTCTATGGGGACAGCCAAAGATAGCACCTTTTTTTCTAAGAGTGTAGGGAATACTAAATATGTTTCCAGAACCGAACAGCCCATTATTATCCCTCCTAGATCATGGGTAAATAAGATGGATGGAGGAACTTGTGAAACAAGGTTTACATATTGTAATCATGTGTATTTTGCCGAAGGCGAAGGATGGGTTGAGGTCCAACATGATTATTGTTTTTCTTCAGATTGATTTGATTTTGTAGTGTTGGGTTCTAATTTTTCTGAGTAAATAACTCACGGACAGTAGAGAAGCTTAACCAAGTTTAATTCTTCCCAAAGGGTTGACACAGCTGTATTCAGACAAATACATGTTCCCACCATCACAAGTACATATACTCCACGCAACATGCTTCTTTACAGAGGCGTCTGTGTCCCCTTTCCCCTGAAGTGTGCACTCGCATGTGTAAGACTATGGGATGGGCCATGGTCAAAATTAGTGGGATATATATAGGGAATAGGGTGCCATTTGGGACTCAGTCCCTTTGTTGTGTTGTTGGCCAGTTCTGAAGGCTTCAACTTTCTTACTACAATAGCAATGTGAATGTTACAAGGACCTCAGTTGTGATATTGAGCACAGTAAGGGTTGAATATCCCAGAATCGGAAGAAAACCTGGGAATTTCCGGACAATCTGTACCTAGGAGAAACTTGACCCCAGAGGATTTAATAGGCAGCCGTAGCCCTTTCCTGCAGTCTAATGACCAAATGGCCCTCTAATGGCCTCGTGGTTGGAACGTTATTCATATTTTTCATAATTAATAAACATTAAAAACAAAATAAACACAGAAAATCTGGTGTTTCTATGCCAAACTATTTTGTTATATTTCAGTCTTTTGTGATGTATATAAAGTGTTGTATTGGGATGCAAACTCAAAATTGAATACAATTGAATCAACGATATATATTTTTAAGCCCATAACCATGTGTGTGAGGTGTATACTTTTCATTCCAAGTAGATTTGTTTAAGACTACCAAAAAACACTATGTGTGACACTGGTTTAGCCCATTGCACTAAAAGGTTAAAGTAACGCTTCTATACCAAGATATTAATTTATCTAATGAGCTTCAGTCTTAAAAAAAGGATATAAAAATGTACAGTTATTTTGGTGACAATGTTAATTATGAACAATGCTAGCAGCAGATTAGTTATATTAGTTATATTTTAGATGTATTTGCGTGTCCATGTTTAGAAATAATGTCAGTTTACATTTCATACTGCTCTCTCTTTTAAAAACATCTACATTCTGCAAACATATTCCAATAAAATAAAAACAGTATTGACCTTGTTTGAGTTGCAGTCCATTTTTTCCCTAATGTGTATATTATCCCTGTATATAGGAAGTTTTAAGGCCCTGCCTGGTGCATGTTTTGTGTAAGGACAGACGCTGGGAGACGATAAGCATGTACAGGGAGTCAATATTTAATAAATAACTGACATGAAACAAAACACGGACAGTGTCTGGACAAGGGAAACATGACATTCATTCTGACAGCAATATTAGAAGCATCAGGGAGTTTTATTGTTTTGGTTGGTGACGTCGGGTCCGGGTGCCGCTGCCAAGGAACCGGGGATGTCTCAGCTGGCTTGTCAGGGTTCCATGCCTTAGCTGGCTCGAGAGGTGTCGCCCATCTTCCCCATTATCCCCAGTGTATTCATACCTGTGTTCTCTGTTTGTCTGTTGCCAGTTCATTTTGTTCGTCAAGCCTACCAGCGTTTTTCCCCTTCTTTCTGTCTGTTTCTAGTTTTCCCGGTTTTGACCATTCTGCCTGCCCTGACCCTGAGCCTGCCTACCATTCTGTACCTTGTCAGCATTCTGTAAGGACAGACGCTGGGAGACGAGAAGCAAGTACAGGGAGTGAATATAAATAACTGACATGAAACAAAACACGAACAGCGTCTGGACAAGGGAAACATAACGACATTAATGCTGACACGGGGATGAAACTGAGGAATAGACAGATATAGGGGAGGCAATCAATAAAGTGATGGAGTCCAGGTGAGTCCAATGAAGCACTGATGCACGTAACAATAGTGACAGGTGTGCGTAATGATGGGCAGCCTGGCGCCCTCGAGCGCCAGAGAGGGGGAGCGGAAGAAGGCGTGACAGTACCCCACCTCTCTAGGGGCGCCACCCTGTGTCCCACCTGGACGAGCCTGATGGGCCGGCCGAGGCATAGGACCCGGACAAGCCGGCTGAGGCATGGAAGCCCGACGAGTCAGCTGAGGCGTGGGAGCCCGACGAGCCGGCTGAGGCATTATGTGGGATGGGAGCCTGCCGAGCCAACCGAGGCAAGAGGGGCTGCAGGAGCAGGCGTGACGTTTTGCATGTTTTAGTCGTATCTCCCCTGACCTGGAACAAACTACTAACCAGGTGTGTACATGATTGATTGATTGACTTGTTATTAAAATGTCTTGCATCTTTTAGATACCTAGCCCATATGGGCTTCCGTATTTCTGTACCAAATGTAGATGACTGTGTACTTTGCCTGGAGCTGGGAGGAGATGACTAAATCACTAAGCCACAAATACCACAAGGCATGAATATTCAGAGGGATGGTGTGACGCGTATGAGAGAATATGCTGGTGCTGCATTGGTCTCTAGGTTTCAAGGAATGTTTTTACGTTTGTAATGGTATTCATGTATGTCTATCACTTCACTACAGTTCAACTTAGACAGGGCAACATGTGGTGACAGGAGTCTCAACATGTTCAGTTAAAGTCTGAGTTCCATCCCAAATGGCATAGTACACCAGAGCCCTGGTCAAAAGTAGTGCACTGTATAGGGAATAGTGGCTTTGTCTCTTCTAGTAAATATATTTATATGACTGTCCCCTTTCTTCGAAAGAGACATGAGAAGGTACTGATCTTAGCGCTCTGTTTGTGCCGCTGCTTTTCCAAGAAAGGAAAATAAGATCTGCTAATTGATATTTGTTTTTCACGCTGAGCAAAGTTAATTAGGGGAGATTAAGTTGAGCCAATGGGGTAAATTGAGCCAACCTTGTTTCTAGGAAATCATATACAAAATGTATAATTTGACCAAATATACTGCTCAAAAAAATAAAGGGAACACTTAAACAACACATCCTAGATCTGAATGAAAGAAATAATCTGATTAAATACTTTTTTCTTTACATAGTTGAATGTGCTGACAACAAAATCACACAAAAATAATCAATGGAAATCCAATTTATCAACCCATGGAGGTCTGGATTTTGAGTCACACTCAAAATTAAAGTGGAAAACCACACTACAGGCTGATCCAACTTTGATGTAATGTCCTTAAAACAAGTCAAAATGAGGCTCAGTAGTGTGTGTGGCCTCCACGTGCCTGTATGACCTCCCTACAACGCCTGGGCATGCTCCTGATGAGGTGGCGGATGGTCTCCTGAGGGATCTCCTCCCAGACCTGGACTAAAGCATCCGCCAACTCCTGGACAGTCTGTGGTGCAACGTGGCGTTGGTGGATGGAGTGAGACATGATGTCCCAGATGTGCTCAATTGGATTCAGGTCTGGGGAACGGGCGGGCCAGTCCATAGCATCAATGCCTTCCTCTTGCAGGAACTGCTGACACACTCCAGCCACATGAGGTCTAGCATTGTCTTGCATTAGGAGGAACCCAGGGCCAACCGCACCAGCATATGGTCTCACAAGGGGTCTGAGGATCTCATCTCGGTACCTAATGGCAGTCAGGCTACCTCTGGCGAGCACATGGAGGGCTGTGCGGCCCCCCAAAGAAATGCCCCCCACACCATGACTGACCCACCGCCAAACCGGTCATACTGGAGGATGTTTCAGGCAGCAGAACGTTCTCCATGGCGTCTCCAGACTCTGTCACTTCTGTCACATGTGCTCAGTGTGAACCTGCTTTCATCTGTGAAGAGCACAGGGCGCCAGTGGCGAATTTGCCAATATTGGTGTTCTCTGGCAAATGCCAAACGTCCTAGACGGTGTTGGGCTGTATGCACAACCCCCACCTGTGGACGTCGGGCCCTCATACCACCCTCATGGAGTCTGTTTCTGACCGTTTGAGCAGACACGTGCACATTTGTGGCCTGCTGGAGGTCATTTTGCAGGGCTCTGGCAGTGCTCCTCCTGCTCCTCCTTGCACAAAGACAGAGGTAGTGGTCCTGCTGCTTGGTTGTTGCCCTCCTACGACCTCCTCCACGTCTCCTGATGTACTGGCCTGTCTCCTGGTAGCGCCTCCATACTCTGGACACTACGCTGACAGACACAGCAAACCTTCTTGCCACAGCTCGCATTGATGTGCCATCCTGGATGAGCTGCACTACCTGAGCCACTTGTGTGGGTTGTAGACTCCGTCTCATACTACCACTAGTGTGAAAGCACCGCCAGCATTCAAAAGTGACCAAAACATCAGCCAGGAAGCATAGGCACTGAGAAGTGGTCTGTGGTCCCCACCTGTGTCTTGCTAATTGCCTATAATTTCCACCTGTTGTCTATTCCATTTGCACAACAGCATGGGAAATGTATTGTCAGTCAGTGTTGCTTCCTAAGTGGACAGTTTGATTTCACATAAGTGTGATTGACTTGGAGTTACATTGTGTTGTTTAAGTGTTCCCTTTATTTTTTTGAGCAGTGTATTTAGGAAGAGGTCATCATTTCATGGAGCCTGTGAAGGAAGAAAACACATGGAAAAAGGGGTAAGCAAGTTAGGACCAAAAAACTGATTTTCCCGAAGTCAAATACATTTATTGTGTTAGAGGTTTCATAATGCTTGTGTCTAAATTCTCTAAAGTAGATCATTTGAAGATTGTTCCATACATCAGTTGGGGTCTCTCTATAAGCTTCAATATGAGGCCCTAAACCTAGCATGAAAGTGCATCCTTGTAGCTGTGAGGACAAATAGAGTCAAAATGTTTGCTTTGGGTAAGTTGAGCCAATGGTCATGGGGTAAGTTGAGCAAATGGCAAGTTGAGCAAATTGAAGTGTTTTCATCCCAGGTGTAATGCAAGGCGTTATCGCTGGGATATGAGGTAACAACAGGGCCTGGCCTATGTTAAAAGTACAAAATGTTAGTTAGGTGTTAAGCCTGCTTCAAATGATTAAAATACAAAGAAAGTGGTTGTGATTATGTTGAATTGTGTTTGGGAAATATAGATAGACATGATTTTAAAAACATAGCGTTAATATTTCATTCAATACAGACATTTGTAGGCGGCTCAACTTACCCTGTCCCGCGGCTCAACTTACCCTGTCCGCGGCTCAACTTACCCTGTCCCGCGGCTCAACTTACCCAGTCCCGCGGCTCAACTTACCCTGTCCCGTGGCTCAACTTACTCAGTCCCGCGGGTCAACTTACCCAGTCCCGCGGCTCAACTTACCCTGTACCGTGGCACAACTATCCAGCGGCTCAACTTACCCTGTCCCGCGGCTCAACTGTCCCGCGGCTCAACTTACCCTGTCCCGCGGCTCAACTTACCCTGTCCCGCGGCTCAACTTAGCTCGTGGTAAGTTGTGCCAAGAGACCACTTTTTTTTTGGACAAGCCATGTTTAAAAACTGTAATGTTTACATCATGATTATTTCCAGGAATACACAACATCCTGAAATATATGTAGATATCTTTGTTAGAAAGAATACTATATTTACATTAATGGAGTGATGCTGAATGTAAAAATTCTCAACTTACCCCACTAGGAGAGGAGGGAGAGATGGAAATGTACGTGGGGCCCTGCCGGGCCTAGCTACTGAAATGGCCCCTGCTTCATGCAGATTTGATTGGCATGCAGCTAGAAAAGGTGTGTGTGCTAAAGGGTAGATTATAATTATGCATAAAACATACATTAAGAGGAAGTGGTATGCATGTAGGTCTATGTGTGTGAGGGTACAAATTAGTGGATAGCAGGTCACACACACAGTCGGGCCTGAATTACAGTTGAATACAAGAGCATGTATATTTCCACGGACTGTAATGTTCCATGTGGGTTTTGTCGTTGTCATCTGTGTAAGACTCGTTATGTTCTCAGTAAGTACCTCCTCTGACTGTGAGACACTAGCCATTAGCTTTAATGCTTTCCCTCAGCAATGATGATTGCACAGCTTAGAGTGTGTTCCAAATAGCACTCTGTTCCATATATAGTGCGCCTTTGACCAGGGCCCTATGGTTAAGTATTACAGGGTAAAGGGAATAGAATGCATTTGGAATACAACTGTTTCCCCAGCTGCCGTGGGGTTACACTTTCCATCACATTTACCTACGCAAAGGGAGGTTTGCCATATGCCTGAGTCTCTCTGCTGTTACAATACAGCCATCTGTTGTCTGACAGGTTATATGCAGCTCAACTAATGTTTCCTGACATCGTTAACACACACACACGCACGCACGCACACACGCACGGCACACACGCACGCACACGCACACGCACACTCATCAGCTGAGCCACACGGACCACCATCTTTCTACTACACTCACCATCACTATCAATATCATTAGATAGGCCCACCAGTGAACCGACCCAATTGTTGAAGACCTCTCAAAGGCAAGCTGAAGCTGGGTAAAAGGGGGAATCTGGGATTCAAACAACAAGAAAGGCTCACTTTTTTTAGTAATAAGTTGAGCTTCAAATAATTGAGTAAAACAAGCAGATTTTTGGGATTCGGATGGGTTATGACAGTTGAACTAAGCTCATGATGCATTTTTAAGTTATATTCTTCAAGAATCAATGTCTATATACTGTATCATTTATTTGAAAGTCCATAAATGGATGTATCAATCCCAGATTGCTCCTTTAAGCCTTATTTAGATTTAGCTCTCTGTAATGCTGTCTGTGCCCCAAAAGGCACCCTATTCCCTATGTAGTGAAGTAGTGCACTATATAGTAGTGAAGTAGTGCACTACATAGAGAATAGGGTGCCATTTGGGACGCCACCGGGTCTTATATTTTAGCTAAGCTACAAAAGCGGGAATCAGAATCATGACTAAGAAGCTCATTTAGGCTACCTTTATTTAACACAACCTAAAAACCCACCAAGTCTCTTGACTCCTTAGTAGAATCTTACTTACAGGAGAATAGAGGAACTGGCGATCCTTTCTGTGTATCCTCTAGCCCATCCAGATCCATACTTCACCCCCCTGATTCGTTACACTCTACCCATGTCCAAAATGGCACCCTATTCTCTTTATATTTAGGCAATAGGGTGCTATTTTGGACAATACACTCTATGTTTGTTCACATGTTACTGTAATTACCTCTGAATCAAATCATGTACCAAGGTAGAATCTTATTTAGCTCGCTTGACGTGTACACTTAAACGACTCGCCGTTTCAAATTACAGTCTTTGTGTTTACGTTCCATTCTAATTAGCTGTACTTTGTGGGGAGACAAGCAAGAAGATGCGTTCAGCCATTTCCCTTTGTAAAGTTTCAAGGCGAGGGTTTTTAAAATTGTGCATTTTGCAATTAGCATGACAAAATGGTGTTGGGGTTTGATCAAGTCCCTTCTTTAGCTGGAAAAGGTGCAATTACACATAATAGAGAATGTGTTTTAGTATTCAGATGACGATGGATTGAGTAAGATATTTCACTACATGCTCCTGTAAGGCCTTATATACCTCAAGCCTCTCCTGGAATGCCAAAGACCAGCTGTGCTCTGTGTTCTCTGTTCTTAACTCTAGCAGGGAGGGCCAGTGCTGTGTAAAATTATTACGTTTTAGGCTGGTAAAACTGTGGTAATTCTGATGAAGGTCATTGAAGGACTAAATGCCATGATTTCAATGTCTGGATTTTAAAAAGTATCAAAAAGTCTGCTATCCTGCTCACCCTAAATTGTACTAGCTCTGATGATGATGACGGTGGTGAGGATTATCTTTAAGTTATTTTTATATGTGTCAAGCGGTACTGTAGGTAAACTGAGGACTCATTGTCTTGAACTAACAATAATAATGTGATCATTGGACAGAATGGGTGAGATGAGCTCATATGAAGAAAAGACTACCCAGCTAGCACATTTGGTTCCTTCGAAGTTGTGGGAATGTACATTTTTGGTTTCATTTGGTTCTGTGAACAAAGCCATATGTTTCCTGACTAGTACGAAAAAGGAACCTTTTTTTAAATTCTGAGAACAGAACTGAAAATGTTTAGGTTACAGGAAGGTTCTGAGAATGTTTTATTATGGCTCCCTGAAAGCTTTCCTGGTAGGTTTTATTGACACTCTGAGAACGGATATTATAGGTTATTTGGATGTTTTTGAAAAACTTCCTTAGAACTTTCACTGAATGTTTCAATAAGACTGCTAGCTTAGTTTGCAGGAACTTGTTTTTAACTTAATCACAAATATGACACATGGAAATTCATTTCCTGTAAACACATGTTTTTTGTATTGTGACATGGCATCAGTGAGATTCAAACCTGTAATCATCTGTTCTCTATCCATGGAATTAGTCCACTTTACCTTTTTTTAATTAGGTAAGTCTGTTCTTATTTACAATGACGGCCTAACCTGGCCAAACCCGGACGACGCTGGGCCAATTGTGCGTCTACCTATGCCACTCCCAATCACAGCCAGAAGTGATACAGGGGCGGCAGGGTAGCCTAGTGGTTAGAGTGTTGGGCTAGTAACTGAAAGTTTGCAAGTTTGAATCGCCGAGCTGACAAGGTACAGATCTGTTGTTCTGCCCCTGAACAAGGCAGTTAACCCACTGTTCCTAGGCTGTCATTGAAAATAAGAATTTGTTCTTAACTGACTTGCCTAGTTAAATAAAGGTAAAATAAATAAAAATACACCCTGAATTCAAACCAGGGACTGTAGAGACACCTCTTGCACTGAGATGCAGTGCCTTAGACCGCTGCGCTACTCAGGCGCAAGATTGATTGTAGGGTGCGTTCGTAAATTCGCTCTGGCTACCTACTCTGATTTCAGAGCACTCTCGTCTGAGTGTGCTAGAGCACAGAATAACTGATGAATTCATGAATGCTCAACACCTGTTGAATATGGCCGGTGTCAGTAAACTTCTGCTAAAAGTATTAATTCAATTGTTGCCAGCAGCACAGTTACAGTCACACAGCCTAACCAGCTCTGAGTAAAATGGTCAGAGTGAGGTGTTCTCCCATTTGTTTCTTGAAGTAGCTAGCAAGCTAGCCATTGTTAGCCAGTTAGCTTGGGTGCTTTACTGCCATTGTGAGGTCAGAATGCTCAGATCAACCCTACTCCTCGGCCAGAGCTTCCAGTGTGAGCTCTGAACGCTCCAAGAGTGAAATGCTCTGAATTTACGAACGTACAATCTGACAATGCTCTGAATTTATGAACGCCCAGAGTACGCTCTGAGCACACTCTGGCACTACAGATTGAATTAACGAACACACCCATAGAGGGAATTTTGTTGATGCTGATAACAGAATGTTTAAGTTTTTAAATAACATTCTTAGAACATTCTCTGTTGTCTTGCGGTTTTTACGTAAAGTTTTATTAACATTCTCGGAACAGTTTGAGAACATGACTTTAAATAGAACCATGAGGAAACATGTAGGAAAGTACTGATATTCCCACAGAAGAACGTTGTTAACATTCTATGAACTATTTGAGAACATTCCCAATGTCAAACCAGTTGGAGAGCATTCCTAGAACATCACCAAATGTACATTAAATGTAACCATGTTTGATCTTTTAAGTTCCTTAAAAGTGCTGTGAAAGTTACAACGCCAAGCACTTATCCTGCACCATTCCCAGAAAGTTGTGGGCTGGTTGTATGCAAAATTACCATAGGACAACAATGGTCTCACCAAGCTCTAAGAAACATATGGTTCTCAGAACGTTATGTGATAGCTGGGTACTTTGTGTGTCAGTGCAAGTGGTGAGTTCAGAACACCATAGCATATTAAATATTCAACAGGATCCCACTTACGTAACTGTCAAAAGAGGCATTTTTCTTTTTTTAAACTCATTAGATATGAATCCAGGGCAAGTAAATATTTCACCGACCATAGGATACTGTTGTGTCTGATCTGTCCCTCCATCCATCCCTCTCTCCCTCCATTCCTCCAACCTTCCCTTCATTTCACCCATCCCCCCATCACTCCATCCCAAATCCAAATCAAAGTTTATTGCTCGTATACACAGATATGTAGGTTTTATCACAGGTGCAGCGAAATGCTTGTTTTTTGCTCCAACCTTCCCTCCGTCCCTAAATCCCTTCATCCATCCCTTTATCCCTCCATTCTCCTCCTTTGTCCCTCCAACCCCCCATCCCTCCATCATTCCCTTTAACCCTCCCTCCATACCTCACCCCCTCCTCCTTTGTTCCACTTTAGCCAATCCCTACTCTTCAGAGGGGGCTCGGCTCAATCGGATGTCATTTTCAAAGTATGTCAGTGATTGTGGTTGGTAGTAACTCCGCTACTATTTTAAGCATTTACCTCACTTACGGTATTGAGGAAAAACATTGAAATAGCTTTCTTTAGACTGGCGTACTAGGAGGAAATAACACTCTTGTCATCATGGCACAACTCAGTGGCCTTGCCTTGCTCAGTGCTAAGCTCAAAGGCCTTGTGGTTAGAGTGTTCGTCCTGAGATTGGAAGGTTGAGGGTTTGAACCTCTGAAAACAAAAAGAAATGGGACCTGATGCCTTTGCTTGGCACTCAGCATTAAGGAGATCGATTGGGTGTAAGCCCTGCGACATACTAGCGTCCTGTCCAGGGGGTGTACTTGTACATCAAGCTGGCTAACGCCACAGAAACAGGAGAGGCTCCTGCACTATGGAGTGTTCTGGCTCTGACAAGGCTTATTTACTTACATCATTTCACAATGTCACATCGGGGGTCATATGTGCATACCAAGCTTCAAAGAGTAGGATTACTGATCTAGGATCAGGTTCTCCCCTGTCCATCTCATCTTATCCATTATGATCTAAAAGGCTAAACTGATCCTAAATCAGCACAATTTTTATGCGCTACGCGCTTCAGCACTCGGTGGTCCCGTTGTTTGAGCTTGTGTGGCCTACCACTTCACGGTTGAGCCGTTGTGGCTCCTAGACATTTCCACTTCACAATAGCAGCACCTGCAGTTGACCGGGGCAGCTCTAGCACGGAATACATTTGACAAACTGACTTGTTGGAAAGGTGGCATCCTATGACGGTGCCATGTTGAAAGTCACTGAGCTATTTAGTAAGGCCATTCTACTGCCAATGTTTGTCTATGGAGATTGCATGGCGGTGTGCTCAATTTTATACACCTGTCAGCAACGGGTGTGGCTGAAATAGTTGAATCCATTCATTTGAAGGGGTGTCCACATACTTGTGTATATAGTGTATGTCTCTTTGGTTCTACTAAAGGACAAAACAATACAATTGAATATCGTGTTACAAAACTCTGAAGAGTTAAAAGAAAAAAAGAAAAAGGGAATGGAGGGAAAAGCAGCATCCTCCATTTCCACAGCAGGCAGATAGTCTCAGACATTTTCAATTTAACACTCCCTGGCTATGAGGAACAATAACATTTATAACACCTCCCAACGCCATAGCAATGGGGTGGCAGGCCCAGGAAGGTACTATATGACAGGGCAGTGTAGCACAGCGAGGCGAGGCAGAGGGTGAGTAGTGCCCTGCCTGGAGGAGAGTAATGGCTGCTTGCAGACAGGAATGAAAGTCTTAATGAGATCGGATTGCTCATCGATTACTCTCGTTAAGATACAGATGATACTCACTATTCATACTCAGCACTCCCTTCCCAGTAGAGGATGAAATATAAGATGTCAGTCAGCACAGCAGCACCTAGCGCTCTAATATACACCCCAATCCCCTTACTCCTCTCCTTCCCTCCCCTTCTCTCTTCTCTCCTTTCATCTCCTCTGATGCAAATGTTTTTTTTCTGTTATTGAAGAGGTGCCTGGATCCATTCAATTATAAGCAAAAAGTTTGTCTCAGACAGTGTTTGCCCTGCGTGTCTGCCCAGAGCAGGAGGAGGAGGGAGAGAAGGAGGATGGAGAGAAGGAGGATGGAGAGAAGGAGGATGGAGAGAAGGAGGATGGAGAGAAGGAGGATGGAGAGAAGAAGGAGGCCCAGCTAGCACATTTGGTTCCTTGGAAGTTGTGGGAAGGTACGTTTTTGTTTTCCTAATGGTTCTGGGAACGAAGCCAAGTATCCTGACCGGTAAAACTGATCGTTTTTTCAAACATTCTGAGAACCAAAGTGAACATTTCACCGGTTCTGGCTGCAGTGAGGTTCTGAAAACGTTTTACTATGGTTCCCTGAAAGTTTTCCTGGAGGTTTTATTAATGTTCTGAGAATGGAAATTATAGGTTATTTGAAGGTAATTAAATAATGTTCTGAAAGCATGTTTCAATAAGACTTTCAATAACACTGCTAGCTTAGTTTGGGTTAACTGTTTGAACTCCAAGCACAGATAGGATGCTGAGAACAGAATGCATTTGTTTTTAAATAACATTATTAAAACGTTCTCTGAATGTTACTAAAGTTGTCTTGTGGTTTCTATGTAAAGTTTTCTTAACGTTCTCGTAACAATTTGAGAAAATGACTTTAAATAGAACCCTGAGGAAACCTGTAGGAAATGTTCTGCTGAAGTACTGAAATTCCCACAGAAGCAGTTTTCCTCTCATTTCTCCCCCATCTTTCCATCTCTTCTTCCTTCTTTCCATCTCTCTTCTCCCCTCTTCATTTCCCTTCCCCTTTCTCTGCCTCTCTTCACTTCTCCCCTCTCCTCCCCTCTCTTCACTACTCTTTCCATCTCTCTTCTCTCCTCTTCTCTTCTCCCCTCTCTCCAATTCTCTTCTCCCCTCTCCTCCCCTCTCTTCACTACTCTTTCCATCTCTCTTCTTCCCTCCTCTCCTCTTCTTCCCTCGCTTCACCTCTCTTCTCCCCTCTTCTCCCCTCGCTACACCTCTCTTCTCCTCTTTCCACCTCTCCTCACCTCTCTTCTCTCCTCTTTCCAACTCTATTTTCTCTTCTCTCCTCTTTCCACCTTTCTTCTCTCCTCTTTCCATCTCCCTTCTCTCCTCTTTCCACCTCTTTTCTGTCATCTTTCCACTGCTCTTCTCCCCACTTCTCTCCTCTTTCCACCTCTCTTCTCGCATCTCTCCTCCCCACCTCTCTCCTCTTTCCACTTTTCTTCTCTCCTCTTTTCACCTTTCTTCTCTCCACCTCTCTTCTCCCCACTTCTCTCCTCTTTTCACCTCTCTTCTTTCCACCTCTCTTCTCCCCACTTATCTCCTCTTTCCACCCCTCTTCTCTCCTCTCTTCTCCCCACTTCTCTCCTCTTTCCACCTCTCTTCTCCAGACTCTGTCTATTGTGCTAAGTGTGTGTAGCAGCTGATGGATTGTGTCAGATAATTGACCGTAGAGCAGGTAATCAATGCCTGCACAACAACACTTTCAAGAACACTGTTCCCTGACATGAGACAGTCACTCCTTCACTTCACACACATGCATGTGCATGCAACCTCTCTCTCTCTCTCTCTCTCTCACACACACACACACACACACACACACACACACACACACACACACACACACACACACACACACACACACACAATCAAATCGTCTATATTTTCCTGCCATCTGACATAGTAAAGACAATATTTAATCATATAGATTGGCATCATGACAATTTAAATCACTTACAGTACATGTTGGACTTTATCTAATGTGAATATACTGTATCTTACTTCCTTCATCGTGGATTTATTTTTCCTTTCACACAGCAACGTTTGGAAATAATATTGTTGCCGGGTTTCTATATTAATTGCAAAGAAAACATGTTGGCGTTGCAGAATAGAATTTTTGTCCGTTTTGAATAACAAAATGATGACATTGCTATAACAGACCCCTATTGCTTTACTCTGAGAACTGCCAATGCATTATTGGAGAGAGAGAGAGAGAGAGAGAGAGAGAGAGAGAGAGAGAGAGAGAGAGAGAGAGAGAGATGCACTATATAGGGAATACAATAGGGTGACATTTGCAACATTGATTTCTCTTCTCATTGACTGCGGCCCAAATGGCACTCTATTCCATATATAGTGCACTACTTTATGGGCCCTGTTCAATTAGTGCAATGAATATAGGGAATAGGGTGCCATTTGGGACACAGCCTTTCTCTCATAGCAATGTTGTAGTTGAGTCTCCCATCAAATGGTCTCCCGAGTGGTGCAGCGGTCTAAGGCACTGCATCTCAGGGCTGGAGGTGTCACTACAGACCCTGGTTCGATTCCAGTCTGTTTCGCAACCGGATGTGAAGTCCCATAGGGCAGCACACAATTAGCCCCGTGTCGTCCGGGTTAGGGTTTGGCCCGGGGTAGGTCGTCATTGTAAATAAGAATTTGTTTTTAAATGACTTGCCTAGTTAAATAAAATAAAATAAAAAATCTCTAGCCCTGCTGCCTCAATTGGTTGAGGGAAGACCTGTTTTTAGACTGTTAAAAATAACATTATATGCGTTTCTCTGTCCATGTGCTTGGAGAAAGGAAAGAGTAGGGCATGTGTAGAGCAGGCTGAGGTGAAGTGTGTTTTGTAGGTAGGTAAACATTAGACCTGGGTACAAATCAATCTTTCAATTACTTTGAATGTTAGCTTGAGCCCGCTTGGAGTCCCAGATGGGCATGGTCCAATTTCAATCAAGCATAGTTGAGGATTTTAAATACAATTCTACCCCAGGTCTGGTAAGCACCGGGGAATATACACTAAAACAGAGACATATATCTCTATATTTGACTCTGCCATATAGACTATGTGTGCTATGAAGGGGAGATATGAACTAATATGCAGTTTTAAGTGTCTAAATGTTGACATAATTAAGATTATTGTTTCAAATATAATATGCCATCCTAGAGTTAATTACTATTACATATTAAAGAACTGGAGTATATCTGTGTGTTTCTCTCGGTTTCCTTGCACCCTTTCTCATGGCACTGGTACTAGAAGACCAGGGGACCACACTTCCTGTAGTGATCCCAGCAACACCGTATTTGTGACTGAATAAACACATTTATTAGATAAAGAAGAAAAAATACTGAATAAATGCCTAATAGGTTACATAATAATATAATATAATAATTATAATACCTTATAAAATCCTAACTAATTATTTTTTTAATTATTGCCTGGCTGTCATCAAATCAAACCACAGTTTATTGGTCACATGCCCAGAATACAGGATGTGAACGTTGCAGCCAAATACTTACTCACAGGCTCTCCTCAACAGTGTAATACAAAATAAATAAAGATATAAGGTAGGTGGGATGAGGCGAGATCAGGTGCGACCATTCAAGACCATTCTGTGTTGTTGTGCGTCTCTTTCTCTGTTTTCTTCCTACCTCGACTGCACTACTGTCACAGACAAATCACTCGGACCAGCATAACTAGAACCTTTTGCAGAAATGTAGGTTAATTTCAGACATTTAGCAGAATCGACCTAAAGAGCCCTTTCTTTGGTCTCTAACTTTTTGGGCACCACCTTTACGTTTTTTTATGATCCATGACCTTCTGTTATGACAGAGCGGATCTCACTCTTTTTGATGATGCGTGTTATACTTTGAATTACAATTTGCGTCACTTTTGCTTAGCCAATCAGAATACCGGGCCGGACCATCTTGGTAGGGGTGCCGTTAGTTGCCCACTGGTCAGCCAAATGCTCAATTTAGATCGTTATGACAACAGAGAAATTGCGCAAAAGTCATGAACAAAAAACATACCCATGGGCTGCCGGCCGTGTCACACGTTGTTTTTATAATAATAAAATATATTTATATAACTAAATTATATATTTACAGTACCAGTCAAAAGTTTTGACACACCTACTCATTCAAGGGGTTTTCTATATTTTTACTATTTTCTACATTGTAGAATAATAGTGAAGACCTCATAACTAAGAAATAACACACATGGAATCAAGTAGTAGCCAAAAAAGTATTAAACAAATCAAATATATTTTATATTTGAGATTCTTCAAAGTAGCCACCCTTTGCCTTGATGACAGCTTTGCACACTCTTGGCATTCTCTCAACCAGCTTCATGAGGAATGCTTTTCCAATAGTCTTGAAGGAGTTCCCACATATGCTGAGCTCTTGTTGGCTGCTTTTCCTTCACTCTGCGGTCCAACTCATCCCAACCCATCTCAAATGGGTTGAGGTCGGGTGATTGTGGAGGCCAGTTCATCTGATGCAGCACTCCATCACTTTCCTTGGTCAAATAGCCCTTACACAGCCTGGAGGTGTGTTTTGGGTCATTGTCCTGTTGAAAAACAAATTATAGTCCCACTAAGCACAAACCAAATAGGATGGCGTATCGCTGCAGAATGCTGTTGTAGCCATGCTGGTTAGGGCTAGGCGTCCCGCTAACTTCTGGTGAAACTGGAAGCCACGCAATTCAAATAAATAATCATAAAAATTACGGATATTCAACATTTAGGTACATACAAGTGTCTTGCATCAGTGGAAAGCTTAAATTCTTGTTAATTTAACTGCACTGTCCGATTTACAGTAGCCATTACGGCAAAAGCATGCCATGCGATTGTTTGAGGACAGCGCCCCACATCAAAATATTTTTCACCAGCACATTTTTCATAAATTCACAAATTGCGATTAAGTAGTCACTTACTTTTTGAAAATCTTCCTCTGATTTGTCATCCAAAGGGTCCCAGTTATAACATGTAGTGTCGTTTTGTTAGATAAAATCGTTCTTTATATCCCAAAAAGTCTGTTTAGTTGGCTCCATCGATTTGAGTAATCCACTCGTTCAACATACAGAGAAGGAAATCCAAAAATCTACCCCTAAACTTTGTTTCAACAGGTCAAAATACGTTTCTATTTACTCCTCAGATAGCCTAAAATGTAATCAAACTATAATATTTCTTACAGAAAGAAGTATGTTCAATAGGAAACCAATTTTAGCAGGTGCGTTCTGTCTTCATCGGGTGCGCATACACGAATTTCCAAGACTGTGTCCCTGTACTAAAACTGATATTTCTTTTTTGTTTTGGAATATACAAGCCTGAAACCTTGAACATAGCCTGCTGACACCCTGTTGAATCCATAGGAATTGCATTCTGGGAGCTAGAATTCAGTATGCCCCTATACTTTCCATTATAAAAGCATGGCCTCTCAAAAAGACAAAATCTGGTTGGTTTTTCTTTGGATTGTCTCTTACCATATCTATTGTGTTATATTCTCCTACATTATTTTAACATTTCTACAAATTTCAAAGTGTTTTCTTTCCAATGGTACCAATTATATGTATATCCTGGCTTTGGGGCCTGAGCAACAGGCAGTTTACTTTGGGCATGTCATTCAGGCAGAAATTGAGAAAAAGGGGCCTAGCCCTACTAAGTTTTTTTAGTGTGATTTGACTTCTAAATAAATCACTGACAGTTTCACCAGCAAAGCACCCCCACACCATCACACCTCCTCCTCCATGCTTCACAGTGGGAACTACACATGCGGAGATAATCCGTTCCCCTACTCTGCGTCTCACAAAGACATGGGGGTTGGAACCAAAAATCTCTAATTTGGACTCACCTGACCAAAGGACAGATTTCCACTGGCCTAATGTCCATTGCTCGTGTTTCTTGGCCCAAACAAGTCTCTTCTTATTGGTGTCCTTTTGTATTGGTTTCTTTGCAGAAATTCCACCATGAAGGCCTGGTTCACACAGTCTCCTCTGAACAGTTGCAACAATTGAGATGTGTCTGTTATTTGAACTCTGTGAAACATTTATTTGGGCTGCAATCTGGGGTGCAGTTAAATCTAATGAACTTATCCTCTCCAGCAGAGGTAACTCTGGGTCTTCCTTTCCTGTGGCAGTCCTCATGAGAGCTAGTTTCATCATAGCGCTTGATGGTTTTTGTGACTGCACTTGAAGAAACTTTTAAAGTTCTTGAAATGTTCTGTATTGACTGACCATCATGTCTTTAAGCAGTGATGGACTGCCATTTCTCTTTGCTTATTTGAGCTGTTCTTGCCATAATATTAACTTATTTTACCAGATAGGACTATCTTCTGTATACCACCCCTACCCCTAACTGATTGACTCAAAACAATTAAGAAGGAAAGAAATTGCACAAATTTACTTTTAACAAGGCACACCTGTTAATCGAAATGCATTACAGTTGAGTACCTCATCAAGCAGGGTTGAGAGAATGCCAAGAGTGTACAAAGCTGTCATCAAGGCAAAGGGTGAATAATTTAAAGAATCTCAAATAAAAAATAGATTTTGATTTAACTGGTACTGTAAATATAACATAATTTTTTTTTTGTCAATTACGACTAGCCCACTGCAATAGAAGATGAACCGGCCCTTCTGGCATTTGCCAGAATTGCCAGATGGCCAATCCGCCCATGGGGGACAGAGGTATAAACATGCCCTCCTGAAGTTGACTAGTTCCCACAACTCAGTAAGATTAGGAGCAGGGCAAGTTTCATTCCTTTGGCCATCAGACTGTTGAACAGTGGGTTATGCAGATGTAGGATATTTTTTATTGATTTCACCTTTATTTAACAGGTAGGCCAGTTGAGAACAAGTTCTCATTTACAACTGCGACCTGCCCAAGATAAAGCAAAGCAGTGCGACACAAACAACACAGAGTTACACATGGGATAAAGAAATGTACAGTCAATAACACAATAGAAAAAATATATATACAGTATGTGCAAATGAAGTAAGATTAGGGAGGTAAGGCAATAAATAGGCCATAGTCGCGAAAAAATTACAATTTAGAAATTAAAGACTGGAGTGATAGATGTGCAGAAGATAAATGTGCAAGTAGAGATACTGGGGTGCAAAGGAGCAAGAAAATAAATAATATGAGGATGAGGTAGTTGGGTGGGCTATTTACAGATGAGCTGTGTTCAGGTGCAATGATCGGAAAGCTGCTCTGACAGCTGATGCTTAAAGTTAGTGAGGGAGATATAAGCTTCAGAGATTTTTGCAATTCGTTCCAGTCATTGGCAGCAGAGAACTGGAAGGAAATATGCCTGCTGGAGCGCTTGCTATGGGTTGGTGCTGCTATGGTGACCAGTGAGCTGAGATAAGATGGGGATTTTCCTAGCAAAGACTTATAGATGACCTGGAGCCAGTGGGTTTGGCGACGAATAGGAAGTGAGGGCCAGCCAACGAGAGCATACAGATCGCAGTGGTGGGTAGTATATGGGGCTTTGGTGACAAAACAGACGGCACTGTGATAGACTACATCCAATTTTCTGAGTAGAGTGTTGGAGCCTATTTTGTAAATAATATCGCCGAAGTCAAGGATCGGTAGGATAGTCAGTTTTACGAGGGTAGGTTTGGCAGCATGAGTGAAGGATGCTTTGTTGCAAAATAGGAAGCCGATTCTAGATTTAATTTTGGATTGGAGATGCTTAATTTGAGTCTGGAAGGAGAGTTTGCAGTCTAGCCATACACGTAGGTATTTGTAGTTGTCCACAAATTCTAAGTCAGAACCGTCCAGAGTAGTGATGCTAGACGGGCGGGCAGGTGCGGGCAGCGATCGGTTGAAGAGCATGCATTTAATTTTACTTGCATTTAAGAGCAGTTGGAGGCCACGGAAGGAGTGTTGTATGGCATTGAAGCTTGTCTGGAGGTTTGTTAGCACGGTGCAAAAGAAGGGCCAGAAGTATACAGAATGGTGTCGTCTGCGTAGAGGTGGATCAGAGAATCACCAGCAGCAAGAGCGACATCATTGATGTATACAAAGAAAAGAGTCAGCTCGAGAATGGAACCCTGTGGCACCCCCATAGAGACTGCCAGAGGTCCGGACAACAGGCCCTCCGATTTGACACACTGAACACAAGTAGTTGGTGAACCAGCCGAGGCAGTCATTTGTGAAGCCAAGGCTGTTGTCTGCCGATAAGAATGCGGTGATTGACAGAGTCGAAAGCCTTGGCCAGGTTGATAAAGATTGCTGCACAGTATTATCTTTTATCAATGGTGGCTATGATATCGTTTAGGACCTTGAGCGTGGCTGAGGTGCACCCAAAACCCAGGAAACCAGATTGCATAGCGGAGAAGGTACGGTGGGATTCTAAATGGTCGGTGATCTGTTTGCTAATTTGGCTTTTGAAGACTAGAAAAGCAGGGTAGGCTAGATATAGGTCTGTAAAAGTTTCGGTCTAGAGTGTCTCCCCCTATGAAGTGGGGGATGACCGTGGCAGCTTTTCAATCTTTAGGGATCTCGGACGATACGAAAGAGAGTTTGAACAGGCTAGTAATAGGGGTTTCAACTATTGAGGCGGATAATTTTAGAAAGAGAGGGTCCAGATTGTCTAGCCCAGCTGATTTGTAGGTGTCCAGATGTTGCATCTCTTGCATCTCTTCTGATCCCTCCTGTCTCAGCCTCCAGTATTTATACTGCAGTAGTTTATGTGTTGGGGGGCTAGGGTCAGTCTGTTACATCTGGAGTATTTCTCTTGTCTTATCCGGTGTCCTGTGTGAATTTAAATATGCTCTCTCTAATTCTCTCTTTCTCGCTT
Organism: Salmo trutta; assembly: GCF_901001165.1. Lineage (NCBI taxonomy): Eukaryota > Metazoa > Chordata > Actinopteri > Salmoniformes > Salmonidae > Salmo > Salmo trutta. The sequence goes on along the minus strand of NC_042976.1, from coordinate 19,014,523 downwards.
TCTTTCTTTCTCTTAGAGGACCTGAGCCCTAGGACCATGCCTCAGGACTACCTGGCATGATGACTCCTTGCTGTCCCCAGTCCACCTGGCCGTGCTGCTGCTCCAGTTTCAACTGTTCTGCCTGCGGCTACGGAACCCTGACCTGTTCACCAGACGTGCTTGTTGCACCCTCGACAACTACTATGATTGTTATTATTTGACCATGCTGGTCATTTATGAACATTTTAACATCTTGACCATGTTCTGTTATAATATCCACCCAGCACAGCCAGAAGAGGACTGGCCACCCCTCATAGCCTGGTTCCTCTCTAGGTTTCTTCCTAGGTTTTTGGCCTTTCTAGGGAGTTTTTCCTAGGGAGTTTTTCCTAGCCACCGTGCTTCTTTCACATGCATTGCTTGCTGTTTGGGGTTTTAGGCTGGGTTTCTGTACAGCACTTTGAAATTTCAGCTGATGTATGAAGGGCTATATAAATAAATTTGATTTGATGATTTCAGAACATCAGCAATCTGGATTTGGGTGAACGAGAAATGGGGGAGGCTTTGGCAAGTTGCTATGGGGGGTGCAGAGCTGTTGACCGGGGTAGGGGTATCCAGGTGGAAAGCATGGCCAGCATGATTTGGGCACAGACCTGGATAGCATGACAGAACTCTGCAGTACGTTGCAACTCCGCCCCCTTTGGCAGTTCTATCTTGGCGGAAAATGTTGTAGTTGGGGATGAACATTTCAGAATTATTGGTGGCCTTCCTAAGCCAGGATTCAGACACGGCTAGGACATCAGGGTTGGCGGAGTGTGTTAAAGCAGTGAATAAAACAAACTTAGGGAGGAAGTTTCTGATGTTTTAACATGCATGAAACCAATTATTTTATGTTACAGAAGTCAACAAAAGATACCGCCTGGGGAATAGGAGTTGAACTGGGGGCTACAGGGCCCGGGTAACCTCTGTATCACCAGAGGAACAGAGGAGGAGTAGGATAAGGAGTAGGATAAGGGTACGGCTAAAGGCTATAAGAACTGGTCGTCTAGCGCTTTGGGGACAGAGAATAAAAGGAGCAGATTTCTGGGTGTGGTAGAATAGATTCAGGGCATAATGTACAGACAAAGGTATGGTAGGATGTGAGTACAGTGAAGGTGAACCTAGGTGTTGAGTGACAATGAGAGAGGTTTTGTCTCTGGAAGCCAGGATAGGTCTCCACATGTGTGTGGGGTGGGACAAAAGAGCTATCTAAGGCATTTTGAGTGGGACTGAGGGCTCTACAGTGAAATAAAACAGTAAGAGCTAGCCAAGACAGCAGTAGACAAGGCATATTGACATTAGAGAGAGGCATAAAGCAAACACAGGTGTTGATCAGGAGAGCTAAGACAACAATGGGTAAATGGCGTTGAATGGGCAGAGCGGGTTAGTTAGGTACATACAGGACTTGAGTTTGAGGCTGGGGCCGACAGGTAAAAAAAAATAGGTACCGTGTTATTGAAACGGTCCAGAGGGCATCAGCTGTGTAGCCGAGTGATCATAGGGTCAAAGGAGCAGCAATAGGTGAGTTAGGGTGCCATTCAGCAGTCACTACTGCGCTAGGTGAGCAGTCGACACAGCGTTCAGAAAAGCTAGTGAGCCGGGGCTAGCAGATGGTTCTTCGGTGACATTGTAACAGAATAGCCTGTTGAGACACCCTCGGACGGTTACGTCGTGATGGCGGGGCTCCATATCAGCAGTAAAAGGGTCCAGGCCAATTGGCAAAATAGGTATTGTAGCCCAAGAATTGGCTGAAGGACCTCTTCAGCTAGCTGGGAGATGGGCCTAGCTCAAGGCTGGCTCCAGTCTAACTGGTGCTTGCTTCAGGACAGAGACGTTAGCCAGGAGTAGCCACTCGGATAGCAGGTAGCTAGCTGCGATGATCCGGTGCTAAGGTTTAGAGCTTGCAGTTGGAATCCGGAGATGTGGTAGAGAAAAAGCAGTCCGATATGCTCTGGGTTGATATCGCACTGTGCAGACTGGCAGGAAATTGACCGGGCTGAGGCTGGCTGATGTCCGAGTTAACGGTGATGACCGCTAGCAGTGGCTAACTGACTACTAGCTAGTAGCTAGTTAGCTGGCTAGCTTCTGATGGGGGTTCCGGTTCTAAAGTGTAAAAAAAATAGCAGATCCATACCACATTGGGTGAGGCAGTTTGCAGGAGAGTATGTTCAGTCAGTAGATGGAAATTGAGATTAAAAATATAAAAAAGATGTCCGAAATATATCTGAAGAAAACGATATATACATGGGACGGGATGGGACAAGACAAATAGACGTCCGACTGCTATGCTATATTAATTTGATCACTCTTTTGTTGTTGAGAATTTTCCTTTAAAGTGCAAACTTGTATTGTATGCAAGGTTTTAAAAGGCTTCGAAAGTTTGTAATTTCCACTTTAAAATGTCAGACTTGATTTTTCCTGTAGAAGAATGTATCAACCTCTACAACAAGGACAATTATTAATAATCCACATAATAATTCACATTTCCTGTTGCTGCAGGATTACATCTGTAGGATATAACGTGAGCTCAATACATGGCCAGACATTTTATCACAGGGACTGTGTGTGCGCTCACTTTCCAACGTTGTTGTATTGCAGTATATGTTGTGTTATAGTGTATTGAATTTGGGTATTTTGTATACTGACTTCACAAAATGTATTTCCATGTAAATGGACAATAAAGTTACTATATCGTCGTAGCATGCAACTTGCTTTCCTTAAATAGGCCTACATTAGCATTTGCTTGGATCTAAATGTCCTAGTGGTGAGTGGTGGAAGTTATGGATGGATTCATTTTGCAGGATTTGAGGCTAGGGGCCAGAGAACTGTCAGAGTGAAGATGGGGATTGAGAGGGGAGAGAGAGGCTGGAGGGGGAGAGAGAGAGCGGTATCGAGGGTGAGTGAGGCTGGAAGTGAGAGGGACAGAGAAAGAAAGAGAGGGGGGAGAAAGAGGGTGGGAGGGGTGGGGCCTGGCTATAAAGTATGGTCAAAGCCAAATACAGCATAATACTGTGTTCCATTAACAGGGAAACTCTGGAGACAATGCTGCCTGAGTTTTGCACAGATGACACAGTTTGGATGAAGTAGGCTACATGAATAACCGTACAGGACCACTGGTACATAGTTAGCAAGTAAGCGAACCAGAGTTTGTTGAGGTTAGCATGGTCCCATTTTTAATTCTCTTTGCAGCTCCAGTGATGTTTGATCGAGAGTGAAAACGCAGCACATTGTTGATGTCATACTATTTCATATGTAATATGCTTTATATACAGTAGTTCCGGTGAGAGACATTCTATATGTGTAATATTAAGCCAATACAGTGTGGGACAATAAAGTTGTGGTGTGTGTCCCAAGTGGTACCTTATTCCCTACTTAATGCACTACTTTTGACCAGAGAACTATATATAGAATAGGGTACAATTTGGGACGAAGCCTTGATAAGAGGTGCCAGTTTCAAAAGGTGTGCTAAGGCTGGGTTTTTTGTGCACAATGTTGTGTATCCCTCTTAAAACTTCTTTGGGATACCCCCCCCTTCTCTCAATTTCCGCCTGAAGACATACCCTAATCTAACTGTCTGTAGCTCAAGCCCAGAAGCAAGGATATGCATTTTCTTGGTATCATTTGAAAGGAAACACTCTGACGTTTGTGGAAATGTGAATTGAATGTAGGAGAATATAACACAATAGATCTGGTAGAAGAAAATAAACATACATTTTCTGTTTTTTATTGTTGTTGTATCATCTTTCAACTGAACAAGAACAGCCAAACATTCAGATATGATGCTGGGGATATCTTCAGGAATGAGTGAGCTACATGACATTGAGCATGTAGTCACCCAGGTGTCCCACACAAGTTGCCCAAACATACCCAAGTGGCCACATTGGTACAGTGATACATTTTGATGTAAATAACTATATACAAAATACAAAAATTATATTCTAACACACCCCCTCCCAAAAAAAGACAAAATAAATTAAAAATATGAACATTTGAAAAAATTACAAATAAGAAGGGTAACTATTTACACACATTCAATGTATAATGTACAATATGGTGAAGACCCTCAGTCCTCCACACAATATTGTGCTGCTGGTGCCATGGCCCATAGCAGTCTTTTTCTGCTGTAAAGCATAGGGTTACTGAACAGGTGGTGCAGGTGATGGGGCATTTCCTGTGACAAAGGGCACAACGTCGCCTCCCCACTGTGCCCTTTTTGCCCTGAGGCACATTCATGCCTGCAGAGATGAATTTGGGCAGGTGAACACCACTGGTTGAAGGAGCAGAAGGGACAGAGGTAGAGGGGGCAGAAGGTGCTGCAGTGGACTTGCTGTAGCTACCAAGCTCCTGGATGAGAAGCTCCCTGAAGGCTAGCTGTGAGATGGGGGTCTTTCCACAGCTCTTAGCCATTTCCTTATGGAGGATGAAGGAATTCACCACAGCAATGTCGATGAAATTATTGAAAAATGTCTTGTGCCATTTCATGGTCTTGAGGAGAACATTGTAGTAGCCTATCAGCGCATCTGACAGGTCCACACCTCCCATGCCCTTGTTGTAGTCCTTGATAGCTGCAGGAAAGGGGACATTTTTTGTGGTCCATGCCCCAGTAGCGCCCTTCACACGCCTGACGACGTGATCTCCACTGAAGGACTTGTGGATACTGGAGCACATGACCACCTCTCTGGTATCCATCCACTTCACAAAGAGCAGGCCATCTTGGCGAATCCATCTCATGGTACCCCGCTCAGCCCGCTTAGGCATGTCATTCACCTTGGTTTTCGGAAAGCCCACTCTGCTGGTCTGAATGGTGCCACAAGCCCACACATCCAGCTTCCTCAGGTCTGTGAACAGGGTAGGGCTTGTGTAGAAGTTGTCCACAAAAAGTTTGTAGCCCTTCCCCAGCAGTTGAAAATCTAATAACTCCATAACGGAATCATAACTGAGTCCCTTACCGGTCGCAAAACTGCTCTTCCCCTCGTAAACAAAAAAATTGCATGTGTATGCACACACAGAATCAGGCAAAACAAACATTTTGTAACCCCATTTAGTTGGTTTGTTACGCATGTATTATTTTAAGCCAATTCTGGCCTTTGAGGCTACCATCCTCTCATCGATGGAAAGGTTCTGGGCGGGCTGAAAATACCACACTGTGGTAGAGAGGTTTTATTTTGCAGAGCCTATCAAACCTTGCTGTGCCTTGCTTCTTCTCGTTGTCCTCATCAACTTCTGGGTCACTGATATGAAGATGTATCTTTTCCCCACCTCCGCTTCTTTGTCACAGACTTCACACCTGGCCGGGCGGGGGTAGGTGTGGAGCCGGAGACAGCAGGGGTCCGGCTAGATGAACCAGCTCCTGTGGGGGATGGGCACCTTGGCAGTGGGGGCTCCCAATCAGAATCGGAGGGACTGTGAAATAACGACACAGACACACAGATTATATATAGAGTAGGGAGCCTCAATCACTATGGTGAGGTGCTGTTCCATTCCATGTTTAGATAAAATACATGTAAAATTATATAATATATACAGACAGACACACAGACACACACTCATAATGTTTAGCCATGTGTACTTCACACATTTCATTACTGATTATATACATGTCAAATAAAATATATAATTTTATTTTTTAATATCTCCAAAACAACTCAAATTAATAATATTTGATATTATTAATTTCAAACAATGGCATGAGAGGTACTTATCAATCCAAAATTGAATCCTCTCCATGCAAAAACATTTCTTCAAATTGGGAGTCCAAACTTGTCTCACAATCTGACTCATCTTCAAGTAACTCTGTTTCACTTTCTCTATCAGTTTCATCAATAATATCATGTAGATCTGTATACCTGGACTTTGCCTTTGATTTTCCAGATTTACTCGCCATTATTCTTTCGATAAAATAGCGGAAAATGATCTCGACTCAATACTGCTAACCTGTTATGGATAGGGGGCAGTATTTTCACGGCTGGATAAAAAACGTACCCGATTTAATCTGATTATTACCCCTGCCCAGAAACTAGAATATGCATATAATTATTCGCTTTGGATAGAAAACACTCCAAAGTTTCTAAAACTGTTTGAATGGTGTCTGTGAATATAACAGAACTCATTTGGCAGGCCAAAACATGAGAAGATTCTGTTCAGGAAGTACCCTGTCTGACCATTTCTTCCCCTTGTTGATTCTCTCTATCCATTACAAAGGATCTCTGCTGTTACGTGACACTTCCTACGGCTTCCATGGGCCCTCAGAGCCCGGGAAAAAGCTGAATGACGTAATTCAAAGCCCTGGCTGAAACACACGAGCGCTTTTGCTAAGTGGTCTATCAGAGGACAAAGGGCTTCATGCTAGTGCCCGATTCGACCCCGTGATTTATTTTCTTTCGGGTGTTTACCTAATTGCAGATTCCCGGTCGGAATATTATCGCTTTTTTATGAGAAAAATGGCATAAAAATTGACTTTAAACAGCGGTTGACATGCTTCGAAGTACGGTAATGAAATATTTAGAAATCTTTTGTCACGAAATGCGCCATGCGAGCGACCCTTATTTACCATTCGGATAGTGTCTAGAACGCATGAAAAAAACGTCGCTGATGGAACATAACTATGGATTATTTTGGACCAAACCTACATTTGTTATTGAAGTAGAAGTCCTGGGAGTGCATTCTGACGAAGAACAGGAAAGGTAATAACATTTTTGTTATAGTAAATCTGATTTTGGTGAGTGCTAAACTTGGTGGGTGTCTAAATAGCTAGCACTGTGATGCCGGGCTATCTACTGAGAATATTGTAAAATGTGCTTTCACCGAAAAGCTATTTTAAAATCGGACATATCGAGTGCATAGAGGAGTTCTGTATCTATAATTCTTAAAATAATTGTTATGTTTTTTTGTGAACGTTTATCGTGAGTAATTGAGTAAATTCACCGGAGGTTTGCGGGGGGTATGCTAGTTCTGAACGTCACATGCTAATGTAAAAAAGCTGTTTTTTTATATAAATATGAACTTGATTGAACAAAACATGCATGCATTGTATAACATAATGTCCTAGGGTTGTCATCTGATGAAGATCATCAAAGGTTAGTGCTGCATTTAGCTGTCTTCTGGGTTTTTGTGACATTATATGCTAGCTTGAAAAATGGGTGTCTGATTATTTCTGGCTGGGTACTCTGCTGACATAATCTAATGTTTTGTTTTCGCTGTAAAGCCTTTTTGAAATCGGACAGTGTGGTTAGATTAACGAGTCTTGTCTTTAAAATGCTGTAAAATAGTCATATGTTTGAAAAATGGAAGTTTTCGGATTTTAGAGGAATTTGTATTTTGCGCCACGCCCATCATTGGATATTGGAGCAGGTGTTCCGCTAGCGGAACATCTAGATGTAAGAGGCTAAGCGCAAACAATGTGGCTCCTTCAGGTAGAAATTTCAATGGCGAATGGCTGTGTTACGCTCGACTTTCGTTCAAGAGCTGGTCTTCCCGCATATAACCATTAGATATTGCCAATTACCTCAGCTCATTGGCTATATACCAAGCTAGATTTCAAGACGATCAGTGGTCATTGGTCCGAAATACAGTCAATCAACGAAGCACTGGTCATATCATTGGCGCGCAATGAGGTCATTGTTTGGTGTGTTCAAATCACTTCCTTTCGGTCAATACGTCCCGCAAAAAGAACCATCAAGTATGGTTGTGTTACTAACAAACAGAGGATTGCAATGAAACCAACCATGACTGGATAAACGTAAGTTTAGTGTGAGTAATTACATCGAATGTTTCGTCAAAAGTTGAAGGAGACGTAATTCATGACACAAGCCATTTACAAAATGTTTCGTGTTATGCTATAAAAATGGATTTTATCGAATAAAACGACCATTTATTGTGAAGATTGGGCCTTTTGTATCGCCAAAAGAAGATCTTCAAAGGTAATTGATTATTTTATTGCTATTTCTGACTTTAGTGACGCTAATACTTGGTTGGAAAATGCAAGTAATGCTTGTGTGTGCGGGGCGCTGTCCTCAGATTATTATAATGTATGCATTCGCCGTAAAGCCTTTTTGAAATCTGACACAGTGGTTGGATTAACAAGATGTTAAGCTTTTAAATGATGTAAGATACATGTATTTACAAGAACGTTTAATATTACGAATGGTGTATTTAGTATTTTTGCGCTCTGCTATTTCCCCGGATGTTAGCCTGGTGGGACGCTAACGTCCCACTTAGCCTAGAGAAGTTAAACAGGTCAACATTCACAAGGCCGCAGGGCCAGACGGATTACCAGGACGTGTGCTCCAGGCATGTGCAGACCAACTGGCAGGTGTCTTCACTGACATTTTTGACATGTTCCTGGTTGAGTCTGTAATACCAACATGTTTCAAGCAGACCACCATAGACCCTGTGCCCAAGAACACTAAGGCAACCTGCCTAAATGACTACAGACCCGTAGCACTCACGTCCGTAGCCATGAAGTGCTTTGAAAGGCTGGTAATGGCTCACATCAACACCATTATCCCAGAAACCCTATACTCACTCCAATTTGCATGCCGCCCAAACAGATCCACAGATGATGCAATCTCTATTGCACTCCACACTGCTCTTTCCCACCTGAACAAAAGGAACACTTACGTGAGAATGCTATTCATTATCTACAGCTCAGCCTTCAACACCATAGTACCCTCAAAGCTCATCACTAAACTAAGGATCCTGGGACTAAACATCTCCCTCTGCAACTGGATCCTGGACTTCCTGACGGGCCACCCACAAGTGGTGAGGGTAGGTAGCAACACATCCGCCACGCTGATCCTCAACACTGAATCCCCTCAGGTGTACGTGCACAGTCCCCTCCTGTACTCCCTGTTCACCCATGACTGCGTGGCCAGGCACGACTCCAACACCATCATTAAGTATGCAGATGACACAAGAGTGGTAGGCCAAATCACTGACAACGATGAGACAGCCTATAGGGAGGAGGTCAGAGACCTGGCTGGGGGGTGCCAGAATAGCAACCTATCCCTCAACGTAATCAAGACAAAGGAGATGATTGTGCACTACAGGAAAAAGAGGACCGAGTACGCTCCCCATTCTCATCGACGGGGCTGTAATGGAGCAGGTTGAGAGCTTCAAGTTCCTTGCTGTTCTCATCACCAACAAACTAGAATGGTCCAAACACACCAAGACAATCGTGAAGAGGGCACGACAAAGCCTATTCCCCCTCAGGCATCTAAAAAGATTTGGCATGTGTCCTCAGATCCTCAAATGGGTTCTACAGCTGCAACACTGAGAGCATCCTGACACGTTGCATCATAGCCTGGTACGGCAACTGCTCGGCCTCCGACTGCAAGGAACTACAGAGTGTAGTGCATATAGCCCAGTACATCATTGGGGCTAAGCTGCCTGCCTTCCAGGACCTCTACACCAGGTGGTGTCAGAGTAAGCCCCCCCCAACCAACCCCTCTTTTACTGTACTGCTACTCTCTGTTTATCATATGTGCATAGTCACCTTAACTATACATTCATGTACATATAACCTCAATTAGCCCGACTAACCAGTGCCTGTATACAGCCTCGCTGTCACGAGTGCTGTCTTCGAATTCCCTGCTCTACATCAGCCAAGGCGCAGCATGCCGGTAGTTCCACATATTTATTTAGTGAACCTGAAGAAAACAAGAAACAGGTGAAACAGAAACAAACGTGACGTTCTGGGGCTGCAATAAAACACAGCTGCACAAAAACAAGATCCACGAAAACAAAAGGAAAAACAGGCTGCCTAAGTATGGCTTCCAATCAGAGACAACGATGCCTCTGATTGGAAACCATACCCGGCCAAAACATAGAAACAAAAACATAGAATGCCCACCCACCTTTCACACCCTGGCCTAGCTAAACAGAGAAAACACAGCTCTCCTAGGTCAGAGCGTGACAGTACCCCCCAAAGGTGCAGACCCCCGGCCGCAAACCTGAACCTATTGGGGAGGGTCCGGGTGGGCATCTATAATTGGCGGCGGCTCTGGTTCCGGGCGTAGCACCCCCCCCCCTCCCGCCCACTGATCCTCCCCGCTTCTGTGTGTCCAGAGGAACCAGACTGTGGATCATCGCCGGAGGCTCTGGAACGCCAACCGCCACTGAAGACTCTGGGCTGAAGGCCGCCGCTGAAGACTCTGGGCTGCAGACCGCCGTTGAAGACTCCGGGCTGCAGACCGTCGCTGGAGGCTCCGGACTGGGGAGCGCCGCCGGAGGCTCCGGACTGGAGAGCGTCGCCGGAGGCTCCGGACTGGAGAGCGTCGCCGGAGGCTCCGGACTGGAGAGCGTCGCCGGAGGCTCCGGACTGGAGAGCGTCGCCGGAGGCTCCGGACTGGAGAGCGTCACCGGAAGCTCCGGGCTGAGGATCGTCGCCGGAGGCTCCGGGCTGAGAAGCGTCGCAAGAGGTTGCGGACGGAGGAGCGTTGCTGGAGGCTCCAGACTGAGACGCGTCGCCGGAGGCTCCGGACTGGAGAGCGTTGTTGTAGGTTCAGGACTAGGGACCGTTGTTGCATGCTCCATGCCTTGGATCATCAATACAGGTTCCGTGCCCTGGATTATCACTGGAGGCTTCGTGCCATGGATCATCTCTACAGGTGCCGGGCCATGGATTATCCCTACAGACTTCATGCCATGGATAATCCCTACAGGCTCCGGGCCATGGATCATCACTAGAGGCTTCCTGCCATTGATCATCTCTACAGTCTTCGGACCATAGATTATCACTGGAGGCTTTATTTGTGGAGCTGGAACAGGTCTTACCGGACTGGGGAGACGCACTGAGGACCGAGTGATCAAAGCAGGCACCGGCTGTACTAGGCTATGGAGGCGTACTGGAGGAAGAGTGCGAGAAGCAGGCACAGGATGTAATGGGCTATGGAGGCGCACTGGAGGGCAGGAATGCTGAGAGGGCATACTCCAAGCTGGCTGAGTGCCAACCTTAGCACGACAACGGTGAGGAGCTTGCACCGAGCGCACCGGGCTGTGAGAGCGCATGGGCGACACCGTGCTCACCACCGCATAACAAGGTGCTTGTACAGTCACAAGCTCCCCACGGTAAGCACGGGGAGTTGGCTCAGGTTTAAAGCCGCCTTAGCCAATCTACCCATGTGTCCCCTCCAAATTTTTTGGGGGCGCTGCCTCTCGGGCTCCTCCTGCTCTCTTAGCCGTTCTTCCCAGTATCGTCGTTCCGCCTTCGTTGCCTCTATCTTCTCCGGCGGGCGGCGATACTCTCCCAGCCTTGTCCAAGGTCCTGCCCCATCCAGGATCTCTTCCCAGGTCCAGTCCTCTGATCTGCACTGCTTGGTGCCGCTCATCCTCCTGGTGAGCGCACACTGCTTGGCTTTCTTTTGGTGGGATCCTCTGTCACGAGTGCTGTCTTCGAATTCCCTGTCATACATCAGCAAAGGCGCAGTGTGCCGGTAGTTCCACATATTTATTTAGTGAACCCGAACAAAAAAAGAAACAGGTGAAACAGAAACAAACGTGACGTTCTGGGCTGCAATAAAACAGCTGCACAAAAACAAGATCCCACGAAAACAAAGGGAAAAACAGGCTGCCTAAGTATGGCTTCCAGTCAGAGACAACGATAGACAGCTGCCTCTGATTGGAAACCATACCCGGCCAAAACATAGAAACAAAAACATAGAATGCCCACCCACCTATCACAACCTGGCCTAGCTAAACAGAGAAAACACAGCTCTCCTAGGTCAGAGCGTGACACTCGCTACTGTTATAGCCTCGCTACTGTTATTTTTCACTGTCTTTTTACTGTTGTTTTTATTTCTTTACTTATCTATTCACCTAATACCTATTTGTTACTTCAAAATTGCACTGTTGGTTAGGGCCTGTAAATCAGCATTTCACTGTAAGGTCTACACCTGTTGTATTCAGGGCATGTGACAAATACACTTTGATTTGATTCGGAGGCGAAATGGAATCCCTGGACGTGCGAGCGAAATATAAATACCTCTCCATCTGTCGTTCCCGCAATTGCCCATTGATGCGGATGGTCAAAGTGATGAGGGAGTCAAGATACGTGGGTAACTCCCAAGCAACAAGCTCGTCCTTAACCTCCTCCGAGATGCCGTGTAGGAATACGTCGAACAGTGCTTCCTGGATCCACGTACTCTCCACTGCCAACGTGCTGAAATCCACCGCATAGTCGGCCACCCTACGGGCGTCCTGCTCGAACTGGATTAGCTTCCGGGCAGCTTCTCTCCCAGAGAATGGAGCATCAAAAACCTTCCTCACCTCTCCCTCGAACCTCTCCCGACTCAATCACATGGCCGGCTGTTGTTCCCATACGGCGGTAGCCTGGATGAGAGCCCTCCCAGACATCAGCGTGATGAGGTAGGCTATCTTGGAGCGATCTGATGGGAAGGAGGCGAGCTGAAGCTCAAAAATGAGGGCACACTGCGCTAAAAATGCCCGACAGGTGCTCGGCTCTCCATTAAAACGTTCCGGGGGAGGTAAACGGGGCTCCCAGGAAGGTGGAGTGGACGGTGGGGCGGCTCTGCTAACCGTCGAGTTACTGAGGGGCGGTGGGGTTACCACCATGACAGGCTGCCCCCCAGACAACCCTCGGAGTTGCTCCAGCAGCGTGTCCAACACTCAGCCAAAGTTTGGACCCCCTCCATAAAACCACAAAGCAATTCCTCGTGCCTAACAATGGAGGCTCCTTGGGAGGAGATGGCATTGCGCAGCTGGCCCGGCTCTGCTGGGTCAGTCATGGCCAGTTCGTACTATCAGGAATGAAGGTAAGACCCAGCAACAGACAACGTCGAATTAACAATGGTTTAATAATCCAACAGGGGCAGGCAATAGACAGATCAAGGCAGACAGGGGTCAGTAAACCATAGGTGAGGCAAAGGTACAGGTTGGCAGGCAGTGTCAGAGTGTGCACAACTGGTCGAAGGAAGTCAGGTGCAGGAGAGCAGAGATGAGTGAACAGGCACACTTTATTCAGGCAGAGGAAAACAGCAGGATGCAACTGAGTCACAAAACTCCGGCCCAAGGAAAAAAGCGATAGCGCACAAATTACACAAATAGGTATAAATAACAAAACCACGGGTTAGAACAATACCCGGCGCAAAACCAGCCTGTAGAGTCACACACGTAACGAACAAACAATACCACACACAGACATGGGGGAAACAGAGGATAATATACATGTAGAGTAATGAGGGGATGTACACCAGGTGTGCGGAAAAACAAGACAAAACAAATGGAAAATGAAAGGTGGAGCGGCGATCGCTAGAAGACCGGTGATGTCGACCACTGAACGCCGCCTGAACAAGTAGAGGGACCGACTTCGGCGGGAGTCATGACAGTACCCCCACTTGACGCGTGGCTCCAGCAGCGTGCCGACACCGGCCTCGGGGATGACCCGGAGGGCGAAGTGCAGGGCGATCCGTACGGCGATGGTGGAACTCCTGCAGCAGTGAAGGGTCCAACACGTCCTCCACCGGAACCCAGGATCTCTCCTCCGGACCATACCCCTCCCACTCCATGAGGTATTGAAGGCCCCTCGCCCGATGCCTTGAATCCAGGATGGAGCGAACAGAATACGCCAGGGCCCCCTCGATGTCCAGAGGGGGCGGAGGAACCTCCCGCACCTTAGACTCCTGGAACGGGCCAGCCACCACTGGCCTGAGGAGAGACACATAGAACGAGGGGTTAAAACGGTAATCAGGGGGAAGCTGTAAACTGTAACATACCTCGTTCAGTCTCCTCAGGACTTTAACCTCTGGGCTAGGTGGGACGAAATCTTCCCACCTACGCAACAGCCAGTGTAATCCCGTGGCGCGATATTCAAATACCTTAGAAATGCTATTACTTCAATTTCTCAAACATATGACTATTTTACACCATTTTAGAGACAAGACTCTCGTTAATCTAACCACACTGTCCGATTTCAAAAAGGCTTTACAACGAAAGCAAAACATTAGATTATGTCAGCAGAGTACCCAGCCAGAAATAATCAGACACCCATTTTTCAAGCTAGCATATAATGTCACATAAACCCAAACCACAGCTAAATGCAGCACTAACCTTTGATGATCTTCATTAGATGACAATCCTAGGACATTATGTTATACAATACATGCATGTCTATTCAATCAAGTTCATATTTATATCAAAAAACAGCTTTTTACATTAGCATGTGACGTTCAGAACTAGCATACCCCCCGCAAACTTCCGGTGAATTTACTAAATTACTCACGATAAACGTTCACAAAAAAACATAACAATAATTTTAAGAATTATAGATACAGAACTCCTTTATGCACTCGCTATGTCCGATTTTAAAATAGCTTTTCGGTGAAAGCACATTTTGCAATATTCTCAGTAGATAGCCCGGCATCACAGGGCTAGCTATTTAGACACCCACCAAGTTTAGCCCTCACCAAAGTCAGATTTACTATAAGAAAAATGTTATTACCTTTGCTGTTCTTCGTCAGAATGCACTCCCAGGACTTCTACTTCAATAACAAATGTTGGTTTGGTTCAAAATAATCCATAGTTATGTTCAAATATCCTCTGTTTTGTTCGTGCGTTCAAGACACTATGCGAAGGGTAAATAAGGGTGACGCGCCTGACGCGTTTCGTGACAAAAAAAATTGAAATATTCCATAACCGTACTTTGAAGCATCTCAACCGCTGTTTAAAATCAATTTTTATGCCATTTTTCTCGTAAAAAAGCGATAATATTCCGACCGGGAAACCGTGTTTTAGTTCAAAGACAGAGAAAATAAAAACATGGGGTCGCCTCGTGCATGCGCCTCAGTCTCATTGTCCTCTGATAGACCACTTACCATAGGCGCTAATGTTTTTCAGCCAGGGGCTGCAAAGACACCATTCAGCTTTTTCCCGGGTTCTGAGAGCCTATGGGAGCCGTAGGAAGTGTCACGTTACAGCAAAAATCCTAAGTTTTCAATAAAGAGAGTCAAGAAGCCCAAGGAATGGTCAGAGAGGGCACTTCCTGTACAGAATCTTCTCAGGTTTTTGCCTGCCATATGAGTTCTGTTATACTCATAGACACCATTCAAACAGTTTTAGAAACTTTAGGGTGTTTTCTATCCAAAGCCAATAATTATATGCATATTCTAGTTTCTGGGCAGTAGTAATAACCAGATTAAATCGGGTACGTCTTTTATCCGGCCGTGTAAATACTGCCCCTTAGCCCTAACAGGTTAAACTGCGGCCCCAGCTTCCGGCAGGGCAGGCAGAGGGGCGAGAGCCAGACCCGGTCTCCCGGTGCGAACACCGGGGCCTCACTGCGGTGATGGTCTGCGCTGGCTTTCTGGCACAACAAGGCCTGCTGGAGGTGAACATGGGCGGCATCTCATGTCTCCTCCGTGTGCCTGAACCAGTCGTCCACCGCAGGAGCCTCGATCTGACTCTGATGCCAAGGCCCCAGAACCGGCTGGTACCCCAGTACGCACTGGAAGGGGGAGAAGTTAGTGGAAGAGTGCCAGAGCGAGATCTGAGCCATCTCGGGCCAGGGCACGAACTCTGCCAACTCCCCCGGCCGGTCCTGGCAATAAGACTGCAGAAACCTACCCACATCCTAGTTCACTCTCTCCACTTGCCCATTACTCTCGGGGTGAAAACCCGAGGTAAGGCTGATCGAGACCCCCAGATGTTCCATGAACGCCCTCCAGACCCTCGACGTGAACTGGGGACCCCGATCAGACACTATATCCTCAGGCACCCCGTAGTGCCGGAAGACGTGCGTAAACAAGGCCTCCGCAGTCCTGCCGTCTCCGCAGTGAGGAGACGGCAGGACTTAGAGAAACGATCCACAACGACCAGGATCATGGTGTTCCCCTGTGAGAGGGGGAGATCGGTGAGGAAATCGTCCTACAGGTGCGACCATGGCCGTTGTGGAACGGGTAAGGGGTGTAGCTTACCTCGTGCCTAGGAGCCTTACACTGGGTGCACACAAGAGCAGGAGGAAACATAAACCCTCACGTCCTTGGCCAAGGTAGGCCACCAGTACTTCCCATTCAAACGGTGCACCGTCCGACCAATGTCTGGATGACCAGAGGAGGGTGGCGTGTGGACCCAATAGATCAACCAGTCACGGACAGCAGACGGAACATACAGACGCCCAACGGGACACTGGAGGGGAGCGGGCTCTGCACGTAACGCCTGCTCAATGTCCGCGTCCAGCTCCCATACTACCGGCGCCACCAGGCAGGAGGCCGGGAGTATGTGGGTAAGATCCATGGGCCGCTCCTCTGTGTCATACAGCCGGGACAGTGCGTCTGCCTTCACATTCTGGGAACCTGGTCTGTAGGAAAGGGTGAAAACAAAACGGGTAAAAAACATGGCCCACCTTGCCTGACGAGGATTCAGTCTCCTCGCTGCCCGGATGTACTCCAGGTTGCAGTGGTCAGTCCAGATGAGAAAAGGGTGTTTAGCCCCCTCAAACCAATGTCTCCACGCCTTCAACGCCTTGACAACAGCCAACAACTCCCGGTCCTCGAGAAGAAGGCACAGGGGCGGAGCTTCGGTGGCGTGCCCGAGCACTGAGAGAGCACGGCTCCTATCCCAGCCTCGGACGCGTCCACCTCCACTGTGAACGCCAAAGAGGGATCCGGGTGGGCCAGCACGGGAGCCGAGGTAAACAGTGCCCTTAGGTGACCAAAAGCCCTGTCTGCCTCAGCCAACCACTGCAAATGTACAGGGCCCCCCTTCAGCAGTGAGGTAATGGGAGCTGCTACCTGAACAAAACCCTGGATAAACCTCCAGTAGTAATTGGCAAACCCTAGAAACAACTGCACCTCCGTTGGTGGGTGTCAGCCAATTACGCACGGCTGAAATGTGGTCACTCTCCATCTCCACCCCTGAGGTGGAAATGCGGTACCCTTGGAAGGAGATGAACTGCTGGAAGAACAGGCATTTCTCAGCCTTGAGGTACGGGTCATGCTCCAACAGTCGACCAAGCACCCTGCGCACCAGGGACACATGCTCAGCGTGTGCAGCGGAGTATATCAGAATGTCATCAATATACACCACTACACCCTGCCTGTGCAGGTCCCAGAAAATCTTGTCTACAAAGGCTTGGCAGACTGATGGAGCATTCATCAACCCGTATGGTATGACGAGGTACTCATAATGCCCTGAGGTAGTACTGAACGCCGTCTTCCACTCGTCTCCCTCCCGGATACGCACCAGGTTGTAAGTGCTCCTGAGATCTAGTTTAGTGAAGAAGCGCACCCGTGCATTGACTCAATCGCTGTGGCTATGAGAGATAGCGGGTAACTGTACTTCACAGTGATCTGGTTCAGGGCTCGATAGTCAATACACGGGCGCAGACCTCCCTCCTTCTTCACAAAAAAGAAACTTGAGGGGGCGGGTGAAGTGGAGGACCTACGGGATACGCAGGAGAGTCAATAAGGAAGAGACTGATTCTCTCCTCGTGACCCCCCTGCGTCACCATGCCCAGGGGAGTGGTGGCCACCCTAATCGATCCGGACCCTAATGGTCGACTGTCCAGAGCGTGAACTGGGAAGGGCCTAACCACTGGAACAATAGGGATCTCTAAACTATGGGCGAATGCTCTGTCGATAAAATTCCCAGCCGCGTCTGAATTGATGAGCGCCTTATGCTGGGAATGCAGGGAAAACTCATGAAAGTTAACATACAAAAACAGGTGTGCAACAGAAGGCAATCTAACTTAAGCAGATCTTAGTCTGAGTCATAACTGTTGATGGCAGAGGCTAAGAAAGACAGTAAAGGGACTTTCAAGGGACTTTAAGGATTCAATAACCTCTTTTCAGGACAAGCAGCCAACGAGGTATTTTGTTCTACATATAGAACTTTGTTCATAGTCGCGCCAAGTTCCATTTGTATTGTTGCACCGAGCGCCATTTGTATTTCTTTGTTTCAGTACTGTATAATTTATCAACGTTAATGTGTTCATTCAAACATATAGTTCTCACGGCGTGACGTGGATGCATCGGAGAAAAAGACCTGCAATGCAATAAACGCCCGTTTCAAGGAACCAACCTGTGTCTGTTGTCGTGAAGAGAGCTACAGACCCCCTACCTACTCTCACTAGGCTTTCCCAATCTAAGGACACGGTCAGCATCCTGTGGTCTGAGAAGTGCACCGCTTGGCTTGTCAGGGAGAACATTCTCAGATGATTGATTGTAGTTCATGTGTGCAACAGTCTCTCCTGGGCCTTTGTCTCGGAGGGCACAGTTGAAGACTCCCCCCACCAGGACTGGTGTGGGGGTGAGCAGGAGTAACCGAAGCTGTTTGAAGAGGGTTACTTTCTCGGCCACGTTGGTGGGGCTGTACACATTGATGACCCTCAGGGGACGAACCCTGAATCTTGAGTTCAAAGACGAGGATTCGCCCGCTCTTGACTACCCTGCTGGACTTCAGTTTGAGGTGGGAGGATGTATCAAATCAAATTTTATTGGTCACATACACATGGTTACCAGATGTTATTGCGAGTGTAGCGAAATGCTTATGCTTCTAGATCCAACAGTGTAGGTAATATCTAACAATTCCACAACAAAACCTAATATCTAACAAATTCCACAACAAAACCTAATACACACAATCTAGTAAAGGAATGAGATAAGAATATATCAGTATAAAATATATGGATGAGCATTGACAGGGCGGCTAAGATGCAATAGATACAGTTGAAGTTGGAAGTTTACAAACACCTTAGCCAAATACCTTTAAACTCAGTTTTTCACAATTCCTGACATTTAATCCTAGCAAACATTCCCTGTCAAAGGTCAGTTAGGATCCCCACTTTATTTTAAGAATGTGAAATGTCAGAATAATAGTAGAGAGAATGATTTATTTCAGCTTGTATTTCTTTCATCGCATTCCCAGTGGGTCAGAAGTTTACATACACTAAATTAGCATTTGGTAGCATTGCCTTTAAATTGATTAAATTGGGTCAAATGTTTTGGGTTGCCTTTTTGGGTTGCCTCCTTGCTCGCACACACTTTTTCAGTTCTGCCCACAAATTTTCTATAGGATTGAGGTCAGGGCTTTGTGATGGCCACTCCAATACCTTGACTTTGTTGTCCTTAAGCCATTTTGCAACAACTTTGGAAGTATGCTAGGGGTCATTGTCCATTTGGAAGAGCCATTTGCGACCAAGCTTTAACTTCCTGACTGATGTCTGGAGATGTTGCTTCAACATATCCACATAATTTTCCTACCTTTTCCTGCCATCTATTTTGTGAAGTGCACCAGTCCCTCTTGCAGCAAAGCACCCCCACAACATGACGCTGCCACCCCCGTGCTTCACGGTTGGGATGGTGTTCTTCGGCTTGCAAGCTTCACCCTTTTTCCTCCAAACATAACGATGGGCATTATGGCCAAACAGTTCTATTTTTGTTTCATCAGACCAGAGGACATTTCTCCAAAAAGTACGATCTTTGTCCCCATGTGCAGCTGCAAACCGTAGTCTGGCTTTTTTATGGCGGTTTTGGAGCAGTGGCTTCTTCCTTGCTGAGCGGCCTTTCAGTTTATGGCAATATATGACTCATTTTACTATGGATATAGATACGTTTGTACCTGTTTCCTCAAGCATCTTCACAAGGTTCTTTGCTGTTGTTCTGGGATTGATTTGCACCAAAGTATATTCATCTCTAGGAAACATAACACGTCTCCTTCCTGAGCGGTATGATGGCAGCGTGGTCCCATGGTGCTTATACTTGCGTACTATTGTCTGTACAGAAGAACGTGGTACCTTCAGGTGTTTGGAAATTGCTCCAATGGATGAACCAGACTTGTGGAGGTCTAAAAAAAAATTCTCAGTTCTTGGCTGATTTCTTTTGACTTTCCCATGATGTCAAGCAAAGAGGCACTGAGTTTGAAGGTAGGCCTTGAAATACATGCACAGGTACACCTCCAATTGACTCAAATGATGTCAATTAGCGTATCAGAAGCTTCCAAAGCCATGACATCATTTTCTGGAGCTTACCAAGCTGTTTAAAGGCACAGTCAACTCAGTGTATTTAAAATTCTGACCCGCTGGAATTGTGATACAGTGAATTATAATTGAAATAATCTGTCTGTAAACAATTGTTGGAAGAATTACTTGTGCCATGCACAAAGTAGATGTCCTAACCAACTTGCCAAAACTATAGTTTGTTAACAAGAAATGTGTAGAGTGGTTGAAAAACGAGTTTTAAATACTCCAACCTAAGTGTATGTAAACTTCCGACTTCAACTGTGTCATAGAACACAGTATATACATATGAAATTAGTAATGCAAGATATGTAAACATTCTTAAAGTGCCATTATTAAGGTGACTAGTGTTCCATTTTTTAAAGTCTCTCTGATATCCAATAGTTCTCCCAGCTGTATGTAATAACACTTAAGGTTTTCTGGGCTTAAAATGTAAGAAATAATACATATAAAAACAAAATACTGCACAGTTTCCTAAGGACTAGAAACGAAGCTGCCATCTTGCTTGAGAAGGACGGGAAGGGTGCTGGTTCTGGTCTGGTTCTGCTTGTCTAGTAATGATCTGTTTGAGTGGAGGAAGGACAACCTCAGAGCGAGCAGGCGCAGCCTGAAGCCCTCGACCTGAAGGTCGACTGTGACACTCCCCTGTAGCCTGCTCACTTCCTGGCATAGATTAGTTTCTTTAGGTACTTCCTCTGCACCTCAGCGATGGTAGCTGTCATGGGGGTTGTCTGGTCACAGGTCTGCTCCGGTCCTGCAGGGGGAGGAAGGATAACTTCAGAGTGAGCAGACACACCTGGTAGCCCATGACCCAGAGGTCAATGGAGGCACTCCACTGTAGTCTGCTCGCTCCAGGTGTGCTGGTGTCTTTTGTCCTTCCTTCCTTGTCCACTGGACCAGAGAGACAGAGCAAGTCGCGGTCAAGCCACTGTTACCATTGCTGCCTCCTGGTCCTTCCAAAGAAAGCATAGTGGAATATGAGTGTAGAGCGAGGGACACAACCCTAGAAAATCTCCATCACGCAGGGTTGTGGGTAATAAAGAGAAAACACTACCACATATCACCTAAATTGGTACAGCACTCTCACTAACGGGTGCAACAAACATAGCCTCTTACAGGACATGCCTTGACATATTACTGAGTGACAAACAACAATTACATGCAACTACTATTGTTTGCAAGGTTTGTGATGCTCCAGAAATGTAGTATCGTACTGTATTCAGCTTTTAAGTAATTTACTGACAGCAATTGGCTAATTAACTAATATAGAGTTTCAGGACAAGCTATGTAGCATTTGTAAAGCACAGTATGTTACCATATTCTGTGGGGGAGGAGCATTCCCACTAACGGGTGCACCAAATACAACCTCTTACAAGACATGCCTTAAAATATGTTCATGAGCCATAGACTCTTTCCCCACGCACAACATTTTCCCCCAATGCACTGTGCATTCTACTGTGCAATTCTACTGTGCATTCTTCTGTGTTTCACTGTTGAAATTACAGAGAGGTCTTACAGTGTGCTGTAAAACAAATGTATGACATTTTACTGTCCATTTAACGGTAGTATATTGTTGATTAATACAGATAAAATAAAACAATGTGTCATGACTGTCCTAATCAGGTCAGGGTACAGGAGACCACCACCCTACAGATTATCTCCCAAACCCCATCAGAGGAGGAGAGATGTAGGGGTCTGAAGATGTGGGGGTTTTATGACACCTCACGCCCATAATAAAACTTAGGCCACAGAGAAATTCCTTTGTCCTAACAATGGAGAACTGGCCTCAGAACATTAAACATGCAATAAAGGGACTTTGGAACAATGGTTTCCGTCAGCCACAATGGTGGTTATGACGAAAAGTGGAATATTAAAATGTATGTAACTTTTGTATTTGTTTTTAAAGGTTAAGAGATGACGTTATTATGAAAACATTGTACCTTTAAGAGTTTTCCCCGTATGTGCCTGATGTTTATACATTGTACGTTGAGTGGAAAATATCCAAATCAAACAGAATGTTTTGGTAAAGATGAAATGTGAAGTTAGTGTCTAAAAGTGGAATATTAAAATGCCGTGCCCCTTTACTTGGTCCGCCCAGGGAATTGCCCTAAAGGCGGTTACACCCACTTCTGCCCCGAGGGTATAAGACAGGAGAGTGAAGACTTAACATAGGAGACTATTGACCCCAAGCTGCAGCTAAGGTCTAACAAAGTCGACGAACCCCAAAACGAAACACAAGGTTGAAGACAAAGAAATATTTTTCTACACGAGCTACGGACGAGTAGCTGTGTCTAAGCGGGTGAATTCAAGCCGAACCACCCAGCCTCCACTCTCCATTGAATCGTGGTATCGACCCCGTTCGGGCCGAAGCTGTGAGCTCTGAGCTACAGAGCTGTCTGTCCTCAGAAGACCCCTTTCAGATCAAGGGCGAGGGATCAGACCATTTAGCCAAGAAGGACACTGACATCGTGAGGACAACCAGAGAGTTGCGCCGGAGAAGTGCGTCATTTAGAAGCCTAAACGACCCACGCGGAGCTTCCCACCTGAGACCTCCAACACGTAATTACATCATTATATTCTGACCCATAAGAGCGGCAGTTCGGGGCGAGGCTAGTTAAATAAGCATGGCTGACAAATGAACCCAAATGTATATTTCTCTCGTGTACTTCCTTTATTTCTCTCTCTTTAAAATCCCCATTTTGGGTAACAAGCGCCATAGTGTGTTGGCCCGTTATACTAAGTCCTAATCAATAGCTAGACTGTGTTTTGTGTATGTGTATTTTTATCATCATTTTAGCTTGCTAGTAAATAAATAATCAACTAAGATTGGTGTGGTAAATTCAGTGGTAAAGCCCGGGTCCGTGCAGATTCCCGGATTGTACGACGTTCAGATTATGAGACTGTAGAGGAAATTGATTAATTTAGCGACTGTTGTAATCGATATTCTGATATCCTTTGAGTTAATTTGGGAAATAGAAACTCAATCAAAACAATGTTCCCATGGTGCCCCAGGTTAATGAGTTAATAATTGCTTGATTCATTGCTTAATTCATTTAATCACGCAATTATAAACCGTTAATCATTCGATGAGCAGCAGTCGTCACATTAACTAATACAACATCACGACAAATGGCTGCCTGTGTGATTATAGACACCTTCAAAGTCCTGAATCCTGCAACTCTTTTTCCTGTGGATGTGTGCCCCGTGGAGGTGGTAGATTGGCACGGCTGTGGTCTGGTGCACGCTGGTTAATCCTGCCATTCACGCGTGTGAGCGTGTGTGGGGGAGAATATGTCTGTGGTCTGGTGCCTGCTGGTTACTCCAACCAGTCACACATAGTGGCGTGCCATAATCCCCTACCACGCTCACATGTAACACGCACGTTACCAGGACGACATTTCCGCACCCCTGCTAAACAAAAAGATAACACACTTGCAACTTCAGGCTACACACACACACACACACACACACACACACACACGCACACACACACGCACACACACACACACACACACACACACACACGCCTTGGTACTGACATTGCTCATTACTCCCCTCTACACCAGATTGGCTCCAGTCCAAATCAGTGTCCACATAGGTCCAGGTAGCATCCTATTATATGGTTGGATTTCATGGACACGTACCGCAGTATTAAGCAGCCGACAGGACTCTGAAAAAGTATAATTGCGTCCTGATAATTCCAAATAACCATTTCTAAATTAATGAATCGCCTTTCAGGCACCATTTGATTCAATCAATCATCTTTGTGCACATTTGATACCAAATCTGTGTGTAAATATGGAACAGAAACATTCACAGCAACAAATCAAATGGCACTATATATATATCACTATATATTGCACTTCATAGAGAATAGGGTGCATTTGGGATGCAGCAATGAAGAACGATTCTCAAAATATGAAGTTTGTGTGTTATTTTGCCTTGTCATTCCACAAGTCAGTCAGTTACAGTATTAACACAGCTCCCATCTACTGCTGTGACAATGATGAATATAAAAAAGTTTCATGGAAGGAATAGAATGAGCCCTGTCGTTGCCTTGTCAGTAATGAATAAACCATTTTTTAAATCAGTGTGTGTGTGTGTGTGTCTGTGTTCTTAATTGGAGAAAACCTGCTCCCCTACCAGCCTGTGACCTTGGCTCATTGGTAGCCAATTAGAGTAGCGTTCAACTACAGGCATCCTCCAACCATGTTTTCACTCATTACAAACCACCTGAACAAAGAACAACTTCGATACCTCACCAGGTCTCATCACTTCAACAACAATGGTGTAATGAGAACCCATGTTGCTTACCGTCGTGTTCAATGAAGTCACTTGTTTTTATCAAGCTCTTGATTTGTGTTGGTGATCTGTATCCTGACGTTTTGCTGCACTGGAGCTGCAGTAACTAAAACAATACAGAGAACGATCAAAACTGTACACCTGTAATTTTATAGTAATGCAACAATGAAATTCTGTCACTTGTATTCTTGAATTTGAACATTTTTGATTTCGAACATCTGACCAACGTCTAAGGAACATCAATCAAGCCTAAAGCGTTTGCTTTTACTTAAACTGTTTTACTTAACCTTCCTCACCATCTTAAATAAACATGCCCCACTCAAAAAATGTAGAACTAGGAATAGATATAGTCCTTGGTTCACTCCAGACCTGTCTGCCCTTGACCTGCAAAAAACATCCTGTGGCGTTCTGCATTGGCATCGAATAGCCCCCGCGATATGCAACTTTTCAGGGAAGTTAGGAACAAATATACACAGGCAGTTAGAAAAGCTAAGGCTAGCTTTTTCAAACAGAAATTTGCATCCTGCAGTACTAACTCAAACAAGTTCTGGGACACTGTCAAGTCCATGGAGAATAAGAGCACCTCCTCCCAGCTGCCAACTGCTCTCAGGCTAGGAAACACTGTTACCACCGATAAATCTACTATAATTGAACATTTCAACAAGCATTTCTCTACGGCTGGCCATGCTTTCCACCAGGCTACCCCTACCCCGGTCAACTGCCCGGCACCCTCCACAGCAACCCGCCAAAGCCCCAACCATTTCTCCTTCACCCAAATCCAGATAGCCAATGTTCTGAAAGAGCTGCAAAATCTGGACCCATACAAATCAGCCGGGCTAGACAATCTGGACACTTTCTTTCTAAAATGATCTGCCGAAATTGTTGCAACCCCTATTACTAGCCTGTTCAACCTCTCTTTCTTATTGTCTGAGAATCCCAAAGATTGGAAAGCTGCCGCAGTCATCCCCCTTTTCAAAGGGGGTGACACTCTAGACCCAAAATGCTACAGTCCTATATCTATCCTACCCTGTCTTTCTAAGGTCTTCGAAAGCCAAGTTAACAAACAGATTACCGACCATTTCGAATCCCACCGTACCTTCTCTGCTATGCAATCTGGTTTCAGAGCTGGTCGTGGGTGCACCTCAGCCACGCTCAAGGTCCTAAACGACATCATAACCGCCATCGATAAGAGACATTACTGTGCAGCCATATTCATCGACCTGGCCAAGGCTTTTGACTCTGTCGATTACCACATTCTTATTGGCAGACTCGACAGCCTTAGTTTTTCAAAGGATTGCCTTGCCTGGTTCACCAACTACTTCTCTGATAGAGTTCAGTGTGTCAAATTGGAGGGCCTGTTGTCCGGACCTCTGGCAGTCTCTATGGGGGTGCCACAGGGTTCAATTCTCGGGCTGACTCTTTTCTCTGTATACATCAATGATGTTGCTCTTGCTGCTGGTGATTCTCTGATCCACCTCTACGCAGATGACACCATTCTGTATACTTCTGGCCCCTCTTTGGACACTGTGTTAACAAACCTCCAGACGAGCTTCAATGCCATACAACACTCCTTCCGTGGCCTCCAACTGCTCTTAAACGCAAGTAAAACTAAATGCCTGCTATTCAATCCATCAGTGCCCGCACCTGCCCGCCCGTCCAGCATCACTACTCTGGATGGTTCTGACTTAGAATTTGTGGACAACTACAAATACCTAGGTGTCTGGTTAGACTGGAAACTCTCCTTCCAGACTCACATTAAATATCTCCAATCCAAAATTAAATCTAGAATTGGCATCCTATTTCGCAACAAAGCATCCTTCACTCATGCTGCCAAACATACCCTCGTAAAACTGACCATACTACCGATCCTCGACTTCGGTGATGTCATTTACAAAATAGCCTCCAACACTCTATTCAACAAATTGGATGCAGTCTATCACAATGCCATCCATTTTGTCACCAAAGCCCCATATACTACCCACCACTGCGACCTGTATGCACTGGTTGGCTGGCCCTCGCTTCATACTCATCGCCAAACCCACTGGCTCCATGTCATCTACAAGTCTCTGCTAGGTAAAGCCACACCTTATCTCAGCTCACTGGTCACCATAGCAGCACCCACCCGTAGCATGCGCTCCAGCAGGTATATCTCACTGGTCACCCCCAAAGCTAATTCTTCCTTTGGCCGCCTCTCCTTCCAGTTCTCTGCTGCCAATGACTGGAACGAACTGCAAAAATCACTAAAGCTGGAGACTCTTACCTCCCTGACTAGCTTTAAGCACCAGCTGTCAGAGCAGCTCACAGATCACTGCACCTGTACATAGCTCATCTGTAAATAGCCCATCCAATCTATCTCATCCCCATACTGTATTTATTTATTTATCTTGCTCCTTTGCACCCCAGTATCTCTACTTGCACATTCATCTTCTGCACATTCTACCATTCCAGTGTTTAATTGGTATATTGTAATTACTTCGCCACCATGGCCTATTTATTGCCTTTACCTCTCTTATCCTACCTCATTTGCACATGCTGTATATAGATTTTTTTATTGTATTATTCATTGTATGTTTGTTTATTCCATATGTAACTCTGTGTTGTTGTATGTGTCGAACTGCTTTGCTTTATCTTGGCCAGGTCGCAGTTGCAAATGAGAACTTGTTCTCAACCAGACTACCTGGTTAAATAAAGCTGAAATCAAATTAAAACATTAAAAAAAAATCTTTCCATTTTGATTAAACTGTTTAGATACTACAGATGATTTTGTGAGAAGACTGATTTTCGCGATGTCTCATTGTCTGACAAACACCGCTCTAGCTCTGTCAGCTTTCACCGCAGATGCGGAAGTGATACAGTACATAGGCGGATTCGGTGTATTATGCTAATTAGATTTCTGCAAGGACATCTACCTTATTAAGAACCGATCATAGAAACACGCTGTTTTCACATATATAGACACTGGTTTGCTGCTAGAGATAATGAATGAGGTTGAAAGGGGTTGCCAAGTGACACACTATCAATAACATTTCAAGTAACTAACTACTAATCCCTGTGGCTCAGTTGGTAGAGCATGGTGTTTGCAATGCCAGCGTGGTGTGTGCAACGCCAGGGTTGTGGGTTTGATTCCCACAGGGGGCCAGTACAAAAAAAAAAATGCATGAAATTAATGAAATGTATGCAATCACTACTGTAAGTCACTCTGGATAAGAGCATCTGCTAAATGACTAAAATGTAATATGTAAATGTAATCCTAAACTTAACCCTTACCCCTAACCTTTATTCTAAACCTAACCGTAACCTTAGAAATAGTTTGTTGATAGTATGACCATCTGTAGAGGAGGGATTGGAAGACCATGAACTGACATGTTGTCCATCCAATCAAAGGATCAGAGAATTAATCTAGTACTGAAAGCATAAACTAAAGCTAGCTGGCACTGCATAACATGTCGTGAGTAGTTGACTCAGAGAGAAAGTTGAAAAATAATTTATTCCAAAATTAAGTAGAAGCAAAAGAGAGAGAGATATATTTGGTTGTATTTTTTTAAACTTTCACTTAGATAGCAAATGCAGCTAGTTTAGCCTACTGAAACACCTGGATCAAACAGAGGGATGCTTTGTCAGCTAGCTGGCTTTGACTATTCAACAGAACACGGGAACTCTTCAGAGTCAAGGTAAAGTTTTGGTTTTAGTCATTTATTGCCGCTTGGGCTTGCCGGTGTAACTGCTAAAGAGCTTTCGGACTATACACTGCACTGCATGATTGTAGCGGTTTATTAACTAGTTGAGTAGGACATGACAATGATGTAGGCTGTGTGTAACGGTTAGCGGTTATGGCTTGGAAAGTTTTTTTTCGCCTGGTCACAGAAAGCTGATGTGCCATGCACTGAAGTCCACAAGAGAAGGGAAAAGGTGAGAGGAGGAAACCACGTTGATAGTTGTGAGAAGGAATGACTGTATATAGTGCATTCAGAAAGTATTCAGACCCCTTCACTTTTTCCACATTTTGTTACTTTACAGCCGTATTCTGAAATTGATTAAATCATATTTTCCCCTCATGAATCTACACACAAAACCCCATAATGACAAACAAAAACTGTTTTTATTTTAGCATATGTACAAAAACCTACTGAAATATCTCATTTACATTAGCATTAAGACCCTTTACTCATTACTTTGTTGATGCACCTTTGGCAGCAATTACAGCCTCAAGTCATCTTGGGTATGACACTACAAGCTAGGCACACCTGTATTTGGGACGTTTCTCCCATTCTTCTCTGCAGATCCTCTCACGCTCTGTCAGGTTGGATTGACAGCGTCACTGCACAGCTATTTTCAGGTCTCTCCAGAGATGTTTGATCGGGTTCATGTCCGGGCTCAATGTGCTGGGCCACTCAAGGGCATTAAGAGACTTGTCCCGAAGCCACTCCAGCATTGTCTTGTCTGTGTGCTTAGGGATGTTGTTCTGTTGGAAGGTGAACCTTCACCCCAGTCTGAGGTCCTGAGCGCTCTGGAGCAGGTTTTCATCAAGGATCTCTCTATACTTTGCTCCATTCATCTTTCCCTCGATCCTATCTACTTTTCCAGTCCCTGCCGCTGAAAAACATCCCCACAGCATGATGCTGCCACCACGATGCTTCACCGTAGGGATGGTGCCAGGTTTCCTCCTAACGTGACGCTTGGCATTCAGGCCAAAGAGTTCAATCTTGGTTTCATCAGACCAGAGAATCTTGTTTCTCGTGGTCTTAGAGTCCTTTAGGTGCCTTTTGGCAAACTCCAAGCGGGCTGTCATGTGCTTTTTACTGAGGATTGGCTTCCATCTGGCCACTCTACCATAAGGCCTGATTGGTGGTGCTGCAGAGATTGTTGTCTTTCTAGAAGGTTCTCCCATCTCCACAAAAGAACTCTGGAGATCTTTCAGAGTAACCATCGGGTTCTTGGTCACCTCCCTGACCAAGGCCCTTCTCCCCCGGTTGCTCAGTTTGGCCGGGCGGCCAGCTCTAGGAAGAGTCTTAGTGGTTCCAAACTTCCATTTTAGAATAATGGAGGCCACTGTGTTTTTGGGGACCGTTTTTGGTACCTTTCCCCTTTGACCTCATGGCTTGGTTTTTGCTCTGACATTCAATTTCATCTGTGGGACCTTATATAGACAGGTGTGTGCCTTTCCATATCATGTCTAATCAATTGAATTTACCGCAGGTGGTCTCCAATCAAGTTGTAGAAACATCTCAAGGATGATCAATGGAAACAGGATACACCAGAGCTCAATTTCGAGACTCATAGCAAAGGGGCTGAATACTTATGAAAATAACGTATTTCTGTTTTTATTTTGAACGAATTTTCAAATATTTCTAAAACCCCTTTCTCATCATGGGGTATTGTGTGTAGATTGATGAGGAAAAACATTACTTTAATCAATTTTAGTATAAGGCTGTAATGGGGTCTGAATACTTTCCGAATGCACTGTACATTTATACTGACTCTACACACATGCACACCCACTCACTTACAAGCTGAGGCTTCTCTGTTTATCTTATAGCCTGTTGCCTAGTCACCTTACTCCTATACATATCTACCTCCATCACTCCAATATTCCTGCTCATTGTAAACATGGCATTGGAACTGACCCTCTATATACAGTATATACAGTAGTATGCTTACTTACTTACTTATTGTGTTCTTCATATTTCTTCTTATTTTTGTTGTAATACATTGTTATTGATTATTGCATTATTGGGTTTTGAGTTTGCAAGAAAATACATTTCACTGCACTTGTGCATGTGACATTAATACTTGAAACTTGATTCTAGTTTAGAGTTA
Organism: Salmo trutta; assembly: GCF_901001165.1. Classification (NCBI taxonomy): domain Eukaryota; kingdom Metazoa; phylum Chordata; class Actinopteri; order Salmoniformes; family Salmonidae; genus Salmo; species Salmo trutta. The sequence continues at coordinate 18,984,423 of NC_042976.1, read as the reverse complement.
CATTACATTGGTTGGAATCAACAAAGAATGCTCCATATCATTGGATTTAGGTTGCAAGTTGGGTGAAAAAAATACAAAATCCCTTACCTTGATATCATTAGCAAAAATTACATGGAAACAATTTTTTTTAACCAGCTTTTGCCCAGTAGGCAGCATGGTGTTTCATACATTTTTGTACTTGAGAAATACCGCACTGAACATCTTAGCTAGATGTAAAATGTATGGCTAAAACCTCTTCAGCAAAAACATACAAATTAAATATAGTTGTGAGCAGCAATGAACGGGGTTCACGTAATGACTGAAAGAACACAAGATTAGTTGGATAACTAATCAATCACTATATCATGTAGGAACTACAGTGCCTTCAGAAAGTATTTATACCCCTTGACGTATTTCACATTTTATTGTGTTACAGCCAGAATTCAAAATGGATTACATTTATTTACTTTCTCACCCATCTACACACAATACCCCATAACATGTTTTTAAAAATGTTTGCAAATGTATTGAAAATGAAACACATAAATATATAATTGGTATAGTATTCACAACCCTGATTCAATACATGTTAGAATCCCCTTTGGAAGTGACTACAGCTGTGAGTCTTTCTGGGTAAGTCGAAGAGTTTGCACACCTGGATTGTTGAATATTTGCACATTATTCTTTGAGAAATCCTTCAAGCTCAGTCAAGTTGGCTGTTGATCATTGACCAAGTCCTGACATAGATTTTCAAGCCAATTTATGTCAAAACTGTAACTCGGCCACTAAGGAACATTCAGTGTCATCTTGGTAAGCAACTGCAGTGTCTATTTGGCCTTGTGTTTTAGGTTACTCTCCTGCTGAATGGTGAATTTGTCTCCCAGTGTATGTTGAAAAGCAGACAATCAGGTTAAGGAGGCCTTACCTGTGCTTAGCTCTATTCCATTTTTTTTTATCCTAAAAAAATTCCCTAGTCCTGGCCAATGACAAGCATACCTATAATGCAGCCACAACCAAGCGTGAAAATATGAAGAGTGGTACTCAGTGATGTGAGGGATTTGCCCCAAACATCAGATTTTCTATTCAGGACAAAAAGTCAATTTCTTAGCCATATTTTTTGCAGTTTTACTTTTCTGCCTAATTGCAAACAGGATACATGTTCTTGAATATTTTTATTCTGTACAGGCTTTCTTTTCACTCTGTCATTTAGATTAGTATTGTGGAGTAACTACAATGTTGTTGATCCATCCTCAATTTTCTCCTACCACAGACATTAAACCCTGTAACCTTTTTAACCTCTCTGGGCTAGATTAACCTCTCTGGGCCACGGGATTCAACAGCCAGTTGAATCCTGTGGCGCGTTATTCAAATACCTTAGAAATGCTATTACTTCAATTTCTCAAACATATGACTATTTTACACCATTTTAAAGACAAGACTCTCGTTAATCTAACCACACTGTCCGATTTCAAAAAGGCTTTACAACGAAAGCAAAACATTAGATTATGTCAGCAGAGTACCCAGCCATAAATAATCAGACACCCATTTTTCAAGCTAGCATATAATGTCACATAAACCCAAACCACAGCTAAATGCAGCACTAACCTTTGATGATCTTCATCAGATGACAATCTTAGGACATTATGTTATACAATACATGCATGTCTGTTCAATCAAGTTCATATTTATATCAAAAACCAGCTTTTTACATTAGCAGGTGACTAGCATGTGACTAGCATTCCCACCGAACACTTCCGGTGAATTTACTAAATTACTCACGATAAACGTTCACAAAAAACATAACAATTATTTTAAGAATTATAGATACAGAACTCCTCTATGCACTCGATATGTCTGATTTTAAAATAGCTGAAAATGTTATTACCTTTGCTGTCTTCGTCAGAATGCACTCCCAGGACTTCTACTTCAATAACAAATGTTGGTTTGGTCCCAAATAATCCATTGTTATATCCAAATAGCGGCGTTTTGTTCGTGCGTTCAAGACACTATCCGAAAGGGTAAATAAGGGTTACGAGCACGATGCATTTCGTGAAAATATTTGTGACTAAATATTCCATTACCGTACTTCGAAGCATGTCAACCGCTGTTTAAAATCAATTTTTATGCCATTTTTCTCGTAAAAAAGCGATAATATTCCGACCGGGAAATCGTTTTTTATTACAAAGAGAGTGAAAGTCAAAGCATGCTATCCCCTCATGCACGAGCCTCAGTCTGATGGCCCTCTGATAGAGCACTTGCCAAACGCGCTAGTGTGTTTCAGCCATGGCCTTGAATTACGTCATTCAGCTTTTTCCCGGGTTCTGAGAGCCTATGGGAGCCGTAGGAAGTGTCACGTCATGCCAGAGATCCCCTGTTTTTGTTAGAGATGATCAAGGAGGGCAAGAAATGGTCAGACAGGCCACTTCCTGTAAGGAATCTTCTCAGGTTTTGGCCTGCCAAATGAGTTCTGTTATACTCACAGACACCATTCAAACAGTTTTAGAAACTTTAGGGTGTTTTCTATCCAAAGCCAATAATTATGTGCATATTCTAGTTACTGGGCAGGAGTAGTAACCAGATTAAATTGGGTACGTTTTTTATCCGGCCGTGCAAATACTGCCCCCTAGCCCCAACAGGTTAAAGTCACCATTGGCCTCATGGTGAAATTCCTGAATGGTTTCCTTCCTCTCCAGCAAATGAGTTAGGAAGGGCGCCTGTATCTTTGTAGTGACTGGGAGCATTGATGAACCATCCAATGTGTAATTAATAACTTCACCATGCTCAAAGTTATATTCAATGTCTGTTTTTTTTTATTTTATTTGATATATTATCTACAAATAGGTACCCTTCTTTGCAAGGCATTGGAAAACCACCCTGGTCTTTGTGGTTGAATTTTTCATTCAAATTGACTAAGGGTGTCACGTCCTGACCAGCAGAGGGAGTAATTGTATTATATTTGGTCAGGACGTGGCAGAGGGGTATTTGTTTCATATGGTTCGGGTTGTGTGTGTTATTTAAGGGGTGTTTGGTTTATGTAGTCTGGGGTTTGAGTAATTGTTCTAGTGTTGGTTTTCTATGGTTTATCTAGTTGTTCTGTTTCTTTGTTAGTCTGTGTGGCTCCCGATCAGGAACAGCTGTATGTCGTTGTTCCTGATTGGGAGTCATATATTAGGTGTGTTTTTCACCTGGGGTTTGTGGGTTGTTGTCTTTAGCACTGCTGCTTTATGTTAGCCTGCTAAACTGTACCTGTCGTTTCTGATTTTCTTGTTTTTCGTGTTCACGTTGTTTAATACATTTATGATGAGCACTCAACCCGCTGCGTATTGGTCCACCTTTTCTGACAGCGAATTCTCTATATCTTCAGACGAAGAGGAGCGTTACAGAACAACCCACCAAACAAAGGCCAAGGAGCGGAGAAAGGAGCAAGTGGATTATAAGGACTATCGAAAGAAATGGACATGGGAACAGATTCTGGATGGGGCTGGACCTTGGCATCAGGCTGGGGAATACCGTCGCCCAAGGGAAGAGATAGAGGAGGCCAAGGCAGAGAGGCGTTGGCATGAGGCCAGGAACACGCTGATGGAGAAGCACGAGAGGCAACCCCAATATTTTTTTTTGAGGGGGCACACGGGTAGTTTGGCTAGGCCAAGGAAGAGCCATAAGCCAGCTATCCGTGCCTACATGGAGGAACGTATGGAGTGGAGGGCGCCGAAGTTTGAGGAAGTGCGCACGATCTCGCCCATATGCTCGCACAGTCCGGTGCGAGCTATTCCAGCCCCTCGCAGATGTCGTGCTAGAGTGGGCATCCAGCCTGGTAGGAGGATGCCTGTGCAGCGCGTCTGGTCGCCGGTACGCCTCCTAGGACCAGGCTACCCTGCGCCCGCTCTATGCACGGTAACCATCAAGCCCCTGCACAGCCCAGTTCGCCCTGTACTAGCACCCCGCTCGTACAGGGCTGCTAGTTCCATCCAGCCAGGACAGGTTGTGCAGGAGGTGCGATCAAGGACACCTGTGCGCCTCCATGGCCCAGTTGTTCCAGTTCCCGCCTCTCGTGCTGACCCGGAAGTGCGAAACTCTAGTCTGGCACGTCCAGTACCAGCACCACGTATCAAGCTTCCAGTGAGTCAGCCCAGTCCAACTCAGCCTGTTCCCGCTCCTCGCACTAGCCCTGAGGTGTGTGTCCCCAGGCTGGTACCTACACTACCAGCCCCACGCATCAGGCTTCCAGTGCGTCAGACCAGGCCAGAGTGTCCTGCAACAGTGCCTCGTCCAGAGTGTCCGGCAACAGTGTCTCGTCCAGAGTGTCCGGCAACAGTGCCTCGTCCAGAGTGTCCGGCAACAGTGCCTCGTCCAGAGTGTCCGGCAACAGTGCCTCGTCCAGGGTGTCCGGCAACAGTGCCTCGTCCAGAGTGTCCGGCAACAGTGCCTCGTCAAGAGTGTCCGGCAACAGTGCCTCGTCCAGAGGATCCGGCAACAGTGCCTCGTCCAGAGTTTCCAGAACCAGGAGAGACAGCCCACAGTCCGGAACCAGGGGAGACGGCCCACTGTCCGGAACCAGGGGAGACGGCCCACTGTCCGGAACCGGGTGAGTCTGCCTGCGACCCGGAACTGGGTGAGAGTAAAATAAACTATGAACCGGGTGACTCTGCCCGTGACCCGGAACCGGGTGAGTCTGCCTGCGACCCGGAACCGGGTGAGTCTGCCTGCGACCCGGAACCGGGTGAGAGTAAAATTAACTATGAACTGTGTGAGTCTGCCTACAGCGTTGAACCAAATGAGTCTGCCTACAACCCAGAACTGAGGGAGTCTGCCTACGGTCCAGAACCAAGAGACTATGTCGTCAGTCGGGAGGACAGGAGGCCAGAACCAGAGCCTCCTCCAGTGTAGATGGGTTGGGGAGGGGGGGGGGGTGTAGCACAAGTGCCGTCGTTGACGGCAGCCACCCTCCCTTCCCTCCTTTTTTTGTTTAGGGGGTATTTGTTTTTTTTGTGGTATTCAGGGATTTTTGTGTTTTCTTTTGAGGTGCATTCCGGGGTCTGTACCTTTGGGGGGGGGGGGGGGGGTACTGTCACGTCCTGACCAGCAGAGGGAGTAATTTTATTATATTTGGTCAGGACGTGGCAGAGGGGTATTTGTTTCATATGGTTCGGGTTGTGTGTGTTATTTAAGGGGTGTTTGGTTTATGTAGTCTGGGGTTTGAGTAATTGTTCTAGTGTTGGTTTTCTATGGTTTATCTAGTTGTTCTGTTTCTTTGTTAGTCTGTGTGGCTCCCGATCAGGAACAGCTGTATGTCGTTGTTCCTGATTGGGAGTCATATATTAGGTGTGTTTTTCACCTGGGGTTTGTGGGTTGTTGTCTTTAGCACTGCTGCTTTATGTTAGCCTGCTAAACTGTACCTGTCGTTTCTGATTTTCTTGTTTTTCGTGTTCACGTTGTTTAATAAATTTATGATGAGCACTCAACCCGCTGCGTATTGGTCCACCTTTTCCGACAGCGATTTCTCTATATCTTCAGACGAAGAGGAGCGTTACAAAGGGATCTTACAGATAATTGTATGTTTCAGGTACAGAGACGAGGTATTCATTCAGAAATCATTTTTAACACTATTATTACACACACACACACACACACTGCAACTTATTATGTGACTTGGTAACCCATCAGAGTCTAAGCCTGGGGAGGGGTTCTACTAATTGTTTTAAGAGGGTCATACCAAGGATCATTTAGCTATTTTATTTTGAATTTTAGCCTCTACATGATCGGTGGGTCCACCGCGGGACAGTTGAGCTAACTTAGGCTAATGTGATTAGCATGAGGTTGTAAGTAACAGACATATCTGATATTGTTAGATATTACTGAACGGTCTGAACTAGAAACACAAGCATTTCACTACACTCGCATTAACATCGGCTAACCATGTGTATGTGACCAGTACAATTTGATTGGATTTGATTTGATTTATTGTTAGAAAGCTTAAATTCTTGTTAATCTAACTGCACTGTCCAATATACAGTAGCTATTACAGTGAAATAATACCATGCTATTGTTTGAGGAGAGTGCACAGTTATGAATGTCAAAATGTGTTAATAAACCAATTAGGCACATTTCGGCAGTCTTGATTAAACATTTTGAACAGAAATGCAATGGTTAATTGGATCAGTCTAAAACTTTGTACATATACTGTCATCTAGTGGCCAACATCTAAATTGTGCCTGGGCTGGAAGAATACATTATGGACTTCTTTTGCATTTCAAAGATGGTACAAAGAAATACAAAAAACATACATTTTTTCTTTGTATTATATTTTACCAGATCTAATGTGTTGTATTCTCCTACATTAGTTTAACATTTCCACAAACTTCAGTGTTTCCTTTCAAATGGTATCAGGAATATACAAATCCTTGCTTCAGGTCCTGAGCTAAAGGCAGTTAGATTTGGGTATGTCATTTTAGGCGAAATTTTTTAAAAAGGGCCAATCCTTAAGAGGTTTTAAGACCACTGGAAGTAAAAAAAAGAAAGTGTGTGTGTATATAAACTCAGCAAAAAGAGAAACGTCCTTTTTTCAGAAACCTGTCTTTCAAAGATAATTCGTGAAAATCCAAATAACTCAACAGATCTTCATTGTAAAGGGTTTAAACACTGTTTCCCATGCTTGTTCAATGAACCATGAATAATTAATGAACATGCACCTGTGGAACGGTCGTTAAGACACTAACAGCTTATAGACGGTAGGCAATTAAGGTCACAGTTATGAAAACTTAGGACACTAAAGAGGCCTTTCTACTGACTCTGAAAAACAACAAAAGAAAGATGCCCAGGATCCCTGCTTATCTGCGTGCATGTGCCTTGGGCATGCTGCAAGGAGGCATGAGGACTGTAGATGTGGCCAGGGCAATAAATTGCAATGTCCGAACCGTGAGATGCCTAACACAGCGCTACAGGGAAACAGAAGGGACAGCTGATCATCCTTGCAGCGGCAGACCACGTGTAACAACACCTGCACAGGATCGGTATATCCGAACATCACACCTGCGCTACAGGTACAGGATGGTAAAAACAACTGCCTGAGTTATACCACAAATGCACAATCCCTCCATCAGTGCTCAGACTGTCCGCAATAAGCTGAGAGAGGTTGGACTGAGGACTTGTAGGCCTGTTGTAAGGTCAGGTCCTCACCAGACATCACCGGCAACAACGTCGCCTATGGGCACAAACCCACCGTCGCTGGACCAGACAGGACTGGCAAAAACTGCTCTTTACTGACGAGTCTCGGTTTTGTCTCACCAGGGGTGATGGTCGGATTCGCGTTCATCATTGAAGGAATGAGCATTACACTGAGGCCTGTATTCTGGAGCTGGATCGATTTGGAGGTGGAGGGTCTGTCATGGTCTGGGGCGGTGTGTCACAGCATCATTGGACTGAGCTTGTTGTCATTGCAGGCAATCTCAACGCTGTGCGTTACAGGGAAAACATCCTCTTCCCTCATGTGGTACCCTTCCTTCAGGCTCATTCTGACATGACCCTCCAGCATGACAATGCCACCAGCCATACTGCTCGTTCTGTGCATGATTTCCTGCAAGACATGAATGTCAGTGTTCTGCCATGGCCAGTGAAGAGCCCGGATATCAATCCCATTGAGCACATCTGGGACCTGTTGGATCGGAGGGTGAGGGCTAGGGCCATTCCCCCCAGAAATGTCCGGGAACTTGCAGGTGCCTTGGTGGAAGAGTTGGGTAACATCTCATAGCAGGAACTGGCAAATCTGGTGCAGTCCATGAGGAGGAGAGGCACTGCAGTACTTAATGCAGCAGGTGGCCACATCAGATACTGACTGTTACTTTTGATTTTGACCCCTCTTTGTTCAGGGACGCATTATTTAATTTCTGTTAGTCACATGTCTGTGGAACTTGTTCAGTTTATGTCTCAGTTGTTGAATCTTATGTTCATACAAATATTTACACATGTTAAGTTTGCTGAAAATAAACGCAGTTGACAGTGAGAGTTCGTTTGTTTTTTTGCTGAGTTATATATATCTATACACACAGTATATATATATATATTATTTATTATATTTCTTATCGGTCTTACTGCTATTAGCGCATACAAATGCATTGAATAACAGATTCATTACATGGAACAACAGATAGTCCCCCCAAAAATATCAAAAGGAGGTTTGTTCTGAAGTGTCTCTCCTATATCTGAGAGATATAATAAAGATCAGCGGAAAAAATGAAATCTTTCATACATGTATTTGACCCCATGTTTTTGGCATTAAACAGTCTCAATATACTGTATACCTTTACGTCCATAACTTTTTTCAGCTGGTACCAGGGGGACTTTCAGACGAGTCTTGTGAGGCCTGTGGGCATCCTAGAGTAAAACAACAGACATGAACATGTTTGTGAGAGTCTCACCTTTTGCACAGACGTGGACACTACAGACAGAAGTTGGCAGATCGGCTGTACCCACTTCAGACAAATCTCCCGACACTTGTGGAGGTCGTGGTGTTTTCCATTTTGCTCTATCGTGTTCATGAGTTTCTCATCTTTCCATAGCGTTTGTAGGCCTAACCGTTCAGACGCTACAGACAATTTTGTGAAAATACATTTTTTGGTGATGTCTCATGCTCCGTAGATGCGGAAGTGCGACATAGGCGGATGCGGTGGATTGAGAAGCATCCAATGCAAACTGATATCTCTATCTTAAATGGATTTTTTTTAATGGGGATGTTTTTATTATGATAATTAGATTTCCACAGGGGTGTGGAAGTCGACTTTAGGGGGTTTTAAGCAAACTTTTACTCCTGAACTTATTTAGGCTTGCCATAACAAAGGTGTTGAATACTTATTGACTCAAGACATTTCAGATTTTCATTTTTCATTAATTTGTAAACATTTCTCATAACAGAATTCATTATGGGGTATTGTGTGTGTATTGTGTGTGTAGGCCAGTGACACATAATCTCAATTCAATCAATTTTAAATTCAGGCTGTAACACAACTGTCACAGGATCCAACGAAAGTGGCGCCCCTCCTCGGTCGGGCGGCGCTCGGCGGTCATCGTCGCCGGCCTATTAGCTGCCACCGATCGTTGTTTCTGTCGTTTAGTTTTGTCTGTCTTTTCCGCACCTGTTTTGTGTATGTCATTAGTGGGGACTTATTTAAGGTGTGTTTTCAGTTGGGATTTTGTGCGGGATTGTTTATTGTCCACGTTGTGTGATTTCGACAGTTTTGTTTTTGTATAAAGATTTACTGGGCTGCGCTCCTTACCTTAGGAATTATATTTTTTGTGTTGTACGGGCGCAGTTAACTATTATTGGAACTTTGTGTAGCGCCCTGTGCTTTTCGGCGTGTGTGTGAGTAGGATCATTAAAAGACACTCACCTCCAGCACCTCTGTCTCCTGCACTTGATTCCACCTATCAGCCAGTCCAAGTCCGACGTGACAGAATCCCGCACCAGAAACTGATGGAGTCAGCAGGAGCAGAAGCGCCATCCATGGCTGAGCAGGTCTCCCAGCATGCCGGCCTCCTCCACCGCCTAGGCTCGGCCATGGATCCGGTGTTGGCCCGATTGGAGAGATGGGAGAGAAGTGCCTCCCCAGCAGGACCAGCTCCGGTCCCTCACCCTGCGCCCCTACCCACATCCACTGAAGCGGGTGCAAGCGGGATCCGGATTTCACCTCCCAGGGAGTTCGATGGGACGGCCGCTGGGTGCAAGGGGTTCCTCCTCCAACTGGAACTGTAACTGGCGACCGTCCGCCCCCCTCCCTTCGACGAAGAGAGGGTGAGCGTCCTCGTCTCGTGTCTCACGGGTCGAGCACTGGAATGGGCCAATGCGGTCTGGGATGGTCCAGACTCGGCCCGGGGTGACTACCCTGAGTTCACCTGCTTCCGGGCGGTTTTCGATCATCCCCCGGAGGGCAGGGCGGCGGGTGAGCTACTATGCCATTTGAGACAGGAGACGAGGACCGCTCAGGATTTCGCGTTGGAATTCCGGACTCTCGCCGCTGGATCGGGGTGGAACGAGCGGGCCCTGATAGACCACTATAGGTGCAGCCTTCGCGAGGACGTCCGCCGGGAGCTGGCATGTAGGGACAACACCTCCACTCTGGACCAACTGGTAGATTTGTCCATTAGATTGGACAACCTGCTGGCTGCCCGGGGACGTTCCAGTCGGGGCCTGTTCTTTCCGCCTACCAGTCCTCCCGCTCCACAGCCCATGGAGATAGGGGGGGCTGCACCGAGGAGGACCGGAGGGAGGGGTCTCTCCTGCACCCGATGTGGACACAGAGGACACACTGTGGACCGGTGATGGAGAGGTCCCTCCGGGAGTTCGGAGGGCAGGCTGCTTCGGCCCCCCAGGTGAGTCCGCACCAGCCACACCCAGAGCCCCCTGTCGACCACTTGTACACCTCCGTTTGTTTCCCTAATTTTTCCCCTCACTTCCAGTATAAGGCGCTAGTCGATTCAGGTGCAGCTGGGAGTTTTATGGACCATGGGTTAGCGAAGAGGTTAGGGATTCCCCTGGTTCAGCTGGACCACCCCTTCCCCGTGCACGCCCTAGATAGTCGACCGCTAGGGTCAGGCCAAGTAGGGGAGATCGCAGTGCCACTGGTTATGCAGACGTGGGGGGGTCATGTGGAGCGTATCAGCCTGTTCATCATTGACTCCCCAGCGTTCCCAGTGGTACTGGGAATCCCCTGGCTAGACACACACAACCCCCAGATTTCGTGGGGGCAGAGGGCTCTAACGGGGTGGTCGAGGGAGTGCTCAGGTAGGTGCATAGGAGTTTCCATCGGTGCGACTACGGTGGAGAGTCCAGACCAAGTCTCCACCGTGCACATTCCCTCAGAGTATGCCGATTTGGCTATCGCCTTCAGTAAGACGAAGGCGACTCTATTACCACCCCATCAACGAGGGGATTGTGCGATAAACCTCCAGGCTGACGCGGTTCTTCCTAGGAGTCACGTGTATCCTCTGTCTCAGGAGGAGACAGTGGCTATGGATACATACGTCACTGAGTCCTTGAGACAGGGATACATTCGGCCCTCTAAATCCCCCGTCTCCTCGAGCTTCTTTTTCGTGAAGAAGAAGGATGGAGGTCTGCGCCCGTGCATTGACTATAGAGGTCTAAATGCTATCACAGTGGGTTTCAGTTACCCGCTACCTCTCATTGCTACGGCAGTGGAGTCATTTCACGGGGCGCGCTTCTTCACAAAATTGGATCTCAGGACTGCGTATAACTTGGTGCGTATCCGAGATGGAGACGAGTGGAAAACCGCATTTAGTACCACATCTGGCCATTATGAGTACCTCGTCATGCTGTATGGGTTAAAGAATGCTCCCGCCATCTTCCAATCCTTTGTGGACGAGGTCCTTAGGGACATGCTCGGGCAGGGTGTGGTGGTGTACATCGATGAAATCCTGATCTGCTCCGCCACATGCGCCGAGCATGTGTCCCTGGTGCGTAAAGTGCTTGGGGGGCTGCTGGAGCATAACCTATACGTCAAGGCTGAGAAATGTGAGTTCTTCAAAAGAGCCGTCTCATTTCTAGGATATCGCATTTCCACCTCGGGGGTGGAGGTGGAGTGTGACCGCGTGACGGCTGTGCGTAATTGGCCAACCCCAGCCACTGTGAAGGAGGTGCAGCAGTTCTTGGGGTTCGCTAATTACTATTGGAGGTTTATCCGGGGTTTTGGCCAGGTAGCAGCTCCCATTACCTCACTGATGAAGGGGGCCGGTGCGGCTACGATGGTCAGCAGAGGCGGACAGAGCCTTCCATCGTCTGAAGGCTCTGTTTACCAATGCACCTGTCCTGGCGCATCCGGACCCCTCTTTGCCATTCATAGTGGAGGTGGACGCGTCCGAGGCTGGGGTAGGAGCTGTGCTATCGCAGCGCTCGGGCGTTCCTCCGAAGCTCCGCCCATGCGCGTTCTTTTCTAAGAAGCTGAGCCCGGCGGAGCGCAATAATGATGTGGGTGACCGGGAGCTGTTAGCCGTGGTCAGGGCTTTGACGGTGTGGAGACATTGGCTTGAGGGGGCACGTCACCCTTTTCTCATCTGGACCGACCACCGTAACCTGGAGTATATTCGGGCAGCGAGGGGGCTTAATCCCCGTCAGGCGAGGTGGGCCATGTTTTTTACGAGGTTTAACTTCACTCTCTCGTACATTCCAGGTTCCCGGAACCGGAAGGCTGACGCACTGTCGCGTCTCTACGACACCGAGGAGCGGACCATCGATCCTACTCCCATACTTCCTGCCTCCTGTCTGGTGGCACCGGTGGTATGGGAGGCGGATGCGGACATCGAGCGGGCGGGTCGGTCAGAACCTACTCCGCCGCAGTGTCCCGTGGGCCTGAAATACATTCCGCTTGATGTTCGCGATCGCCTGATCCGATGGTCCCATACTCTACCCTCCTCGGGTCATCCTGGGGTGGAACGGACAGTGCGGGGCCTGAAGGGGAGGTACTGGTGGCCCACCTTGGCTGAGGATGTCCGGCGTTATGTCTCGTCCTGTTCAGTATGCGCTCAGTGTAAGGCTCCTAGGCACCTACCTCGAGGGAAATTACAGCCCCTCCCTGTTCCACAGCGGCCCTGGACTCACCTCTCGGTGGATTTCCTTACGGATCTCCCGCCGTCTCAGGGGAACACGGCGATCCTGGTCGTTGTGGACAGGTTCTCTAAGTCCTGCCGTCTACTCCCTTTGCCCGGTCTTCCTACGGCCCTGCAGACCGCAGAGGCCCTGTTCACTCACGTTCCACCCCGAGAGTAATGGGCAGGTAGAGCGCATTAACCAGGATGTGGGCAGGTTCCTGCGGTCGTATTGCCAGGACCGGCCAGGGGAGTGGGCACTGCCATGGGCCGAGATGGCCCAGAACTCTCAGCGCCACTCCTCCACTAATCTGTCACCCTTCCAGGTGGTGCTGGGGTATCAGCCGGTCCTGGTGCCATGGCAACAGAGCCAGACGGAGGCTCCTGCGGTGGAGGCATGGGTCAAGCGCTCTCAAGAGACATGGAACGCGGTCCAGGAATGTTTAAGGAGGGCGAGCGAACGGCACAAGGAGAGCGCTGACCGCCACCGCAGTGACGCCCCCGTGTTTAACCCGAGGGATAGAGTCTGGCTCTCGACCCGGAACCTGCCTCTCCGCCTGCCCTGCCGGAAGCTGGGTCCGCGGTTTGTGGGGCCGTTTAAAGTCCTGAGGAGGATAAACGAGGTGTGTTACAGGTTACAACTTCCTTCGTATTACCGTATTAACCCCTCGTTTCATGTGTCTCTCCTCAGGCCGGTGGTAGCTGGTCCGCTGCAGGACAGTGAGGTGCTGGAGGCCCCCCCGCCCCCCCTGGACATCGGGGGGAGCCCGGCGTACACAGTCCGAGCCATCCTGGACTCCCGACGTTGGGTAGGGGGCCTGCAGTACCTCGTGGACTGGGAGGGGTACGGTCCGGAGGAGAGGTGCTGGGTTCCGGCGGCGGACGTTCTGGACCCCTCTATGCTGCTGGACTTCCACCGTCGCCGACCGGATCGGCCGGCGCCTCGCCCTCCGGGCCGTCCCCGAGGCCGGCGTCAGGGGAGGGGTACTGTCACAGGAACCAAAGAAAGTGGCGCCCCTCCTCGGTCGGGCGGCGCTCGGCGGTCGTCGTCGCCGGCCTATTAGCTGCCACCGATCGTTGTTTCTGTCGTTTAGTTTTGTCTGTCTTTTCCGCACCTGTTTTGTGTATGTCATTAGTGGGGACTTATTTAAGGTGTGTTTTCAGTTGGGATTTTGTGCGGGATTGTTTATTGTCCACGTTGTGTGATTTCGACAGTTTTGTTTTTGTATAAAGATTTACCGGGCTGCGCTCCTTACCTTAGGAATTATATTTTTTGTGTTGTACGGGCGCAGTTAACTATTACTGGAACTTTGTGTAGCGCCCTGTGCTTTTCGGCGTGTGTGTGAGTAAGATCATTAAAAGACACTCACCTCCAGCACCTCTGTCTCCTGCACTTGATTCCACCTATCAGCCAGTCCAAGTCCGACGTGACAACAACAAAATGTGGAAAAAGTAAATTCAGCATGAGGAAAGACACCTATGAGGGTTTAAGTGAGACTGCTTGTAACAGCCCGAGTTATAGGCCAATCGGTGCCATTATTCTTCTCCATGTCACTGATGGCCTCTAGTTTCTGTGTGCCAAATTAGAAAAAAAGTGACCAATATATGCTTGAATTATTTGACCATGTCAAGAAAAAGAAATGCTAAGGATTCAGAGAATAACAACAGGTTTCACAGCTTCACTGTGAACCCCTAATTACAGATTTATTCAGTTATCTCAGATTCATTTGGAGGAATTCAACAAAAAATGTCACCATGCTAATGGATTTCGGTTAAAAAAAAGAGTACAAAATGCCCTTTGTTGATGACTTTTTGCAAATTAAATCAGTTTTCCACATTGATTCAACGTCATCACATTGATTTTTTTGGGTTGAAATTACATAATTCAACCAGATTTTGCCCAGTGCGAAGCCAGTGGGAAGCCAATGGTACGCGTTTGGGGTGGAGATCAAAGAAATGTAGGTGTGACGGAGGTGTCTACAGATATGCCGTATTATGCCCTTGACTTAAATCCACCACCATTACACACAAAGAAACAATGAATAAGATCAAGCAAACTGTCGGTTCCAAGTGGAAAAACATATACTTTCTTTTTTCCGATAGAAATAACAACAATCTCCATGCACTGTAATTTATAAATTGATAGGAGCTACTGATAAGAGCTAGGTAAATGAGTAATCCGTTTGGACAAGGGCACTGTAAATATAAATTACAATTGTTTTAGATCTATTTTACCTTACGGTCGCTAGAGACATATGTGAAACAAAACATATTTCAGGAAACTGAAAAGCATGTCAAAATGACAGGCATTTTGTAATCTTTTTCACAGTGAAGTATAAATAGCTGTGTCGTTATTCAGAATTGTAATTGTAGGCCTATGGCTTCGTAACTTTTCAGGCTGAAATTTGGAGACCCAAGCCTAGGCTGTAACCTATGGAAACCGGTGCGCACAGACAGTTGCACTGAACCTAACAAGTACAATGTTTTAATTATACTGCTCAAAAATAAATAAAGGGAACACTAAAATAACACATCCTCGATCTGAATGAATGAAATAATCTTATTAAATACTTTTTTCTTTACATAGTTGAATGTGCTGACAACAAAATCACAAAAATAATCAATGGAAATCCAATTTATCAACCCATGGAGGTCTGGATTTGGAGTCACACTCAAAATTAAAGTGGAAAACAACACTACAGGCTGATCCAACTTTGATGTAATGTCCTTAAAACAAGTCAAAATGAGGCTCAGTAGTGTGTGTGGCCTCCACGTGCCTGTATGACCTCCCTACAACGCCTGGGCATGCTCCTGATGAGGTGGCGGATGGTCTCCTGAGGGATCTCCTCCCAGACCTGGACTAAAGCATCCACCAACTCCTGGACAGTCTGTGGTGCAACGTGGCGTTGGTGGATGGAGCGAGACATGATGTCCCAGATGTGCTCAATTGGATTCAGGTCTGGGGAACGGGCGGGCCAGTCCATAGCATCAATGCCTTCCTCTTGCAGGAAATGCTGACACACTCCAGCCACATGAGGTCTAGCATTGTCTTGCATTAGGAGGAACCCAGGGCCAACCGCACCAGCATATGGTCTCACAAGGGGTCTGAGGATCTCATCTCGGTACCTAATGGCAGTCAGGCTACCTTTGGCGAGCACATGGAGGGCTGTGCGGCCCCCCAAAGAAATGCCACCCCACACCATGACTGACCCACCGCCAAACCGGTCATGCTGGAGGATGTTGAAGGCAGCAGAACGTTCTCCACGGCGTCTCCAGACTCTGTCACGTCTGTCACGTGCTCAGTGTGAACCTGCTTTCATCTGTGAAGAGCACAGGGCGCCAGTGGCGAATTTGCCAATCTTGGTGTTCTCTGGCAAATGCCAAACGTCCTGCACGGTGTTGGGCTGTATGCACAACCCCCACCTGTGGACATCGGGCCCTCATACCACCCTCATGGAGTCTGTTTCTGACCATTTGAGCAGACACATGCACATTTGTGGCCTGCTGGAGGTCATTTTGCAGGGCTCTGGCAGTGCTCCCTCTGCTCCTCCTTGCACAGGCGGAGGTAGCGGTCCTGCTGCTGGGTTGTTGCCCTCCTACGGCCTCCTCCACGTCTCCTGATGTACTGGCCTGTCTCCTGGTAGTGCCTCCATGCTCTGGACACTACGCTGACAGACACAGCAAACCTTCTTGCCACAGCTTGCATTGATGTGCCATCCTGGATGAGCTGCACTACCTGAGCCACTTGTGTGGGTTGTAGACTCCGTCTCATGCTACCACTAGAGTGAAAGCACCGCCAGCATTTAAAAGTGACCAAAACTTCAGCCAGGAAGCATAGGAACTGAGAAGTGGTCTGTGGACCCCACCTGCAGAACCACTCGTTTATTGGGGGTGTCTTGCCAATTTATTGGGGGTGTCTTGCCAATTGCCTATAATTGATTTCACAGAAGTGTGATTGACTTGGAGTTACATTGTGTTAAGTGTTCCCTTTATTTTTTTGAGCAGTGTATATTCCTGGATTTCTTTTATGTTAAATACTAGCCACTATCGGTAGCCACTTTCAGTAATACCCACATACATACTAACTTTCACTTTAGCGCAGTGATTGCTAGTTTCCTTCAATTTGTAGCCTATATTTTGCATGATTCAGTTACATCATTAGTTTAGCTTTTTTTTCTAACAGCGTGTGTGTGTGTGTGTGTGTGTATGTATGTGTATGTGTATGTGTGTGTGTGTGCATATTACTGATCAGCCTTGCTTCATTGCTTGACTTTCCCAACAGGTAGCTTTGCTGAGTGAGTGGCCAACATCTTATTCAGTTGCAAGGAGGAGTGGATGAAAAAAGAACACTCAGTTCCCAATAAATATTAGTCTGTGGATAGGCAAAATGTATTTTGACAGCGGAGGCAGTCATGACTGTCTCAAAGTTTTCTTCTGACCTTGAGAAAGAATGAGAGTGGTGGGAAAGAGGGAGAAAGAGAGAGAGGGAGAGAGTATTTATCTGTGAGACTGCAGCAGCTGCCAGTACTGTCTATGCATATTATTAGTAGATTTGGATAGAAAACACTCTGAAGTTTCTAAAACTGTTTGAATGGTGTCTGTGAGTATAACAGAACTCATATGGCAGGCAAAAACCTGAGAAAAATCCAAGCAGGATGTGGAAAGTCTGAGAGTTGTATTTCTTCTTTTGATTCTCTATCAAAACTACAGTGTCTGTGGGGTGACGTTGCACTTCCTAAGGCTTCCATTGGCTGTCTAAAGCCTTCAGAAAGTGGTTTTAGCCTTCTCCTGTCACTGGGCAGATAATAGGAGCTCAGTTACTGAGTGGTCTGCCTGGCAACAAAGGGATTGGATATGCGAGCAAGCGAGCACGCCGTTCCTTCTTTTTCTTCTTGAATGAATATGCTATTGTCCGGTTGGAATATTATTGCAACATTACGTTAAAAACACCATAAAGATTGATTTTAAACAGTGTTTGACATGCTTCTAAGTACGGTAATGGAACATTTTGACTTTTCGTCTCTCGTTCCGCACTCGTGCGTTATGCCTTTGGATAAGTGATCTGTACGCATTAACAAAACGGAGGTATTTTTACATAAATATGGATTATTATGAACAAAAACAACATTTCTTGTGGAAGTAGCAGTCCTGGATTGCATTCTGACGAAGATCAGCAAAGGTAAGAGAATATTTCTAATACTAATTCTGAGTTTAGGTTGCCCCGAACTTAGCGGTTGTCTGAATTGCTCACTGTGATGGCTGAGCTATGTACTCAGAATATTGAAAAATGTGCTTTCTCCGTAAAGCTATTTTAAAATCTGACACAGCGGTTGCATCCAGAAGTAGTCTATCTATAATTCTTTAAATAATTGTTATGTATTTTGTCAACTTTTATGATGAGTATTTTTGTAAATTGATGTGCACATTCACCGGGCGTTTTGGTGGGAATACATTTTCTGAACATCACGCGCCAATGTAAAATGCTGTTTTTGGAAATAAATATGAACTTTATCGAACAAAAAATACATGTATTGTGTAACATAATGTCCTAGGAGTGTCATCTGATGAAGATCGTCAAAGGTTAGTGCTTCATTTAGCTGTGTTTGGGGTTTTATTGTCACATGTCCTTGCTTGGAAAATGGCTGTGTGATTATTTTTGTCTATGTACTCTCCTAACATAATCTAAGGTTTTGCTTTTGCTGTAAAGCCTTTTTGAAATCGAACAATGTGGTTACATCAAGGAGAGTGTATCGTTAAAATGGTGTAAAATAGTTGTATGTGTCACGTCCTGACCAGTAGAGGGAGTATTAGTTATTGTAGTTTGGTCAGGACGTGGCAGAGGGTATTTGTTTATGTGGTTCGGGGGTTATGTGTATTGTAGAGGGGTGTTTTATTTATGTGTTCCGGGGGTTTTGGTGTATGTTCTGGTTTTTGTATTCAAGGGTTTTTCTAGTGGTTATATTTCTTTGTGGTCTGTGTGGCTCTCGATCAGGAACAGCTGTTCATCATTGTTCCTGATTGAGAGTCATATTTAAAGAGCTTGTTTTCGCTTGTTTGTTTGTGGGTAGTTGTTTTAGCACTGCTTTTAGTTAGCCTGCGAAACTGTTCCTGTCGTTCTTTCTTTATTGTTTTTTCGTGTTCACTTTAATAAATAATTATGAGTATTTACGTACCCGCTGCGCCTTGGTCTCATCTATACGACAGCCGTGACAGTATGTTTGAGAAAGTTGAATTATGACATTTTGTTGTTTTTGAATTTGCCGCCCTGATATTTCACTGGCTGTGTGGGAGCGTCCCAC
The DNA here is from genome assembly GCF_901001165.1 of Salmo trutta. Lineage (NCBI taxonomy): Eukaryota > Metazoa > Chordata > Actinopteri > Salmoniformes > Salmonidae > Salmo > Salmo trutta. The sequence goes on along the minus strand of NC_042976.1, from coordinate 18,965,554 downwards.
GTAGCCCATAGAAGTTAAGGTCATGCATAATATTCCATGCAACATATTTGTGAATGCTAAGATATCTATCATACAACTTACCCTGATTGGTTGGTCTCTGTTTCATAATTTATCAATTTTGGCAAATGTATTGCTAGGCCCCACTTTATTTCATCAATGTCATTCTATTAGAAACTTTTATTAGAAACGTTTTTTTTGTTAGTGTGATGTAGCCTACTTTCACTTTCACCACCATCTTTTTGTTTGTTCAACAACACAGTTCCAGGTCAAGCCCACACAAGTTGCAACAAATGCCTACAGGTATTTCCATGGAAATGGGGTGAAAAAGCAGATTACTCCCATCATGCACTGGACGGACAACAATGTACTGCAACGGCAGAAAAAAGTTCATAAAATCCAAGGGAGTATGTGGAAACAGGCGAATGACAAGGCAGAGAGGAAAACAATAGACAACCTGGGGCCAGATTCTCGGAGCTATTCAAATTGCCATATTTCATGCCCATAGACATGGCTATAGTGGACCCTATGCATAATATTTTACTGGGGACAGCAAAACACATTTTTACCATCTGGTAAAGTATTGGTGAGCTGGATAATGGATTACTAAGACATATTCATCTTAAAGTTGATAAACTGAAAGCACCTGCAGATATAAACCAACTACCTGCTAACGTCTCAGGATTTTCACATTTCAATGGACAAGAATGGAAAAATAGACATGCCTATCACAAAATGTAAAAGATGTATCACAATAGAGCTAGTTAGAGAGGCTCATCACCAATTGCAAAGCTCTCACAGAACAGTTGCAAGGTTGTTTGGAAAACAGTTTTGCACACCAAATATGCACCTCCATGGCTACTTGAAGAAATGCATTTTGGGCTATGGTCCAGTATATATATATATTTATTTTTTTATTTTTTTATTTTTATATATTTTATTTCACCTTTATATAACCAGGTAGGCCAGTTGAGAACAAGTTCTACTATGCAATTGCGACCTGGCCAAGATAAAGAAAAGCAGTGAAACAAAAACAACACAGAGTTACACATGGGATAAACAAACGTACAGTCAATAACACAATAGAAAACTCTGTATACAGTGTGTGCAAATGAAGGAAGGAGGTAAGGCAATAAATAGGCCAATAGTGGCGAAGTAATTACCATTTAGCAATTTACACTGGAGTGATATATGTGCAGATGAGGATGTGCAAGTAGAAATACTGGTGTGCAAAAGAGCAGAAAAACAAAAACAAATATGGGGATGAGGTAGGTAGTTGGTTGGTTGGGCTAATTACAGATGGGCTGTGTACAGCTGCAGTGATCGGTAAGCTGCTCTGACAGCTGACACTCAAAGTTAGTGAGGGAGATACAAGTCTCCAACTTCAGTGATTTCTGCAATTCGTTACAGTCATTGGCAGCAGAGAACTGGAAGGAAAGGCAGCCAAAAGAGGTGTTGGCTTTGGGGATGACCAGTGAATATACCTGCTGGAGCACGCGCTACGCGTGGGTGTTGCTATGGTGACCAGTGAGCTGAGATAAGGTGGAGCTTTACCTAGAAAATACTTAGATGACCTGGAGCCAGTGGGTTTGGCGACGAACATGAAGAGAGGACCAGCCAACGAGAGCATACAGGTCGCAGGGGTGGGTAGTATATGGGGCTTTGGTGCCAAAACGGATGGCACTGTGATAGACTGCATCCAATTTGCTGAGTAGAGTGTTGGAGGCTATTTTGTAAATGACATCGCCGAAGTCAAGGATCGGTAGGATAGTCAGTTTTGCGAGGGTATGTTTGGCAGCATGAGTGAAGGAGGCTTTGTTGCGAAATAGGAATCTGATTCTAGATTCAACTTTGGATTGGAGATGCTTAATGTGAGTCTGGAAGGAGAGTTTACAGTCTAGCCAGACACCTAGTTATTTGTAGTTGTCCACATATTCTAAGTCAGAACTATCCAAGTACTGATGCTAGTCGGGCGGGCGGGCGCTGGCAGTGATCGGTTGAAGAGCATGCATTTCGTTTTACTAGCATTTAAGAGCAGTTGGAGGCCATGGAAGGAGTGTTGTATGGCATTGAAGCTAGTATGGAGGTATGTTAACACAGTGTCCGGAGAAGGGCCAGATGTATACAGAATGGTGTCGTCTGCGTAGAGGTGGATCAAAGAATCACCCGCAGCAAGAGCAACATCATTGATATATACAGAGAAAAGAGTCGGCCTGAGAATTGAACCCTGTGGCACCCCCATAGAGACTGCCAGAGGTCCAGACCACAGGCCCTCCGATTTGACACACTGAACTCTATCTGAGAAGTAGTTAGTGAAGCAGGTGAGGCAGTCATTAGAGAAACCAAGGCTGTTGAGTCTGCCGATAAGAATATGGTGATTGACAGAGTCAAAAGCCTTGGCCAGGTCGATGAAGACGGCTGCACAGTACTGTCTTTTACCGATGGCGGTTATGATATCGTTTAGGACCTTGTACGTGGCTGAGGTGCACCCGTGACCAGCTTGGAAAACAGATTGCATAGCGGAGAAGGTACGATGGAATTCGAAATGGTCGCTGATCTGTTTGTTCACTTGGCTTTCGAAGACTTTAGAAAGGAGGGGCAGGATGGATATAGGTCTGTAACAGTTTGGATCTAGAGTGTCTCCCCCTTTGAAGAGGGGGATGACCGCGGCCGCTTTCCAAACTTTAGGAATCTCAGATGATACGAAAGAGAGGTTGAACAAACTAGTAATAGGGGTTGCAACAATGGCGGCGGATAATTTTAGGAAGAGAGGATCCAGAATGTCTAGCCCAGCTGATTTGTAGGGATCCAGATTTTGTAGCTCTTTCAGAACATCATCTGTCTGCATTTTGGTGAAGAAGAAGTGGAGGCGGGGCTTGGGCCAGTTGCTGCGAAGGGTGCAGAGCTGTTGGACAGGGTTGGGGTAGCCAGGTGGAAAGCATGACCAGCCGTAGAGATATGCTTATTGAAATTCTCGATTATCGTGGATTTATCAGTGGTGACAGTGTTTCCTAGTCTCAGTGCAGTGGGTAGCTGGGAGAACGTACTCTTATTCTCCATGGACTTTACAGTAGTTACATATGGTTTCTGGTGCTTCCATTTGAGCGAGCAAATGTTTTCATAGGTAAACAGCATAGGTAAACAAAAATCACAGGATCTAAATTCAGTTAATGAGTAAGGTTTTAACATTTTACATATTAACAGACACTCTTATCCAGAGCGACTTACAGGAGCAATTAGGGTTAAGTATCTTGCTCAAGGGCACATCGACAGATTTTTCACCTAGTCAGCTTGGGGATTCGAATGAGTGCCTTTTCCGTTATTGGCCCAACACTCTGAACCGCTAGGCTACCTGCCCTAGAAGTCAAGCGCATGGTCTGGCCAACTGACTTTGATGATATGAGAAACTTGTTAGCAGGCGGTCATGAGAGAGATGACATACATGTAGGTAGGTCCTAAGTTCTTACATGCCATTGATCAGAGTGAGAATAAGGATCTGACCAATTTTGAATTTGCAGTGTGTTGAGATGATATTTTCCTCACCCCTAAACAGCTGTTTGTCATAGCAAGTGAATATAGGAATGATCTGTAGAGTGTGTTCACATTAATGTATCCAAACAAGGAACTCACCATTGTTTAGCTGACAGAAAAACATGATAAGGTAGACATGCTGAGAGAGGTTATAAGCACTGATCAAAGTAGAAGGTTTCATCATGTGTACTTGCAAAGTGGTTCACCACTGACAGACAGATGGGCCTACCACACATTCAATTAGTTCAGACCTAACACCAGGCAAAGTAACACAGTTCTCTTGTGATGTGCTTGATGGTCCATGAAAACAGCCACATTTCTCATGTCAAGGCTTGTGTAAACTAGTTCCAGAAACATACGAATCAATATAATTTCAAGCCCCCTGTTGAGTTTTGTGGCAAGGCATTGAAATCTGTATCAGAGGTACAGTTTATTCCAGTTCAGAGAATTATGACATTTACATTTACATTTAAGTCATTTAGCAGACGCTCTGAAGCACTGTGTAAATTGCCGGTATAAAGTGCAGTTTGCCAGGACTACAGAGACAGTAACTGTGGTAGTACCAGTTTCAAGCAGGGCTGTTTTTTAGGCATTAGTCTACTTGGAGGTGGAACTATGAGAAATAAAGGGGCCTAGCATTGGGAATTTGAGAGCAAATCTAATGTTCATTTCTTAAAATGTAGCGATAAATAAACTTTGATTATTCATCATTTTGTTTATTGTATAAAGTGTATCATACGTACGTTTTATCATTTTTTATATAGAACTTTGCATTGTGCTGTGAAATCCCAATCCATGTTTAGCTTGGGCTTTAATCAATGACGCCTTTATGTTTTATGTTCTTTGATAACATTTGAATACTTATTGCCGTGCTTGTTTTTTCATTTTATTGTTCTCAGTGTGTTGCTATTTTAAATGCACTTCAAATATAGTTTGAATTGAAGTTTGATTTGATTTTGGATCTTTAATTGATGATTGTATGAATATACAGTAGACCATTAACTTTATAGTCTCATTCTTAAGATGTTTTTTAAAATGTCTGAACTAGGTTATAGGCCTACAAAAAAAACATTTTAGAGTAGATTGCTTGATGAGCTGAACTGCAAAGTGCCCAGCAATCTTTGGGCGAGCGTTCAACATACCCAGTAAAGCAGGAGTTACAGTGGATGTTGGCTGACAAGGCAGGATGTGGAGACAAAGGTGATGGCGAATTAGGTCAGGGGGCAGCAGGTAGCCAGGCGGGTAGAGTGTTGGGCCAGTAACCGTAAGGCTGCTTGTTCAAATACCTGAGCAGACAAATCTGTCGATGTGTCCTTGAGCAATGCACTTAACCCCCGTTGATAATGGCAGACCCTGGCTGTGACCTTGCTCTCCGAGGATTCCTCAGGGAGATTTGGGATATGCAAAAAAATATACATTTCCAATTCACACATGCATATTAATACACACCTGTACATGTGTGAAATAGGACAAATATAAACATCCACCAAATTATTATATGTTTGAGAACAGAGGGGCTATGTCCCAATTATCTCTTCTTTCTCCCAAATTGTGCATTTGTTCACTGATTAAGAATGGAAATGACTGGCATATTTTATTTAACCAGGCAAGTCAGTTAAGAACAAGTTCTTATTTACAATGACGGCCTAGAAACAGTGGGTTAACTGTCTTGTTCAGAGGCAGAACCACTGATTTTTACATTCTCAGCTCAGGGATTCGATCTCGCAATCTTTCGGTCACTGGCCCGACGCTCTAACCACTAGGCTACCTGCCGCCCCAATAATATACACGGTGGTAACTCCCACTATCCCAGTTTTAGATTTGTGGGAAGTAGTGAACAAGTGCACATTTCAGGAGAAAGTTTGCACTTTCTCCTATATCCCCCCTCTCCAGTGCCAGCGTCTAACAGGCCTCGTGGGTTCTGGTCAAAAGTAGTGAACCATATAAACAACAGGGTGCCATTTGGGACACAGACCAAGAAACGAACAGTACTAACAGGAAATATTACAATGAAGGTGAACATTTAAGAAACGAGTGTAATAAAACGTTAATACATACAATAAATCAAAAGGGGTGAATGAGAAACGGGTAAAGATAACTGATCAGTCATCTGAGTTAATAGATGTGTTTTTCTCAGTCAGTCACATGTAAAAATACATTATTATATGGTATGTAGTAAATAGAGGCAATGGATGTGTCCCAAATGGCATGCTATTTCCTATTTAGTGCACTAATTTTGACCAGGGCCCATAGAGAATATTGCCATTTGGGATGAACACGATGCAACGCTCCCTAGCAGCCTACCCAGCTCCTCCCTGATGCTGGGCTGTTGCCTCCCAGATATGTGAGGTCATTTGCGAACACATTAAAGAACACTGCACTTTAACTTAAAAGAATCTCAGCCTTTTGACTATTTTTCATTGTGAAATGTGTAAAACTCATTACAGGTGTTGACACTAGGGGATAGATCTAGCAGATAAATGTATTTTGGGGGATAGATCTGTGGGGTGAGCGTAAGGAAGGAGATCCAATACACCCCTGGATTAGATACCATCGCCATCACCATCATTTCAAGGGGAAAGGTTGTCAAGTTTTCCATGGTGATACAAGCTATACACCATTACGCCTCCCTATCCAAATAAATTGAATGACTGAAGTAGTAATTCACTCATGGAGAGGAGACACCAGCCTGCTGACTCCAGCCATGTGAATGCTCTGGGCTCTATTCAGCTTTACAGATTGAATAGAGCCCTATGTGTTGTAATAGGAGACACTTTTCCATAGTGCACTACTTTTGACAAGGGTACATACAGTAGGGTACCATTTGGGACGTAACCTTAGAGTCAGATGCCCTTTGAAGAGTTTTCCAATTAGTGAACACATCCCTACTTCTGATGTTTTTACCAAGGTAAGAGTCCAAAATGTCACGCACTACATAGGAAAAATGGTGCTGTTTGGGAGGCTTCCCAACACTTACACGTTTCCCAGCATACATCGTCACAACTTTTCAAAGCCAGACAATCCCCCTAACTCAGTTAACTGCTCTGAATGGGAGAGTGCCTGTTGCTGTGGAAGCTTTCCTCTTTCAGATAACCACTTGTTTTTTTTAGCTCTCTTTCACGTTACTGTCAGCGTACATTGTCTACCAGTTAGCGACATCCTGAATTCACAGGGTTTAAAAGCTCTTTTGTAGCTTGGCCAAGAGACAATTAGCAGAGACAATTAGAGAGCAGAGACCAGCCAAATGAACTGGGTAAACAAAGAGCATCATTACTCTGAATCCAAAACAGCACCCTACTTCCTTTATAGTGCACTTCTTTTGACCAGAGCCCATGATGCCTGTTAGTTGTGGGACTGCCTGGCGACACTGGCACTGGGGCTGATATAGGAGGAAGGTAGGAAGGAAATGGAAGGATGTTATGGAGACACACTGGCATGTTAAACAACTACCTTGATTTCTGGGACATAACTGACAAAAAATACAGTGAGAGATTGTCCTTGACGGTTGTCTGGAAAGATTCCATATTGATCCTTGGCACAGTATTATAGAATGAGATAATGTGTAACACTGGTGCTTAACTAACATACCGTAAGTGGATATTTCAAAGGTTATGTTCTTTACAGAGTGATGAGAAAGTAGGAAATCCTGAAAAGTGCTTGATAAATGTAGAAAATTCTTCTTTTTAACCTGTTGAATCAACATCCTACTGTATTTGTACTCCAGTACTCCCTTGTTCCATGAGCAGCCTCCCTCCTCTGACTGGTACTGTAGGCTAATGTACTATAGGTTATGTCCTTTTTGTGTGTGTGTGTGTGTGTGTGTGTGTGTGTGTGTGTGTGTGTGTGTGTGTGTGTGTGTGTGTGTGTGTGTGTGTGCGCGCGCGCGCGCTGGGAACTTAGAACTCCGAACCCTCATCACCTGTGAATCACACATGGAGCGTAATTGCCGGTCAGAGAGCTGTCAGCCCTGCATTCTGTGCTTCTACACTCCCTGACACCAAACAGATATTTACACATTAAATGAAATTACACTCCTTTCAAAACGCTGGCTGCCTGGCACAACACTGCATAGAGAGATGTTACTTTAATAGTCTGTCAAAACCTAGCGTCTCGGTTTGCTCCTACCTGTTTAACTAATCTCTGAGGAAGAGGCTTTGGTTAAAACCTCTTGAGCCTCTAGTCCCGTAAGCGGGATCAACATCCAACGAAAAACTCTGAGCGATATTAGCATAACAAAATGCAATTTTATTTTTTTCCAAATATAGGGCTGTCTCATATCGTTTTATAGATACACCTCTCCTGAATCGACCCACGTCGTCCGATTTCAAAAAGTTTTTACAGGAAAAGCAAAACATTAGATTATGTTAGAGGAGTACATGGGAAAAGTAGCAACATAGCCATTTTCCGACCAACCACATGCATCACAAATAACCAAAAAACAGCTAAATGCAGCACTAACCTTTTACAAACTTCATCAGATGACACACCTAGGACATCATGTTACACAATGCATGCATTCTTTTGTTCAATAAAGTTCATATTTATATATAAAAACAGCATTTTACATCGGCGCCTGACGTTGACTAACTATTTTCCCTCAAATGCATCCCGGGAAACAGTGCTACAATTTACTCAATTACTATTCGAAAACATTTTTAAAATGTAATATTGTCATTCTAAGATTTATAGAAGAATATCTCTTGAAAGCACCTGTCATACCAGATTTAAAAATAACTTTACTGGGTAATCACACTTTGCGATAAAAGGGGATGCGATACTCAGAAAATTAGCTAGTAAACCCAGCTCGGCGCCATCTTGGAACAATCGCATATCACATCTAATCTTGTATACTATTGTCAATAATCCCTTACCTTTAGTTGTCTTCATCAGAAACCACTTCCAGGAATCCCAGGTCCACAACAAATGTATTTTCGGTCGAAAAAGTCCATCCTTTATGTTCCATTAGCTTGCTGTTGTTAGTGCGTCTGAAGGCTGTATCCAAATGCTCCGTCGGGCGCGGGACAGCGGTTTCGAAAAATAACATTTTTCCCCCATTTAGGTTCGTTCAAACATGTCAAATGTTGTATAACATAAATCTTCAGGGCCTGTTTCAACAAGAGAGCCAATAAGATTCGAGGGGGACGATTGTATTGTGTTTCAAAACATTTCGAAAGGAGGGGGTAGACAGGGCCGCCGGCATCATAATGGTGATGGCCCTCCCCCTGTGACCAATTTCCACAGTGTCTCATTCATTCAGTTTCGACAGTAGAAGGCTCAAAACACTTTGTAAAGACTGGGGACATCTAGTGGAAGCAATAGAAAGTGCTCAATGAACCATAGCTCATGGTGTGATTAAAAGGCAAAGATGTGAAGTTGAGTCCACAATTCAGAATGCACAAATTTTTTTCAAAATGCGCTGTGGCGCCCCCTATCCTAGGGTAAGTCCAAGAAGTTAAGAGGGGAGTGAGTGAAGTTCTTAAGTGTGAAATACTAAACCACTACTAAAGGACACCAATAAGAAGAAGATACCTGCTTGGGCCAAGAAACTTGAGCAATAGACAGACCTGTGGAAATCTGTCCTTTGGTCTGATGAGTCCAAATGTGAGATTTTTGGTTCCAATCACCGTGTCTTTGTGAGACGCAGAGCAGGTAAACAGATGATCTCTGCATGTGTGGTTCCCACTGTGAAACATGGAGGAGGAGGTGTAATGGTGTGGGGGTGCTTTTCTCGTGACACTGTTTGTGATTTATTTAGAATTCAAGGCACACTTAACCAGCTTGGCTACCACGGCATTCTGCAGTGATACGCCATCCCCTCTGCTTTGCGCTTAGTGGGACTATCATTTGTTTTTTTCAACAGGACAATGACCCAGCACACCTCCAGGCTGTGTAAGAGCTATTTGACCAAGGAGGTGATATACAGTGAGGGAGTGCTGCATCAGATGATCTTGCATCCACAATCACCTGACCTCAACCAAATTGAGATGGTTTGGGATGAGTTGGACCACAGAGTGAAGGAAAATAAGTCAACAAGTGCTCAGCATATGTGGGAACTCTTTCAAGACTGTTGGAAAAGCATTTCTCATGAAGCTGGTTGAGAGAATGCCAAGAGTGTGCAAAGCTGTCATCAGCTTTCTACTGGTCTAATGTCCATTGCTCATGTTTCTTGGCCCAAGCAAGAATCTTCTTCTTATTGGTGTTCGACCATGAAGGCCTGATTCATGCAGTCTCCTCTGAACAGTTGATGTTGAGATGTGTTTGTTTCTTGAACTCTGTGAAGCATTTATTGGGGCTAACATTTCTGAGGTAAATCTAATGAATTTATCGTCTGCAGCAGAGGTAACTCTGGGTCTTCCTTTCCTGTGGCGGTCCTCAAGAGAGCAAGTTTCATCATAACGTTGATTATTTTTGCATGCTTTTGAGGGGGAGCGTTTTTTTTTTATATTAGGCCTTATGCAGTCTGTACAATTATATAAATGATGCCATTGTATAACATAGAGGTCCTTGAAAACTACAATTGAGTGCTTGAATTTGACTTGGCAATATCTGTTTGAACCCTGCTTAAAGGATGTATAGTCCTAGTCCTATGTTGTTGTATACTGTAGATGGAGTTATGGGCCTCTTTATTCCTCTAAGTACACATGGGGAACTGCATGAAAACCCGTTTTATTTGTTTCAAACCATTTAGAAATTCTGATCCCAATGTCACACATTGGCCCCATTATTTACAGAAAGACCCACAAGGGTCTACGTGCATCCGGTATCAAGGAGAGCATGACAATGGAATGACCTCAGCAGCAACGGCAGCATGCTTGGATTGGAGAGCACAGTCCCTTCGTTGGCAGGCTGAAGGATGCTAATGTTCCCTGGAGACTTCCTTCCTCCTTCTGCTGCTGCTCAGTATTATTCACTTGGAACCAGTATGTCTTGGAGGCGTGCAAGTTCCTTTTAATGAGAGTTCCCACTCTGACCAGCTCATCCACTGAATGCACTGTTCCTATATGATGTCATGCCAGCCTTGGGTGTTGGAGTATGGTCTTCTCTGGGGGGAATCAGGTTGCCACTGCAGACAGAGCTCTGAGTTGAAAAGCGAAATCCCAGAGGCTTTCATGAGAGCCCTGCTTCCCCTCTCGAATACACTTCTCAGCTTCAGTTTCATAGTCTTCTGAAAGGAATGACTTCATGAAGACAGACTAACTGCTTCCAATTCCTCACATTTGGGCTCTGCCTTCTACCAGTCCTTGGCAGTGTCTTTCAAAACAGAATTTATAGCTGCAAGGATTTCGGCATCAGATCGGGGGCGCACAGCAAGAAATTCCTCACACTTCTTAATGTAAGGGTTCTTAATGTCTAACTCACTGTCCTGGTCCCCAAAACCAGTTGACAGGAGGTTTAAAGTTGTAAACTGGATAGCCGCCACTTTTTACATTTAAATCCAGTGGTGTACTAGGGTCAAAATGGATAGGTTTTGCTCGGGAAGCCCCACGCCAGAGTCTGGCAATGGGGTTGAAGCCCTGAGTGGAGTACAAGCTTTCAGCTTTTATTCCCACCTGGTGTCTCTTCGGTTCAGACAGTCAACCATGGATTGACCAAGACCCTTCATAGAAGCCTCTAAAACCTCATTAAGTCTGAAAAAGCCTTGTCAAAGTGGTAGCGTAACATTTCTTCCTGTTTTTTGGCATGTGTTTTAATGTCTGTGACAGCTGAAGCCATCAAGTCTTTCAGGCTCTGTTCCAATGCAACCATTTTGATTTTCAGATCAATGTCAGTGCTGACCTTACAGGCCTGAAGGTTAATCTCCACACAATACATTCTTGTTGCTAAGTAGTCATAGTGATCATACATGGCTGCAATTAAAGCTAGGGTGTCTTCTAGGGCTGCGCGGTAAACCATATTTATGATATACCGCTATTGATGCACTAACCGGTTTGAGTTTTACCTTTACCTTCTACAACAGAATTTGAAAGTTTGGTTTGTTAAATGTGATACGCCATGTGTAACGTTAATTTTTTTGTTTACTTTGCTACTTGAATCATCCCTCTCCGCTCTATCTCCATGCCGCTTTCCACACAGACCTAGCCCTGCCCCCTGTCACTCAAGGAGCAAATGTTTTGTTCCTCGACCACAAGACACTTGTGTTCAGTCTGCATGGTCAATGCAGCACATGCAGCAATGTTAGCCAGCTAGTTAGCTGGCTAGCGAAATACACCTCTGCTGTCTTCAACCAGGATCTCAGAGAACACTGCCTCATTGCCTGTGTGCGTAATGGGTCCGTGGTCAAATGACCACCCCTTATCACTGTCAAACACTCCCTACAACACTTCAACGAGCAGGCCTTTCTAATCGACCTGGCCCGGGTATCCTGTAAGGATATTGACCTCATTCCGTCAGTAGAGGATGCCTGGTTGCTCTTAAAATGTGCTTTACTCTCCATCTTAAATAAGCATGCCCCATTAAAAAAATCTAAATGTAGAACTAAGAACAGATGTAGCCCTTGGTTCACCCAAGACTTGACTGCCCTTGACCAGCACCAAAACATCCTGTGGCATTCTGCATTAGCATAGAATAGCCCTCACAATATGCAACTTTTCAGGGAAGTCAGGAACCAATATTCTCAGTCAGTTATGAAAGCGAAGGCTAGCTTTATCAACCAGAAATTTACTTCCTGTAGCACTAATTCTAAAAAGTTTGGGGACACTGTAAAGTCAATGGAGAATAAGAGCACCTCCTCCCAGCTGCCACTGCACTGAGGATAGGAAACACTGTTACCACCGATAAATCTATGATAATCAATAATTTCAAGAAGCATTTTTCTACGGCTGGCCATTCATTCCCCCTGGCTACCCCTACCCCGGCCAACATTTCAGCACCCCCTGCAGAAACTTACCCAAGCCCTACCCAAGCCCCCCCCCCCCCCCCCCCCCGGTTCTCCTTCACCCAAATCCAGACAGCTGATGTTCTGAAAGAGCTGCAAAATCTGGATCCTTACAAATCAGCTGGGCTAGACAATCTGGACCCTCTCTTTCTAAATTGTTGCAACCCCTATTAGTAGCCTATTCAACCTCTCTTTTGTATCGTCTGAGATCTCCAAGCTGCCACGGAGACACTCTAGACCCAAACTGTTATAGACCTATATCCATCCTGCCCTGCCTTTCTAAAATCTTCAAAAGCCAAGTTAATAAACAGATCACCGACCATTTCAAATCCCACCGTACCTTCTCCACTATGAAATCTGGTTTCCGAGATGGTCATGGGTGCACCTCAGCCACGCTCAAGGTCCTAAACAATATCATAACCGGCATCGATAAAAGACAGTACTGTGCAGCCGTCTTCATCAACCTGGCCAAGGTTTTCGACTGTCAACCACCGCATTCTTATCGACAGACTCAACAGCCTTGACTTCTTAAATGACTGCCTCACCTGGTTCACCAACTACTTCTCAGACAGAGTTCAGTGTGTCAAATCGGAGGGCCTGTTGTCCGGACCTCTGGCAGTCTCTATGGGGGTGCCACAGGGTTCAATTCTCGGGCCAACTCTTTTCTCTGTATAAATCAATGATGCCGCTCTTGCTGCTGGTGATTCTCTGATGCACCCCTACGCAGATGACACCATTCTGCATACATCTGGCCCTTCCTTGGACACTGTGCTAACAAACCTACAAACGAGCTTTAATGCCATACAACACTCCTTCCGTGGCCTCCAACTGCTTTTAAATGCTAGTAAAACTAAGTGCATGCTCTTCAACCGATTGCTGTCCACACCCTCCTGCCCGACTGGCATCACTACTCTGGAGAGTTCTGACCTAGAATATGTGGACAACTACAAATACCTAGGTGTCTGGTTAGACTTTAAACTCTCTTTACAGACATTAAGCATCTCCAATCCAAAATTAAATCTAGAATTGGCTTCCTATTTCGCAACAAAGCCTCCTTCACCCCAGTATCTCTACTTGCACATCATCATCTGCAGATATATCACTCCAGTATTAATGCTAAATTGTAATTATTTTTGCCTCTAGGGCCTATTTATTGCCTACCTCCCTACTCTTCTACATTTGCACACACTGTACATAGATTCTTCTATTTTTATTTTGTGTTATTGACTGTTTGTTTATGTGTAACTCTGTTGTTGTTTTTGTCGCACTGCTTTGCTTTATTTGGCCAGGTCGCAGTTGTAAATGAGAACTTGTTCTCAACTGGCCATTCATTGTCATGTCAAGCAACACTGTATTCAAAGAGCACACTATTATATTCTAACTATACAATTAGAATAACCATTCTATTTCCATGGTTCTAACATTTCCCCCAAATGTTTTGCTCTAAATCCAAGTCAAATTGCAATTGCAACATTTGGTTAAAAGTAAGGCCTAGATTCTTAGCCCATATCATGCAGCCTTATGTGACAGTGTGGAAATTATCTGAAATGAGTGCAGGAAATGCAGAAAATTGTTTTATTCTGTTCAACTTCAACCAAAAAGAGTCACTTAGAAATCACTTAGAATGTACAGCATGTGTTGCCACGCTAGGGTCACGTGCTACTCATTAAGCAACATTTGAACTTTTAATATTCAAATACCGTCATACCATCCATTAAAATAAATATGGTGATATGATATTTTGACAATATCGCCCAGCCTTAGTGTCTTCCCTTTTTGGGGAAGAGGATCCCCTCCTTCTTCCTCTGTTGCAGAACTAGCCTCATCCTCAGCTTGGCCTTAACTAGCCACCTCTTCATTGTCAGAGCTGGTTTCTGTAGTAGTGGTGTGATAGAGTCACAAAGGGACTCGTGATAGATCATCACCACCCACTGTCTCATTTTGGGGTTTGCCATTCATTGCAAACCTAGAAAACACACCTTCATTATGAACACCTTAGGGCCCCACATTGGGCACCACCACTATAATGATCGGGAAGATGTCATGAAAGGAAGATGTGCATTTTACAAATAAAGCAGATGGCATACAAAATCAAACCAACCCCTCCAAATCAAATGAAATGTATGGCTCAGTCTCTGAAACACAAATAAGAATGCAAAATAGCCTCTGTCCTTCAATGACAGTCAATACAGTTTCAAGTCCAGGTAAGATATCCCAAAAAATAAGAAAACTCAAATAATCCAGAAGGGAGGATATTAAAATAAAGATTGATCTTACCAGTTCAAGCTGCACAGTTCAGTAAAAATAGTCCAAAGGTAATCCACAAAGCAAAAACCCCAATAGGTAAAGTAGGCCTTAGAAACAGCCTTTAAAAACACACTCCTTTAAACGGAGTGGGGTAATCCACCAAAAGGAAAATTCTTCTAAATGCTCCAAAACAAGACTGTGAGACAAGTCTCACTTGTATAAAATGAGGGAAGCAACAAAACATTCTCCTACCAACATACAATCAAAATGCCCCCCCCCCATCCTGAAACACCCACTTCCTATATCACATTAAACCAGGACGTGCCAATAGGTGTGTCTAGGGCATGAACAGGGCAGAGCCCACAGCCTAGAAACCTATCAAAAAACTATGGAACCTTGTGGGTTACATTATATTAAGACGTGTATCATTATCATCACTAACTAGATACACACAGAGTGATAGATGAACACACGCACCAAACAAACAGACAGGGGCAATTGCATTGGCAGATATTCTGTTACATTTGGCTTTTTAACCCAATAGTGGCTAACCAGGCATGAGATACTGTCAATGTGGCTTTGATTGGACAGTAGCCAGGAGCTTTATATTTATGCATGTACTTTCAGAATTGATTGGCAAACTACTCATGGCAAGGCTTCAAGCTACTGGTTGGAGACCCCTGGTCTAGATCATGACAATGTTTTCTACTACTACTCTATATAGCCCCATCCTAGAGGAGTGATGAGCTCACATCAGTACTCTGTCATTCCCTTATATCATTTTTTTCTTACCTTTATTTAACTAGGCAAGTCAGTTAAGATCAAATTCTTATTTTCAATGACAGCCTAGGAACAGTGGGTTAACTGCCTAGTTCAGGGGCAGAACAACAGATTTTTACCTTGTCAGCTCGGGGATTCAATCTTGCAACCTTTCAGTTACTAGTACAATGCTCTAACCACTAGGCTACATGCCGCCCCACTTCAAGACTGACTTAGAACACGAGTCAACCCTCTGCCTTAGCTCATTCAAGACAGACTTAGAACACGAGTACTTCCTATTCCTTAGCTCATTCAAGACACACTTAGAACACGAGTCAGCCCTCTGTTTTCTAAATCTCATTGGAGACATTTACTTTGCACTACTTCTGTTTCTCAGTGATTCCCATCCTGTTTCTTATACATGTCATGTTCCCAGGCAGGCCGCTTGCTAGCTTTTACTGTGAGACAAGGAACATGGACCAGGACCCATTAAGTCTATGTTTACCACTGAGCGGATTGTGTCATAGTCTAAAACAGAGCAACTGACTGAACGCTTCACCACACATCAATAAAACACAACTGTGTGACACCACTCAGGGTGCACTCTGTTCTCGGGCCCTAGCCAATAGCCAATCACGTGAAAGGCTGGGTGGGTGGGGGACAAGGAACCATGGGATGTGTGATGGGACTGTAGTTCTGCAGGGTACAGTTGCCTGACATCATATGGTGAGTAAGCCTGGCTAACTCAGTCATAGACTGGAAATAGTGAATGAAGTAAACCTGCTCTATGGATCCCATTCAGAGATATACCTCACCGTGTGGAGCCTACTGCACACATCTGTCTGACTAGACTGTGGGAGGCTATGGATAGGATAAATGGTGGAGGAAGAGTACAACAGTGACATTGCAGTACCTACCTGTTGGTTAACTTTGTTAATTTTTTTGGCTTTATTTTCCAACAGCACATCTGCACCACAGTATATTATTTTTCAATCAATCCCATTTCTCAACCACCCCACTCCCACTGTGGTGCACAATGTGTCGTGAATGGGCCTTGGATAACAGATTGATCGTCCCGCCCCCTTGGTGTCATGCCTGGGAGCCGCGCCCACACCACCACTGAGTTTAGGGATTGTATCGTATATCCCAAATGGCACCCTATTCCCTAAAAAAGTAATGCACTATGTAGAGAATAGGATGCAAACAGGACCTATATGACTTTGGTCAAGGAAGTGCATTATGTAAGGAATAATGTGCCATTTGGGACTAGGATAGTGTTGAGAAAAGGATAGTTACTTAGTATAGAGGGCTGTTCCCATTACAGTGATGAATGGCCAAATTACAGGCTGCTACACACTACTCAGAGATAGCAGACTAACCAAGGATGCCTCCCAAATAGCACCGTATTCCCTTTATAGTCCACTACTTTTGACCTCTGCTTGGTATGGCAATAGCACCGCCCTCGATCGCATGGCGCTACAGAGGCTGGTGCGGATCACAGGAGGCTGCTGAGGGGAGGACGGCTCGTGTTAATGGCTGGAACGGAGTAAATGGAATGGCATCAAACACATGGAAACCATGTGGTGCAGACAGCCCAGTACACCACTGTGGCCAAGCTCCCTGCCATCCAGGACCTCTATATCAGGCGGTGTGAAAGGAAGGCCTGAAAAATGCCATTCTATTTACTCCATTCCAGCCATTAATATTAGCCAACACACATACACTCCAACACACATACAAAGACTCACTTCTTAATTTGCTCACACATAATATGCACAAACATGTATACTGACTCTACACACAGGCACACCCACTCACGTACAATCATCATATATGCTGCTGATACTCTCTTTATCATATATCCTTGTGCTTAGTCACCTTACCCCTATACATACAGTATCTACCTTTATCCCTGTATCCCTGCACATTGTAAATATGGTACTGGAACTGACTGACCCTGTATATAGTATGCTTACTTACTTTGTCGTGTTCTTCTAATTTCTTATTTTTATTTCTCTTTTTGTTTTACCTTATGTCATTTTTTTGTTTTACATTGTTATTGATTACTGCATTGTTGGGTTTAGAGCTTGCAAGAAAGACATTTCACTGTACTTGTGCATGTGACACTAAACTTGTAGTTCTATATTTCCAGTACAGGTAGGCAGTCTGAACAGTGACATGATCAGCCTGAAAGACTGAGGGAATTGAATTGGAATTTGTGCAATTGTTTGGGATAACATTGAATTGGGAATTGAATTCTTGAAATGTACCTAACATTGGAATTGAGAGGAATTTAATTATCTCTGAATTCAAAGACTGATCTGGAATTTCAATTGAATTAAATAGAAATTACAAGTAGAGGGAATTGAATTATAATTACATTTGTGGAATAATCCCAACCCTGGCGCACACACACATATGCACACACACATACACACTCCTGCACAACCCCACCACACACACACCCCAATAGGCATTAACTCCGTCAATGTCCCTCACACATTACTGAGTCTTTTCTTCGCGTCCCCGGACCGCACCACGTCGACCTCAACCAGCCAGCATATATTATGATTGATTAAGCAGCTAGTCAGTGGGAACAGGTAGGCCGGTGCAGGGGGACTCAGCAAGAATACACACACACACACACACACACACACACACACACACACACACACACACACACACACACACACACACACACACACACACACACCACCCATCCATTAACCTTGATCATGTACAGTACAAGGAATAGCATGACACGTAATAAGTGTTTTCATTGTTCCCTCTCCCTATAAATACATAAATCAGCTGATTAACAGCAGAGGAGAGAGACAGAGGAGAGAGAGGAGAGAGAAGATAGGAGAGAGAAGAGAGATGAGAGGAAAGGGGAGAGGAGAGAGTGGATAGGAGAGGCAGTAGGTAGAGTTGGTCAAAAGGTCTTTGTCTGTGTGTGTGTGTGTGTGTGTGTGTGTGTGTGTGTGTGTGTGTGTGTGTGTGTGTGTGTGTGTGTGTGTGTGTGTGTGTGTGGCCACGGGAACAGACCATGAAGGTCAGAAGTTCAGGGAGAAGAGCGGAAGCATGAAAGTGTGATACTGTTGCTAATCTTCATAGTTGGCTGGGGCACTAGGCCTTGAATCCATTGTTGCCGTTCTAGGTGGAGGGGTCTCAGAACACCAGCTGCCATGAGAGGGAGTGCCAGGGAGGGAGAGAGGGGGAATGCCAGGGAGAGAGAAAGAGAGAGAGAGATGGAGAGAGAGATAAAGAGAGAGACAGATGGACTGCCAGGGCAGATGGGAAAGCCGCAGGATGGCATTCTGGTTAGTGAGGGAAAGTACACACTGTGGCAGGCGTCTGTCCCTAACTCCCTCCCCCTCTCCTCCTCGTTCTCTCTCTCTCTCTTACCAACTCTTCACAGTGTGTGCTGTTTCATCAAAGAGGGTTTCTCTCTACTACAGCTACGTTGTAGTGTGTGGCATCCCTTTGGTATGAACAAGGTAAACAACGAAGATGTTTGGCATGTGAAATGGAAAACGTTGTTACTGTACAGAGATACAAATACTCCCACTGAAGATGTGACTCTGGGCATAAGCGAATCCAACAAAACAAAAACAAAACTTACTGTTGAGAGTTAGAATAGTAGAATACACAAGGTGCAATTTAGACATTTGGTTGTGCATCAAATGTATTTGTCACATACACATGGTTAGCAGGTGTTAATGCAAGTGTAGTGAAATGCTTGTGCTTCTAGTTCTGACCATGCAGTAATATCTAACAAGTAATATAACCTAACAATTTCACAACAACTACCTTATACACACAAGTGTAAAGAAATGAATACAAATATGTACATAAAAATATATAAATGAGTGATGGCCGAACGGCATAGGCAAGATGCAGTAGATGGAATAGAGTACAGTATATACATATGAGATGAGTAATGCAGGGTATAAAAACATTATATGAAGTGGCATTGTTTAAAGTGGCTAGTGATACATTTCATCAAGATGGCAAGATGCAGTAGATGGTATAGCGTACAGTATATACATAAGAGATGAGTAATGTAGGGTAAGTAAACATTATATAATATAAAGTGGCTAGTGATCAATTGATTATATACATTTTTCCATTATTAAAGTGGGTGGAGTTGAGTCAGTATGTTGGCAGCAGCCACTCAATGTTAGTGATGGCTGTTAAACAGTCTGATGGCCTTGAGATAGAAGCTGTTTTTCAGTCTCTCGGTCCCTGCTTTGATGCACCTGTACTGACCTCACCTTCTGGATGATAACGGGGTGAACACGCAGTGGCTCGGGTGGTTGTTGTCCTTGATGATCTTTTTGGCCTTCCTGTGACATCGGGTGGTGTAGGTGTCCTGGAGGGCAGGTAGTTTGCATCTGGTGATGCGTTGTGCAGACCTCACTACCCTCTGGAGAGCCTTCCGATTATGGGCGGAGTAGCTGCCGTACCAGGCGGTGATACAGCCCAACAGGATGCTCTCGATTGTGCATCTGTAAAAGTTTGTGAGTGTTTTTGTTGACAAGCTGAATTTCTTCAGCCTCCTGAGGTTGAAGAGGCACTGCTGCGCCTTCTTCACCACGCTGTCTGTGTGGGTGGACCATTTCAGTTTGTCCGTGATGTGTACGCCGAGGAACTTAAAACTCTCCACCCTCTCCACTACTATCCCGTCAATGTAGATAGGGGGCTGCTCCCTCTGCTGTTTCCTGAAGTCCACGATCATCTCCTTTATTTTGGTGACATTGAGTGTGAGGTTATTTTCCTGACACCACACTCCAATAGGCCCTTACCTCCTCCCTGTAGGCCGTCTCGTCGTTGTTGGTAATCAAGCCTACCACTGTAGTGTCGTCTGCAAACTTGGTGATTGAGTTGGAGGCGTGCATGGCCACGCAGTCATGGGTGAACAGGGAGTACAGTAGAGGGCTGAGAACGCTTGTGGGGACGCAGTGTTGAGGATCAGCGGTGTGGAGATGTTGTTACCTACCCTCACCACCTGGGGGCGGCCCATCAGGAAGTCCAGGACCCAGTTGCACAGGGTGGGGTCGAGACCCAGGGTCTCAAGCTTAATGACGAGTTTGGAGGGTACTATGGTGTTAAATGCTGTGCTGTAATTGATGAACAGCATTCTTACATAGGTATTCCTCTTGTCCAGATGGGTTAGGGCAGTGTGCAGTGTGGACCTATTGTGTCGTCTGTGGACCTATTGTGGCGGTAAACAAATTGGAGTGGGTCTAGGGTATCAGGTAGGGTGGAGGTGATATGGTCCTTGACTAGTCTCTCAAAGCACTTCATGATGACGGAAGTGAGTGCTACAGGGCGGTAGTCATTTAGCTCAGTTACCTTAGCTTTCTTGGGAACAGGAACAATGGTGGCTCTCTTGAAGCATGTGGGGACAGCAGACTGGGATAAGGATTGATTGAATATGTCTGTAAACACACCAGCCAGCTGGTCTGCGCATGCTCTGAGAACGCGGCTGGGGATGCCGTCTGGGCCTGCAGCCTTGCGAGGGTTGATACGTTTAAATGTTTTACTCACGTTGGCTACAGTGAAGGAGAGCCCACAGGTTTTGGTAGCGGGCCGTGTCAGTGGCACAGGACAGCGGAGTCAATCACCACCTTCCGGAGACACCTGAAACCCCACCTCTTTAAGGAATACCTGGGATAGGATAAAGTAATCCTTCTAACCCACCCCCCCACCCTCCCCCCTCAAAAAAGATATAGATGTACTATTGTAAAGTGGTTCCACTGGATATCATAAGGTGAATACACCAATTTGTAAGTCGCTCTGGATAAGAGTGTCTGCTAAATGACGTAAATGTAAATGTAAATATATTGTCCTCAAAGTTGTTTAGTCTGTCTGGGAGCAAGGCAGTTTTCCTCTTGTTATGCGGCCCCCGAGAAGCACAGCAGTCTAAGGCACTGCGTCTCAGTGCTAGAGGCATCACTACAGACCCTGGTTCGATTCCAGGCTGTATCACAACTGGCCGTGATTGGGAGTCCCATAGGGCGGCGCACTATTGGTCCAGAGCTGTCCGGGTTAGGGTTTGGCCGGGGTAGGCGGTCATTGTAAATAAGAATTTGTAAAATAAAATACAAAAATTACACTAACTCAATTAGCCCATGTCAGCTAACATTTTTAGATGTGTAAGCCAGTCTATCCAGCTATCTAACCTTGTAATAATACATGCCCAGGGCCCCTGACTTCCAGGGGGGTGTCACGTCCTGACCATAGTAAGCTGTGGGAGAGTAGGTCAGGGCATGACGGGGGGGGGGGGGGGTTCTAGTTTAGTTTTTCTATGTTGTTATGTTCTAGTTTTGTATTTCTATGTTGGTTGCTCTAGTTTTGTATTTCTGTGTTGGGCTTTGTTTGGGGTGAACTCCAATTAGAGGCAGCTGGTCATCGTTGTCTCTAAATGGAGGTCCTATTTAAGTTGGTGTTTGTCCCACCTGGGTTTGTGGAAGATTATCTTTGAGTCAGTGTATGTTTTACCTCTGCTTCACGGTTTGTTGTTTTTGTCATTCAGTTCATTTATGTATTGCATAGTTTCACAGTGTAAATAAAACGTGGAACGACACACACGCTGCACTTTGGTCCGCTCATTCCTACGACAACCGTGACAGAATCTCCCACCAGCAAGGGACCAAGCAGCTTGGTATGGACCAGTGGACTATTGAGTAGATAAGGAGGAGTATATCCAGGGCTTTGGAGGATTTAGGGGCAGGAGAAAAGTGCCTCCCATGGGAACAGGTGGAGGCAGCGAGAGCGCGGCAACAAGGGAAGCACGAGAGGCAGCCGGGGAGATTGGCAGAGTCAGGTTGGAGACCTGAGCCAACTCCTAGTGCTTACCGTGAGGTGCGTGTCACCAGTCTGGCGCCACCTGTGCCAGCCCCACGCATCAGGTCTCTAGTGCGCCTGCCCAGTCCGGTATGTCCTGTTCCTGCTCCTCGCACTCGCCCTGAGGTGTGTGTTACCAGTCTGGCGCCACCTGTGCCAGCTCCACGCATCAGGCCTCCAGTGTGTCTTCCCAGTCCAGAGCTTCCGGCGACGTCCCCCGGTCTGGAGCCTCCAGCGACGTTCCCCAGTCCGGTGAGACCTGTTCCGGCTCCAGGTAAGAAGCCTCCAGTGATGATCCATGGTCCGAAGCCTCCAGTGATGATCCATGGCACGAAGCCTCCAGTGATGATCCATGGCACGAAGCCTGTAGGGATGATCCATGGCCCGGAGCCTGTAGGGATAATCCATGGCAAGAAGCCTGTAGGGATGATCCATGGCACAAAGCCTCCAGTGGTGATCAATGGCTTTGTTGGAGATGATCTTTGAGTCAGTGTATGTTTCACCTCTGCGTCATGGTTTGTTGTTTTTTATCATTCAGTTTATTTATGTATTGCATAGTTTCACAGTGTAAATAAAATGTGGAACAACACACACGCTGCACTTTGGTCTGCTCATTCCTACGACAACCGTGACAGGGGGCCCCATTGATTTTGTTTGTCACTCTCACTCAGATATCATATTAACATGGCATAAGTCATGGCAAAATGTGTAGAATTCCAGGAAATTAGCTTTAAAACTGCAAAATGTATCTCCACCCGATGGCATTTTCCTGTGATTTATATATATTTCCACACTATGAGGTTGAAATAATAATGTGAAACTGAAAATTATGGTAATGTCCTTTTAGTGTAAGAGCTGTTTGAAAAGAAAGCCTGAAATTTCAGCCTGTTTTGGTGGGATGGTTTTGGCGATAAATTCGTTAAAGTAGGCCTAACAGGCTGACTACACCGCTCACGTCACGTGCGCGAGCGTTGCAAAATAAATGTAGAAATCCATGTTATTCAATTATTGCACCTCCACTGCTCGCATGCGCCATTGAGCATCTACGTTGCCAAGGGCTAAAATAGAAGTCAGTTCTATTTCTGACACAGATCGCGCTGCAAGTCCTGCCTCTCCCATCTCCTCATTGGTTTATAGAAGCAGGTACCCACGTGCCATCTCCTCATTGGTTATACCGACATGGGTGACTGAAAGACGAACGAAGTCAGTGGTGGTAATGCACCTAATTTATGAAAGTTGCCAATCGCAATATAAAGTCAAGAGAAGAAAAAGCCTGGAAGGAGGAGAGATGACTAGAAACGATTTGGTTGACCGTTTTGTGTGTGGATTAATTGGCGGAGTAGAGGACCTTGTGCATTTCAGGTAAAATAACAACTCAGTGTTTATATCCCAGGACAAATTAGCTAGCAACAGTAAGGTAGCTAAAAAGGACAAATTAGCTAGCAGGTGCAAGCTAGCTAGCTATATTGCCATAAATGTTTAATGCTTTTCGACCTATCTCCAAATTAATATAATTGGTTCAGAGTTTGTTTTGATATTTGAACCTGCGCGTCGTGATCGCGTTTGGTGTGGGGGGACAAAATACATTTATGCACGATGGCGCACGCTGGCCCGCGCGTTCAGCCGGTTTGGGTTCCGTGTAAGCCCTTAGATCACAATATCTACTAAGCTTACATATGGAATTGATTTAAGATCATAAAATTTATAATTTAGCTATTTGATTTAGAATTTTTAGACACTTGTAGGTATGATTGTTTCTTTTTTTTAATGAAACAAATCAAATTGGGCCTTTACTGCTATAGCCCATAGAAACACATTGAAATATTAATTTTGACATGGCAAAACAGATGGTCAAAAAATGTATAGTAAGGAACATGTTTTGAATTGTTTAGACCCATGTTTGGTTACATTATTTGCAGGACTTTTTACGCAATGCACATTATGCCATTTTACAGCCCCGTATTGGGTTACCTTCAGACATCTCCCCTTTAATGTTGTGTGCGTGGTTGAGCAAAATAACTGATACCTTCATGTTCAAGAGAGCCTCCCCTTTCGATATTTGCGGCATATTAGGTTATAGACTCAACTGTTCAGTCTGTACAGTTGGTTTTGTAAGAAGACCTCTGAAATTAGGATGTCTGTGATAGAGAGTTCCAACGACTGCTGTAAAGCTTGTGGATGCCATAGAGCGAAACAACCAACACTGTGTCATGTTCGTGAGAGTCTCATCTTTGATGGAGAGAAGTTATACGTTTTGTAGCTCAAATGGTTTGGGTTTTATAGAAGATTTTGTGACGATTTTCTTGTCCGGATGCTCTCATGTGTAGAAAAATCCAGCGTTCACAAGCCCCATGTTACGGAATTGGCACAAACTTTATATCGGCGTGCAGAGGGGATTGAGCTGCAGCCACTACAATAAACAGTACGTCTCTAGCATAAACACACGGGAAGCAATTCAATACTCAGAATTCCTTCACTGTGTGATGCACAGGTGTGTCAATAGACTGTAGACCAATAAGAAATAGAGTTCCAAACCTCTCTGTCAATAACAGCGAGTTTTCAGTTTTGCCCTCCCAACTAAGACCACTCCCAAACAGTCCTAACAACATTCTTGCTTGAGAAATTGCTATTTTTTACTATTTTATTTGAAAACAATCATGGTAAGGTTCTTAATTGTTACCCAGAAATGAGTTGATATTAGAGGTAAAAACACCTGCATTGAAACTTTAACAGAGGCTTGTAAACTGACAGGGCAAAACAGATCAAAATGACATATCTAGCCACTCAACCATTAAAGGTTTGAGACTTGCTGTCATTCTGTTCCCTACAAAAATGAAATTGTTAGTGAACCTCTACCACATATCAGTTAAATTCATAGAGATTTCTCACTAACAGGAGCAACAAATAAAGCCTCTTACAAGACACACCTCAAAATATGTTAATGAGTCAGAAACAACAATACCATGCACCCACTAGTGTTCAAAAGGTTTTTGTCGCTCCAAAAATGCAGTGTGGTTGCCTACTCTATTCTGAATTACAGTAAATTACTGGTAGCAATTGGCCAGTAATTATCAGTATATTTTCAGGACAAGGTATGTAGAATTCCTAAAATACAGTATATTACTGTATTCTGTGGGGGTACAGCATTCTGTAGTGTCATTTGTGTTACCTGTCAGACCCCAGTAAGACTTGTTGTCGCCATTGGCGTCGGCTAATGGGGAACCTAATAAATCAAATAAAAAAGCTCACTCACAGGTTGTAACGCCCTGGCCATAGAGAGGGGTTTTTGTTCTTTATTTTGGTTAGGCCAGGGTGTTACATTGGGTGGGCGTTCTATGTTCATTTGTCTATGTTTTTGTATTTCATTGTTTTGGGCCGTGTGTGGCTCCCAATCAGGCACAGCTGTAGTTTGTTGTTGCTGATTGGGAGTCACACATAAGTAGCCTGTTTTTCCTTTGGGTTTTTGTGGGTGATTGTATTCTGTTAGTGTGTTTTCCTGACAGAACTGTTTCTGGTCGTTTTTGTTTCGTTTTGTATTGTGTTCGTTCAGTCAATTAAAATTCTGATGATGAACACATCCTCCGCTGCACCTTGGTCTAATTCTGACGACGGCCCTTACAGAATCACCCACCAACAACGGACCAAGCAGCGGAGGAAGGAGCAGCACCAGGAGGGGATGAAGCAGCGTGCTCGGGAGGTAATGACATCCTGGTCGCTGGAGGTGTTGGAGTCAAGGATTGACTGGACATGGGATCAATTATTTGACCACTGCAACAACCTGCCGAGGGAGAGCGACGGACACGGGAGGCAGCCCCAAAAAATGTTTGGGTGGGGGGGCACACGGGGAGATTGGCGGAGTCAGGCGTTAGATCTGAGCCAAGTCCCCATGCTTACCGGAAGCAGCGTGGTACTGGTAAGGCACCGTGTTATGCTGTGAAGCGCACGGTATCTCCAGTGCGCATTCATAGCCCGGTGCGCTATAGGCCAGCCCCCCGCAAGTGCCATGCGAGTGCAGGCATCGAGCCAGGACGGATTGTGCCAGCTCAGCGCGTCTGGTCTCCAGTGCGTTTTTTCGGTCCAGGTTATCCTGCACTGGCTCTGCGCACTGTGTCTCCAGGGCGCTGGGAGGGCCCAGGCCTCCATTGGGTCTCCCCAGCCTGGTGAGTCCAGTGCCTGCGCCCAGAGCCAGGCCTCCTTAATGTCTCCCCAGCCTGGTGAGTCCTGGGCCTGAGCCGCCAGAGCCGCCCGCCAGTCCGGACCCACCAGAGCCGCCCGCCTGTCCGGCGCCGCCAGAGCCGCCCGCCTGTCCGGAGCCGCCAGAGCCGCCCGCCTGTCCGGAGCCGCCAGAGCCGCCCGCCTGTCCGGAGCCGCCAGAGCCGCCCGCCAGCATGGTGAGTCCTGTGCCTGCGCCCAGGGCCAGGCCTCCTTCATGTCTCCCCAGCCTGGTGAATCCTGGGTCAGTGCCACCGGAGCCGCCCGCCAGCCCGGAGCCGCCAGAGCCGCCACGGTCACCCGCCAGCCGGGCGCAGCCAGGGTCGCCCGCCAGCCGGGCGCAACCAGAATCGCCCGCCAGCCGGGCGCAGTCAGGGTCGCCCACCAGTCCTCCGGCGCGGCCAGGGGCGCCACCTAAGTGGGCGACGCCGAGGGTGGAGCGGAGGCCACGTCCCGCACCTGAGCCGCCGGCGTAGGAATGCCCACAACGCTCCTACAATGCTCCATAATTAATTCTGTAAAATACATTTACGGTATTTGATACATTTGCATTTAAAATACATTTGCGTCCGTACTGTGACACGATTTCCTGGTCCCTCCCTGTATACAAATGAATCCAACCTGCAATTGAACTCATTTATGACACAAGTGGTATAAATCGACAGGAAAAATATTTTACAGCCTATTTGTTGTCCAACGATTTAAGACTGGGCGTAATAAGCTACTGTCCCGATAACCTCGACCTGTCCACATACAAATAAATTATATTTCATATATCCTTCTGTTTTAAAAACAGTAAAACAGCTTTGTAGGCCTATAGGTGCATTGGTTGTGTTTAGGCAGGTTTTTAGAATAATTAGCATACCAAAAGTTTGTATTTCGAAGAACCTTTAATATGATAACCTATGGCAAGATGTGTGGTCAAATTATGAAAATTGATGAAAGTGGCAATCGATAAAAAGTGCAAAGGACCACGCATGTAATGCAAATACTATGGATTTATAGAGTAATACAGTGTACATTTAAAAGTAGCTCAAATAGTACTTCATATTGTACATCATATTGGACAGTGGACTCGCTTATGTGTACAGAAAGCTATGCACCTTTACACATCAACTTGGACATATTCTGCACTTTATTGCTAGCAAATTGTCTGGAAAATGCTCAAAGATTCACAGAATATAATATAATACAATACTTTACTCTAATTACAAGGGATTATAGGAAGCAGGTGAGCAGTAGGCATTTGAATATTAATGATTACTAGCTGTTATATGTCACTTGCACTTCTAGAGGTCTAAGAAAAGGCTTCCAACCTGGCCTATTAACATTTAGCTCTTAGGAAACTACTGCCACATATCACTTGAATCGGTACAGGACTCTCACTAACAGGTGTAATTAATATAGCCACTAACAAAGTACGCCTAAAAATATGTTAATGAGCGAGCAAATCTTTCTCCTCCCACAATATTTCTCCACAATGCACCATCATTGCTGCAGTAAATGTTTAACAAAACAGTACTTTATTGTTGATCTAATTTTGATTGGACTGTGGCATCCGACCACCGTGCCAGTGTAACAGTGTAGGTTCCGTCCCTCTCTTCGCCCCAAACTGCAAGGGGAACAACCACTTCAGGTCTCAGAGCGAGTGACATCACTGATTGAAACACTATTAGCGCGCACCACCGCTAACTAACTAGCCATTTCACATCGGTTACACTCACCCCCCTTTTGACCTCCTACTTTTTCAGCAGCAACCAATGATCCGGGTCAACAGCATCAATGTAACAGTGTAGGTTCCGTCCCTCTCTTCGCCCCAACCTGGGCTCGAACCGGGGACCCTTGCACACATCAACAACTGACACCCACGAAGCATCGTTACCCATCGCACCACAAAAGCCACGACCCTTGCAACGCAAGGGGAACAACCACTTCAGGTCTCAGAGCGAGTGACGTCACTGATTGAAACGCTATTAGCGCGTACCACCGCTAACTAACTAGCCATTTCACATCGTTACACCAGTATGCAGTTGATTTCTAATGAAGACCATGATCTTAATTCTGGAGGAATTGTAGTGGTATCTTTGTCCTTAATTACTTTCTCAACTGGCCGGTGTGATATCTTTGAGAGGGCGGGACAATAGTGACGTTGGCAAAATAAAAACTATTTTGTTGTCAGGATTAATTTACATTTCCAAGAAATCGTAGGCTACCTCCAGAGGTGGTCAGGAAGATACAATAACAATCAGATCTCAATGTGTCTTTTAATTGTCTACCAGCTCAAGCTCAACTCTGGCCCTTGAAGGCAGTTCCACTGCGTTATTTTCATCGTTCCCCTCTGATTAGGAACTGATTTAGACCTGGGACATCAGGTAGGTGCAATTATTTATCAGGCAGAACAGCAACCTCTCTCTTGCTCTCGGCCCCCTCCCTTACCTTTTCTTTCCTCTGTCATAAAGAAGAAACTCCAGTTCCACATGGGGCTCTTCCTTCCTTCCTAGAGGGTTTCCACTAATTACCACAGACACAAAGTCAAAATTGGCTTGAAGACAAAAATGTGCTTTTTGGTCTTAAGTTAAGGTTAGGGTTAGGCATAAGGTTGGCAGTGTAGGTAAGGTTAGGCTTAAATCAAATTTAAAGAACATACATTTTTATAATAGGCAGGGTTTATGTCTCTGTGGCAGCTAGTGACGACCCTCCTAGAGAAAAGAAGATGCTGTTTATATTTCCAAGTGCCCCGAGCGTGGATCAGAGGAGATGACAAGGCTTAGCAGGGTAAAGCTCTCTCTTTCCCGCCCGCCCGCCTGCAACCGAATGCCGCAACATTTGTGGTAGTTATTCATTCATGACAAAACCCAATCACGCTCTGACAGCTACGTCCCCCTGATGTATGGAGCCTTCTACCGGTGATGCACAGGCACTGTCACCACCACCACAGCACATGCCTGGGTCTTCTCAAATGACACCCTATTCCCTATATAGTGCACTAATTTTGATTAGAGCCCTATGGGCACCATAAAGGGAATAGGGCTCCATTTGGGACTCACAACGGGCCCGCCTGCCTCTCTTTCCACCACGCGTGCCGGCCCTGGAGTATCGCTTGTTTGCGCTGAGATTGCAAGAGCCAACCAGCGAGCGGCCAGTGGGGTTCATATTTACCACCCAGCTTTGATACATGACACAGAAAATACGCTGATGGGAGACCCGGCTGAGTGGTAAGACAAGCGGCAGGGAACCTGTTAATGATCAGTCGTCTGAGAGATCAAATCAAATCAAATTGTATATGTAACATGCGCCGAATACAACAGGTTTAGGTAGACTTTACTGTAAAATACTGACTTACGAGCCCCTTCCCAACAATGCAGAGCATTGTAAAAAGTAAGAAAAATGTGCTAAATCCCCAAAAATTATATTAACACAATAAAATAACAATAACGAGGCTATAAACAAGGAGTACTGGTACCGAGTCAATGTGCTGGGGTAGAAGCTGTTCAGGAGTCTTTTCGTTCCAGACTTGGCGCTCCAGTACAACTTGCCATGTGGTAGCATAGAGAACAGTCTATGACTTGGGTGTCTGGAGTCTTTGACATCATTGGGGCCGAGCTCCATGCCATCCGGGACCTGATACTGCCTGGTATACAGGTCATGGATGGCAGGGAGTTTGGACCCAGTGATGTACTGGGCAGTGCGCACCACCCTCTGAAGCGCCTTACGTGGGATGCCAAGCATTGCCAAACCCAGTGGTGATGCAGCCAGTCGAGATGCTCTCAATGGTTCAACTTTTTGAGATGTGAGGGCCCATGCCAAATCCTTTCAGCCTTCTGAGAGAACGATGGCTTCGCTGCGTCAATACAAATAGAAACAGCAAACAGTTCTCTTTTTTCCCTCTTTCATATGATATTTATTCATATTTCATTCACTGGGCACACAGCCCCTGCAGTGTATTTGTAGAGATTTTCTCTTTCCTCCTGATGATATTTCAATGATGTGCAGGCTCAGTATCCCACAGTGTGGTAGGGTTGGGTATCACTTAGGTCTACTACTAAAAACACTTTTGGTTTTAAAAATAATTTGCGTTAATCTCTCTCTCTCTCTCTCTCACTCTCTCTCTCTCACTCACTGGAATGAAACTCCTCCCGAAGTGCTCAGTTCACCACATGTCCCTCTATTCTGTTGGGTTTCATTCTCAAATGGACACGTTCAGAGTTTTGGCAGCTATAAACTATATCACACTCCTCCCACTCTCTTTATTGTGCTACTTATGTTACCTGTAGCTATACCTCTCCAACTCTGATTTGTTTCTTCCCTCTTAAAATATGTTTACATTTTAGATGACTAACAATGATGAACCATAGGTTACACTGAGATTGTATAGGTGCTGGGACCTTTGACAAAACAGTTTTTAACAAATATTGATTTATTGTTTGCTCTCTCTCTCCTTCAACTGTGTAGTACAGACTCAGTTCTCCATCGTAACTTCTATATGACTACAAACTCCTGGGGCCTTATGTGTCAAGCATCTGAAAGTACTGTAGCAGCGCTGAAATAGGATCAGTTCTGCCTTTGAAATGACAATTAAAACCTGTTGGGGACCCTTTCGAGATAGGATCCCGGTAACGGGATTGCTTGACAAGATAGCAAAAATATAATAATTTCAATTTCTCAAACAATCAACTATTTTACACCATTTGAAAGATAAACATCTCCTTAATCCAACCACATTGTCCGATTTCAAAGAGGCTTTACGGCGAAAGCATAAAGTTAGATTATGTTAGGACAGTACATAGACAAAAAATTACACACAGACATTTTCAATGCAAGGACAGGCGTCACCAAAAGCAGAAATCCAGCTAAAATTATGCACTAACCTTTGACAATCTTCATCAGATGACACTCCTAGGACATTATGTTAGACAATACATGCATTTTTTGTTCATATTTATATCCAAAAACAGCATTTTACATTGGCACGTGACGTTCAGACAATGTATTTCCCCCAAAACTGCCTGTGAATCAACACTACAATTTACAAAAATACTCATCATAAACGTTGATAAAATATTAAACTGTGATTCAAAGAATTATAGATTAACATCTCCTGAATGCAACCGCATTGAGAGGTTTCAAAATAACTTTACTGGGAAAGCACACTTTGTAATAATCTGAGTACTGTGCTCAGAAAAATACACTACGCAATACAGATAGCCGCCATTTTGGAGTCATCTAAATGCATAAATAGCATTAGAAATATTCACTTACCTTTAATAATCTTCATCAGAAGGCACTTCCAGGAATCCCAGGTCCACAACAAATGTTGTTTTGTTCGATAAAGTTCATAATTTATGTCCAAATAATTCCATGTTGTTTGCGCGTTCAGTAAGCTACTCAAAATGTAGGACGCGCGAGGAAAATGTCACCACAAAAAGTAAAATAAAAATCTATTTACGTTCGTTCAAACATGTCAAACGTTGTATAGCATCAATCTTTAGGGCCTTTATAACGTGAAACTTCAGTAATATTCCAACCGGACCCATGCATTGTCTTGAAAAACGTTTTGGAACAGAGCTACCTCTCGTGTGAATGCGCGCCAATGAACTGACATCCTTCCCTGGGTCACCAACTTCCCAGCCTTCTCATTCGGTCTCTGTTCATCATAGATGCCCTCTTGGGGCTATTTGGGACGCTAGCGTGCCACCCGTGGCGCACCCTATCAACAGCAGGTGCATTTCAAGAGCGGCAAATTTGAAACCAAATAAATGTCAAAATTCAAATTTTTCAAACATACAACTATCTTACACCCTTTGAAAGATAAACATCTCCTTAATCTAACCACGTTGTCCGATTTCAAAAAGGTTTTACGGCAAAAGCATAAAGTTAGATTATATTAGGAGAGTACATTGACAATAGCTGTGTGTAATGTATTGTCAATTCAAAGACAGGCGTCACCAAAACCATAAAATCAGCTAAAATTATGCACTAACCTTTTACAATCTCCATCAGATGACACTCCTAGGACATTATGTTAGACAATGCATGCATTTTTAGTTCTATCAAGTTCATATTTATATCCAAAAACAGCGTTTTACTATGGCGTTGATGTTCAGGAAATCGTTTCCCTCCAATAACCGTCAGTCAAGTCAGCACAACAAATTAAATAATTAATATTAGAAAACATTGGTAAAATATTATATTGTCATTCAAAGAATTATAGATTTACATCTCTTGAACGCAATCGACTTGCCAGATTTAAAAATAACCTTACTGGGAAATCACACTTTGCAATAATCTGAGCACTGCGCCCAGAAAAATACGCTTTGCGATACAGACTAACCGCCATGTTGGAGAGATCTAAAATCGAAAATACTATGTAAATAATCCATTACCTTTGATTCTCTTCATCAGATGTCACTTCCAGGAATCCCAGGTCCATAACGAATGTAGTTTTGTTCAAAAAAGCTCATCATTTATGTCCAAAAAGCTCTGTGTTGTTAGCACATGATCTAAGCCAGCCGGACTTCACTTCATGAACAAGGGGAAAAAATATATTTACGTTCGTTCAAACATGTCAAACGTTGTATAGCATAAATCATTAGTGCCTTTTTTAAACAACTTTCTAAAGACTGTTGACATCCAGTGGAAGCCTTAGGAAGTGCAAAATTAATCCTTAGTCACTGTGTGTTCGATTGGCAATGACTTGAAAAACCTACAGGCACCAGATTTTTCATTTCCTGGTTGTATTTTTCTCAGGTTTTTGCCTGCCATATGAGTTCTGTTATACTCAGACACCATTCAAACAGTTTTAGAAACTTCAGAGTGTTTTCTATCCAAATCTACTAATACTAATCTACTAATATGCATATTCTAGTTTCTGGGCAAGAGTAGTAACCTGTTTAAATTGGGTACATTTTTCATCCGGCCGTGAAAATACTGCCCCCTCGCCCAGACAGGTTAATAAGATGATATGCACATTACATGAGGACCTGTGTCACAACTTCTGCCGAAGTCAATGCCCCTCCTTGCTCGGGTGGTGCTCGGCGGTCGACGTCACCGGTCTTCTAGCCATCATCGATCAGTTTTTCATTTTCCATTGGTTTTGTCTTCCTACGCACCTGTTTCCAATCCAATTAAACATGTTGTGTATTTAACACTCTGTTTCCCCTCATGTCCTTGTCGGTGATTGTTTTTGATGTTAAGTTACGTGGGTTTGTGTATCGGGGTGCGACGGGTAATTTTACCCATTTATTTTGTAAATTGGTTTTGGAGTTGGTTTTGTTATTAAATACTCCATGTTAACCAACTTGGTTTCTCCTGCGCCTGACTTCCCTGCTACCTACATACAAGAACATGACAACCTGATCCTAGATCAGCACACTTTGTAGCAAGCTTTATCTCCAGTTTAAACCTGTCTGGCATTGAAAACTATTTTCTTAGATCTATTTCGGGGTGATCTTTCTTTCCTTTCGGGTCATTTTCTGCTGCCTGGCATTTAAGAAGTACACCGTTAGTCATATTAGTGCCAGTAGTCACTGTCTGTGTTCTAAATAGTGCCCTATTCCCTAGATATAATAGTGCCCTACTTTTAGCCAGAGGCCTATGGGTCCTGGTCAAAAGTAGTGTACTATGGAATAGGGTGCCATTTCAGACGGAGCCATTCTCTGGACCCACACAAAACAGTTTAAGTAAGAGGATTTGGGAAATATCTCATTAGTTTAAATCCAACAGCCTGTGTTACATTTGGACAGCCCAGCTCAGGATTAGGCATACTCCAAATATCACATTCCATCAATCCAATTTAGCAACCTTTTGTTCAATTAGATTCAATAAAAAAAAAACTTTGGGGGATTATATTTCCTTATCACTGGGCTCTTTGTAAACATTGCAGGTGTTAGATGAGACTGGGGTTGACTGACAGACCGGGACAAACTAAGGCAGGGGTCTCCGAACCCTGTTTCCACTCCAATCCCAGTTGGAACTAACCTGGTTCATCTTATCAACCAGCTAGTTATTAAAATCAGGTGTGCTAGATTAGGGTTGGAGTGAAAACCTACAAGATGGTAGCTCTCCAGGAACAGGGTTGGAGAGCCCTGAATTAAGGGAAGCTGTATCGGGCAAAATTCCTTGGTTTTATTGGGTTAGTAAACTTGAGGGTGTTTGTAAACTTGAGGGGGTTTGTTAGGGTTAGGTTCATGCTGGTGACTTTCTGAGCTTAGGCAGACTCTCGTTTAAAAGTGTTGAGTATGTCAATGAAGTCTCTCTAGGCACAGTGCTAATCATCCAGGTTGCTGTGGGAATTTATTGTCCTGTACCACCTGTGTGTGTCCTCTATGGAACCGTCCTGAAAGAGATAGAGCACTCTCATTTCTACACACCAACACCTCAGCTAGCTGTATGAATGGGCATATTCCATTCTACCACCCTCCATTTCCCCTCCCATCATACACACGTGCACACACACACGGGCGGTATTTCTGTTGCATGTTTTTGAAATATGCATTTTAATTACTTCTCAGTATTTTATCATTTGAATTACGCTGACTGAACTACACTCCAATGTATTTTGTATTTTCAAAATACAATATACTTTTATATACGGCATTGGTATCAGAGGTAATACATATTTTGTTGAGGGAAAATGTACATGATATGATTATGATATGTTGTCTCACCTAGCTATCTTAAGATGAATGCACTAATTGTAAGTTGCTCTGGATAATAGTGTCTGCTATATGACTAAAATGTTTACGTAAATGTAAAAATTAATAATTGCGAAGCATGCTGAGTATTATTCTAATGAGCGCCGACCTGAAACAAGGCCAATAATAATACTTGCTTTGCAGTTCATTTCGATACATTTTGGTTATTAAGCAGACACTCTTATCCAGAGTTACTTGTTCAACTAAGGTAGATATATTTTATTTTAGTCGTTTAGCAGATGCTCTTATCCAGAGCGACTTACAGTAGTGAATGCATTCATTTTTTCTTTTTTGGTACTGACCCCCCGTGGGAATCAAACTCACAACCCTGGCGTTGCACACACCATGCTGGTGTTGCAAACACCATGCTCTACCAACTGAGCCACAGGGAAGGCCCGATAAATAACAACATATCAGTCAAAGCAAGTAAAACGTTTTTGTAATCGTTACTGAGAATGTTGTTGCTGTTCGGGCCGCCTATTTCCCAAAGTATTTTAACCAAATA
This sequence comes from Salmo trutta, assembly GCF_901001165.1. NCBI lineage: Eukaryota > Metazoa > Chordata > Actinopteri > Salmoniformes > Salmonidae > Salmo > Salmo trutta. The sequence goes on along the minus strand of NC_042976.1, from coordinate 18,929,886 downwards.
CATTACAAAATCCAAGTACTTTGTGGTTTATTTTGATACATTGACCTTTATGATATTTTGTCATTTTTGCGCACACACACACACACACACACACACACACACACACACACACACACACACACACACACACACACACACACACACACACACACACACACACACAGAGAGAGAGATGGGATGTATTTCAATGACTTCTGAATATTTTGTCATTTTTATTATACTGGGATGAACTACAATGTGTCGTGTCTTTGGCTATGCCAGATTAAGTGATATGACCTACTGTTCTATAAAATAATTTCTCTGTAATTAATATTACCTGATTAAGCTAATCAGGTAAATAGTTAACTAGAAAGTCGGGGCACCACGAAATAATGTTTATAGAGCTGTCATCTTCCGAATAAACTCTTAAAGACCTAGTAATCTTTTACATCAATATCAGTCAATATTTAATCATCACCTTATTTAATCTCATCTGAAAGTTGTAAATTCTTGGTTATATTCATGAACCCCGGCTAACAAGTTGAATCAGCAATACAAAATTTGGTTGAATTATTTCTTTACTAAATACCTAAATATCCACACAGAATTTCATATAAACAGAATGTATCATACATTGATTACAAATGATGTCCTAAGGAAAACGTCCCTAGCGGACAGAACAGATATGACAGCTGGTTACACAAAGAAAGGGGGTGGGGTTTTGAATGAAAGAGCGGAACCGTAGGCAGCTACGCTATCGTAAATACAGAATCTTATGCATTCTAAATAACCGCCCATTTGGAAAAGGAAAATGCAATAAATATTTACTCTGAGCTGCGCTTCCATCGGTTGGTCGTAGAGAGAGGGAGGCCGGGTTGTCCTTTGAAGAATATCTGGTGGTAGAACATATACTCTGTCCGTCCTCTCCTAGCCCACGTCTACAGTTGCTGTACTAACACGACGGCTAGGAGGTATCACTTCTTTAGTGAATAAGAGTTCAAAGTTCCTACCAAGTTGCCATACGTTAAACTCATGCTATATTCGGGCTGGTATAGTTGAAATTCATCCTTCCGGCGTGTAGGTCGTCACCTTCACATTGAAATTTGATGCCAATTTCGTTAGGTTCTTGCTGATGTTGGCTTAGCTCTGTAGGTGGTCTTTGTCCTTTCAACGTGGGGACTGCCAGTCCGCATGTCCTTGGAACTCGTTATTATCTGAGCCCTTTTAAAGTAGGACCGTCGCCCTAACGTCCTCGGAACAGAAAGTTACATTTTCATCAAGGGGCTTATACAGGATTGGAAGAGAGGGCTGTGTTTCATAGTTTACAACACATGTCTGTTCACTTGGGCGGGGCCTCTGAGTAAGCAGAACTTCTCTGTGATAAACTGTTCTCTCATTTAAGAAGCTAAATCTTACATTTCATCTTTTCACAAATGGTTTCATATTTAAACATTTAAATTGCACAACAATTCCATGTGAATCTGATAACTAGAATGTGTAGATTTTCCAAGATACAGTTTATGTCATCCTATCATCAGTAATCATGTCTCAGACGCCAACTGATCTGACATCATATTCATTAAGTCCCAACGCATATTTTCAAATGGTTGGATTACCGAAATATGGTTCCGTTTCCCATCTTTTGATGTCACCAGACTCTCTCTCTCAATGTTAACAAAGGGATTTTCAATAGTCACATCGGTAGAGTAGAGAGAGGAAAAAGGGGAAAGGTATTTATGGGGGTCATAACCTCCCCCCGCAGGCCAACGTCATGACAACTGTAACAAGATACTTTTCTATACCATTTTTACATTTTTATAGCAGTTCACCATTTTGTGCCCCCCCGTTTCACCCTGCATTTTTTATTAGAAGTCTGTTGACACTGGTGCGATAAGAGCATCTGATACATTTACTAAATATAAATGTGTATCTAAAAATGGATGACTTCAAAGAATGGTGAATTATTCCAATGAGCTCCGTCTCGAAAACAAGGTTTTGTCTAGAAGGGATACAGCTTTTGTAAAAATGTACTATTCCTAGCAGGTTTAGGAGAATTTATGCAGCAGTTTAGGATAATTAACGTAGCAGGTTAGGAGAATTCGGTTAAAATGTATCCCATTTAGACACGACCTCGAAACAAGGCCAATAATAATACCCAGTGTGCTTTGCATTTTGGTATGTTAATTTTCACATATACATTTACATTTTGGTCATTTATCAGACACCTGTGACTTATAATCAGTGCATTCAACTAAGGTAGATAAACAACATGCCATAGCAAGTAAAACGTTTGTTACCGTTACTAAAAATGTTGTTGCTGTTCCGGCCTATAAGGTTCTGTATTAATTTTCTTAGTCAACCTTGTGTTCTGTTTCGTTGTGTTCGTAGCCCTGTCTTTTATTTTCGTTCATTGATTTCTCCTGTGTTAGTTACTCACCTGGTCTCATCAGCTCCTTATTTAGTTCAGTTCATTCTGTTTGTGCAGTTGAGGTATTGTTTGTTTTGACTCTGCTAAGCCTTTTCCTAGCTCATTTGTGAGAACCAGTTATAGCCTTCAGTCCTAGTTTTGATTCATCTGCCTGTTTGCCTACCTGTGTATGACCATTGCCTGCCTGTAACCACGATTCCTGCCTTCTACAAAGGCGAAATAAACACCTGCCGCGCTCTGCGTGTGAATCTACACCTTTTTCTCCCTGAGTATTCATTACACAGCCTGCTGTTATTTTGTAGTAATTTTGATCTTTATGGTATTTTGTAATAGCATTTTCTTAATTGTATTTTATATTTTTTGCCCATCTCTACACATACACAAGCACACATATGTACATTAAGCTAATTGTATCTGCAAAATGCATCTGCAATCATAATACATAATTATGATCATCATCAATACAATACATATCACTACATATTCACTAGCCTACTCTCCATAATGCAATATAGCTTTATACATGGCATAGAATCAGAGGTAATGGCTTTGTGCCTGCATCGTTAACAGCCTATCAGACAGACACATACGTGACATAATTTCTCTAGCTGATATTGCTACAGTATCTCTTGTTAGGTGGGATTTCCGAAGTAAAAGTCCCAACTTGAAATCTTCGTCATACTACTTTTTCTTCTTCTGCACGCTACTCCTCTTACACCATTTAAGCTAGAAAAGCCATTCAAACTTTAAAATGCGTGGACTGGTCTGGATTGAGTTGCTTACATTTTACTTGTTGATATCTTTTATACTCTTTAAAATATTAAACTTTGTCTCAGGATGGTAAGTTGGTGTTTGAAGATATCCCTCTAGGGGTGTGGGGGCTGTGCTTCGGCAAAGTGGGTGGGGTTAAATCCTGCCTGTTTGGCCCTGTCCGGGGGTATCATCGGATGGGGCCACAATGTCTCCTGACCCCTCCTGTCTCAGCCTCCAGTAATTATGCTGCAGTAGTTTATGTGTCGGGGTGGCTAGGGTCAGTCTGTTATATCTGGAATATTTCTCCTGTCTTATCCGGTGTCCTGTGTGAATTTAAGTATGCTCTCTCTAATACTCTCTTTCTCTCTTACTTTCTTTCTTGCTCTCACGGAGGACCTGAGCCCTAGGACCATGCCTCAGGACTACCTGGCATGATGACTCCTCGTTGTCCCCAGTCCACCTGGCCGTGCTGCTGCTCCAGTTTCTACTGTTCTGCCTGCGGCTATGGAACCCTGACCTGTTCACTGTGATTACTATTATTTGACCATGCTTGTCATTTATGAACATTTGAACATCTTGTCCATGTTCTGTTATAATCTCCATTCGGCACAGCCAGAAGAGGACTGGCCACCCCTCATAGCCTGGTTCCTTTCTAGGTTTCTTCCTAGGTTTTGGCCTTTCTAGGGAGTTTTTCCTAGCCACCGTGCTTTTACACCTGCATTGCTTGCTGTTTGGGGTTTTAGGCTGGGTTTCTGTACAGCACTTTGATATATTAGCTGATGTAAGAAGGGCTATATAAATTCATTTGATTTGATTTGTACTTTTTGTTCTCCATCCACTTTCATGGGATTTCCTCAGCATTCTAAACCTCTCCATTGTGACATCCTGCCTTAAACATATTCTAAGCATGTGACAATGAGTAACATTGGGACTTCTGACACAAATCAGCTCCCTTTACCACTTTTCCTAACAACACGTCGTAAATAAAAACTTAAAAGGTATTGGTCTACTTCTCTGATATTCAAATTTGAAATCAGAACAGCGATAACTACTATCAATCACTACCCATACCCCCCCCACACACACACACAAACCATCCACACCTTCAACCTCTCTTCAACCATACATTTATTCCTTTATTATACCAATCGGTCCAACTTAACCTCCATTCATCCCTCCATTCATTAGATCTTCCATCCCTCTATCCTTTATTTACAGTATCTATCCATTTATTTATCTGTCCTATTTATTTATCTTTCCAGTCATAACTTTTTTAAACAGCTTTATTATTTGATTAAGAAATGAATGTATGGTTGAAGTAAGGGAAAAACGCTTTGGACAAAAATACGTTTTTTTTTATTGACAACTTCCTTGTCTTCTGTACTCTATTATTACAGTTTGCATATACTGTGGTATTCTAGTAGGAGAGTGTATAAAAGTGTAGTAGGCAAGTCTGAGTGTAGTTATTTGTGATGAAATATGTGATCTAACTGGCCCACAATCCAAAGTAATAAGGTTTATAGTGTAGTGTATCAAAGTAATCAGACCAATTATTTTAGTAAATTTTACCAGCTCTAACAGACACTTCCTCTCTGGGACTACTGCATGTCTATCTTCTTCTCCACCTGGGAGATTATGTGTGTCTGTGTGTGTAGGGATGGGCAAAAATGACAAAATACAATTACAAAATATCATAAAGATCAATATATCAAAATAATCTTCAAAATACTTGCATTATGAAATGTATTTAATTAAAATACATGTGTTTTATATTTTAAAATACAGAAATACATTTGCAAGTAGCCGGCCCGAACAGCAACAACATTCTCAGTAACGGTTCGAGTAATTTTTTACTTGCTATGACTGACATGTTGTTTATCAACCTTAGTTGAATGCACTGACTTTAAGTCACTCTGGATAAGAGTGTCTCTAAATGATCAAAATGTACAGTGCCTGCAGAAAATATTCATACCCCTTGACTTATTCCACATTTTGTTGTGTTATAGCGTGAACTCAAAATCGATCAAATAGATTTTTTCCTATCCCAAAATGACAAAGTAAAAACATGTTTGCAAATGTTATGAAAATGATATACAGAAATATCTCATTTACATAAGTATTCACCCCGCTGAGTCAATACACATTAGAATCCCCATTGTCGGCGATTACAGCTGTGACTCTGGGTAAGTCTCTAAGAGCTTTGCACACCTGGATTGTACAATATTTTGCCTGTTTTCCCATTATTCTTTTCAAAATTCTTCAAGCTCTGTCAAATTGGTTGTTGATCATTACTAGACAACCATTTTCAAGTCTTGCCATAGATTTTCAAGCAGATTTAACTCGGCTACTCAGGAACATTCACTGTCTTCTTTGGTGTGCAACCAGTGTAGATTTGGCCTTGTGTTTTAGGTTATTGTCCTTCTGAACGGTGAATTAATCTCCCATTGTCTGGTGGATAGCAGACTGAACCAGGTTGTCCTTTAGGATTTTGCCTGTATTAAGCTCCATTAGTTTCTTTTTTATCCTGAAAAACTCCCCAGTCCTTAACGATTACAAGCATACCCATAATATGATGCAGCCACCACTATGCTTGAAAATATATTTAATACTGTTTAATAGTCACTTTTACTGTATTGTACTGTGTTTCATTGCTCTGGCATCAAGTTACTGTGAATATCTCAGGACTGTATTGGCACTATTCAGAGGTAGTCAGAGATATATCATAAGACATCTTGCTGTAATTACAATTCGTTTGAAGACCAATGTATCATTAGCTACAACATTTTCAGTAACGGTTACAGAAACATTTTACTTGCTATGCCTGTGATGTTTTTACATTTTTATTAAACTTGGTTGAATGCCACTGAATATAAGTTAAAACCTGTTGAGGACAGACATTCCGCTAGCGGAACCCCGTTCCGCCTGCGGAACCCCTAGCCAACAGCAAATGGCATCGCACGGCGCGAAATACAAAACCAACTAAAATACCACAATTAAATTTTCTCAAACAATAAACTATTTTACACCATTTTAAAGATAAGACTCTCGTTAATCCAACCACATTGTCCGATTTCAAAAAGGTTTTGCAGCGAAAGCAAAACATTAGATTATGTTAGGAGAGTACATATACACAAATAATCACACAGCCATTTTCCAAGCAAGCATATATGTCACATAAACCCAAACCACAGCTAAATGCAGCACTAACCTTTGATGATCTTCATCAGATGACACTCCTAGGACATTATGTTATACAATACATGCATGTTTTGTTCAATCAAGTTCATATTTATATCAAAAACCAGCTTTTTACATTAGCATGTGATGTTCAGAACTAGCATACCCACCGAAAACTTCCGGTGAATTTACTAAATTACTCATGATAAACGTTGACAAAATACATAACAATTATTTTAAGAATTAAAGATACAGAACTCCTTTATGCAATCGCTATGTCCGATTTTAAAATAGCTTTCGGCGAAAGCACATTTTGCAATATTCTGAATACATAGCTCGGCCATCATGGCTAGCTATTCAGACCCGCCAACATCGGGGCTCAGTAAACTCAGAATTACTATTAGAAAAATTGGATTACCTTTGCTGTTCTTTATCAGAATGCACTCCCAGGACTTCTACTTCAACAACAAATGTTGTTTTGGTTCCAAATAATCCATAGTTATATCCAAATACCTCTGTTTTGTTCGTGCGTTCAGGTCACTATGCGAAGCGTGACGCACGAGCGCATTTCGTGACAAAAAAATTCAAAATATTCCATTACCGTACTTAGAAGCATGTCAAACGCTGTTTAAAATCAATTTTTATGCTATTTTTCTCATAAAATAGCGATAATATTCCAACCGGGCAACGTTGTATTCATTCAAAGAGAGAAAGAAAAAAATGGCGAGTTCTTGTGTCCGCGCATCTCCAGTCTCACTGTCCCCAGGCTGACCACTTACAAACTCTGCTCCTATACTTTGCCCAGAGACAGCAGACATCCCATTCCACTTTCTGGCTGCTTTAGAGAGCCAATGGAAGCCTTAGAAAGTGTCACATAACAGCACAGATGCTGTAATTTCAATAGAGATGCAACAGAAGGACAACAAATTGTCATACAGGGCACTTCCTGCATGGAATCTTTTCAGGTTTTGGCCTGCCATATGAGTTCTGTTATACTCACAGACACCATTCAAACAGTTTTAGAAACTTTAGAGTGTTTTCTATCCAAATCCGCTAATTATTTGCATATTATAGTTTCTGGGCAGGAGTAGTAACCAGATTACATCGGGTACGTTTTTTATCCAGCCGTGAAAATACTGCCCCCTATCCCAAAGAAGTTAATAAGTTACTACTTTTAAATGTAAAAATGTAAACTTGCAAACACTTGGTAATATCCCTCTGCATGGGTAATTACAGTAATATACAGTAAATTAGAATACAGTACAAAATGTGGTAGCGTAAAATAATTGATTTACAGATTACAGTAGCTGTACTGTAAAATAAATTACAGTAACTTACTGGCCAATTGCTGTCAGTAAATTAATGTACATTTTACAGGAAATGTTTTACAGTGCAGTGACGGAAGGAACATGCCCCATCGGCACAAATTAATTACCAGGCTACACACATACCCTCAGTTCTCTGGAAGCCAGAGACAAATTATCTCCCCCAGATAAAATCAAGCTTGACATCATTTAATTAATTTCAGTACATATTAGCATTTCTTATTGTGATTCTTTTTTCCCCTTATCCCAAGGACAAAAGAAAGCTTTTAAAAACGATCAGGTTAATTATTTTTGTCTGTCGTTGCAGACATCCAGCCGTCCCCTCTTTATATGTGAGTGTGTGTGTGTGCAGAAAAAGGTGTGGTATTACAGCCCATCGATAGTAGATCCATTTGGGATGTAGAATAATGTAGTCTGTCTAATTTCTGCATTAATCTCTCCTCCAGTTGACATGCAGACGAATAATGAGATATCAACCAATGGTCTGGTAAAGACTGTTGGATTCCTACGTGGCTGTTTATGAATCTGGTGTGTGTTTTGTGTATGTGTATGTTTGTGTGTGTGTATGTGTCTGTGTGAGTGTGTGTGCATTTGTGTATTTTGTGTGCGTTTGCCTACATGTCTGTGTGCGTGTGTGTGTGTTTGTGTGTGTTCTGAAGGCACTGTACATTTTGATCATTTAGAGACACTCTTATCCAGAGTGACTTAAAGTCAGTGCATTCAATTAGGTTGAAAAACAACATGTCACAGTCATAGCATAAAATCCAAGATGGCGTAGCAGTTCAGACGTCCTTTACCCTCCTCTTGTCGTGTCCCGTGTATATATATATTTACATATTTTTCTTCACATATCTTTTTACATTTTTTCTTCTAAAAACTCAACCTCAAAACACTCTCCTGCAACCTGCCTCACCAATTTAAAAAATAAAGTATTATTTACCTCAAATCTGAAATCCACAACAGAAGCTAGCCAAAGGTTAGCCATTTTCACTGGCTAACGTTGAAGTTCAGCTAGCCACGGTTAGCGGTCCTCAGATATCCATTAGCTCGAAAAGCTATCGCCAGTTTTTGTACAGCGCGACTTAGACCAGAGCATACCGGACCTATTCTCTCTCCTTTCCCGGATTTCTACCGCAGGCTCTGGACATTTACATCTGGATCTTGCAGCTAACTAGCTGCTACCTGAGTGACTATTGGCAACGTCAGTCCCGGAATTAACCTGTTGGGGATAGGGGGCAGTATTTGCACGGCCAGATAAAAAACGTACCCGATTTAATCTGGTTACTACTCCTGCCCAGTAACTAGAATATGCATATAATTATTGGCTTTGGATAGAAAACACCCTAAAGTTTCTAAAACTGTTTGAATGGTGTCTGTGAGTATAACAGAACTCATATCGCAGTCAAAAATCTGAGAAGATTCCTTACAGGAATTCCAGGCCCAGGCTGAAACACACTAGCGCTTTTGGCAAGTGCTCTATCAGAGGGCCATCAGACTGAGGCTCGTGCATGAGGGGATCCCATGCTTTTAGTTTCGCTCTCTTTGTAATAAAAAACGATTTCCCGGTCGGAATATTATCGCTTTTTTACGAGAAAAATGGCATAAAAATGGATTTTAAAGAGCGGTTGACATGCTTCGAAGTACGATAATGGAATATTTAGAATTTTTTTTATCACGAAATGCGTCGTGCTCGTAACCCTTATTTACCCTTTCGGACAGTGTCTTGAACGCACGAACGCCGCTATTTGGATATAACAATGGATTATTTTGGGACCAAACCAACATTTGTTATTGAAGTAGAAGTCCTGGGAGTGCATTCTGACGAAGACAGCAAAGGTAATAACATTTTTCTTATAGTAAATCTGACTTTGGTGAGTGCTAAACTTGCTGGGTGTCTAAATAGCTAGCCCTGTGATGCCGGGCTATCTACTTAAAATATTGCAAAATGTGCTTTCACCGAAAAGCTATTTTAAAATCGAACGTATCGAGTGCATAGAGGAGTTCTGTATCTATAATTCTTAAAATAATTGTTATGTTTTTTGTGAACGTTTATCGTGAATAATTTAGTAAATTCACCGGAAGTGTTCGGTGGGAATGCCAGTCACATGCTAGTCACCTGCTAATGTAAAAAGCTGGTTTTTGATATAAATATGAACTTGATTGAACAGACATGCATGTATTGTATAACATAATGTCCTAAGATTGTCATCTGATGAAGATCATCAAAGGTTAGTGCTGCATTTAGCTGTGGTTTGGGTTTATGTGACATTATATGCTAGCTTGAAAAATGGGTGTCTGATTATTTATGGCTGGGTACTCTGCTGACATAATCTAATGTTTTGCTTTCGTTGTAAAGCCTTTTTGAAATCGGACAGTGTGGTTAGATTAACGAGAGTCTTGTCTTAAAAATGGTGTAAAATAGTCATATGTTTGAGAAATTGAAGTAATAGCATTTCTAAGGTATTTGAATAACGTATTTGAATAACGCGCCACGGGATTCAACTGGCTGTTGAATCCCGTGGCCCAGAGAGGTTAACCTAGCCCAGAGAGGTTAACCTGTTATGGCTAGGGGGCAGTATTTTCACGGCCTGATAAAAAACGTACCCGATTTAATCTGATTATTACTCCTGCCCAGAAACTAGAATATGCATATAATTATTGGCTTTGGATAGAAAACACCCTAGCCCAGAGAGGTTGACACACATTATTCCGGAGTTAGCCAGCTTAAGAGTTCTGTCAGCCACTCCTGGGCTATTCCTGAGCTAGCCAGCTCAAGTGTCTCCTGGGCTACAATCACCTATCCGGACCCGTTTTACTGCCGATGCGGAGCCCCATCGGGCCTTCACGACAGGACCACCAACGTTATCTGCCCGAGGGAGTTATCCAACTGGCCCCTCCGTCGCCACTTAACCTGATCGCCCATCTGCGGCCCGCTGATCGTTAGCTGTCTTATCGGCTGTGATCTGAATAGGTCTATCGGACACTTTTCTTGGGCCACTATAACTAACTATTTTGCCAACTTGGACTGGTCCCCCCTTCCACACGGAACCCCACTAATCCACAGACGGAAACGCACGAGGTGGCTAAAAACAGACCTCCCTCCATCTTCCACCAGCTTGCTACCTATGGCCCGGCTAGCTGTCTGAATCTCACTGGACCCTTTGATCACTCGGCTAAGCATGCATGTCCTTAATGTCAATATGCCTTGTCCATTGCTGTTCTGGTTAGTGTTTATTGGTCTTTTTCACTGTAGAGCCTCTAGCCCTGCTCATTATACCATATCCAACCTCTCAGTTCCTCCACCCACACATGCTATGACATCTTCTGGTTTCAATTATGTTTCTAGAGACAATATCTCTCTCATCATCACTAAATGCCTAGATTTACCTCCACTGTATTCAAACCCCACCATACCTTTGTCTGTACATTATACCTTGAAGCTATTTTATTGCCCCCAGAAACCTGCTCCTTTTTCTCTCTATTCTGGACGTCACAGACGACCAATTCTTATAGCTTTTAGCCGTACCCTCATACTCATCCTTCTCTGCTCCTCTGGGGATGTTGAGGTGAATCCAGGCCCTGCAGTGTCTGGCTCCACTCCTACTCCCCAGGCGCTCTCTTTTGATGACTTCTGTAACCGTAATAGCCTTGGTTTCATGCATGTTAACCTCTTGACGGTCGCCTAGGATAGGGGGGGCTACAGCGATTTTTGAAAAAAAATCGTGCCAATTTTAAACGGACTCCTACTCAAACTCAGAAGCTAGGATATGCATATAATTAATACTTGTGGATAGAAAACACCCTAAAGTTTCTAAAACAATTTGAATGGTGTCTGTGAGTATAACAGAACTCATATGGCAGTCAAAACCCCGAGACCGATCGTAACAGGATGTGGAATTCTGAATTGCGGACTCAACTTCAGCACCTTGCCTATAAATCACACCGTGAGCAATGGTTCATTGAGGACTTCCTATTGCTTCCACTAGATATCACCAGTCTTTACAAAGTGGTTTGAGCCTTCTACTGTGAAAACTGAATGAGACGCAGTGGAACGGAGAGGGCCATCACCATTATGACGCCGGCGCCCCTGGCTACCCTCGCCTTTCGAAAGGTTTTGAAACACAATGCAATCGTCCCCCTTGAATCTTATTGGAGCTCTGGTTGAAAAAGGACCTAAAGATTTATGTTTGACATGTTTGAACGAACCTAAATTTAAAAAAAATGCATTTTGTTGAGAGAGAAGTCCTGCAGCCGACGGAAGTTTTGGAGCAGTCTTCAGAACGCGCTAACAAGAACAAGCTATTGGGATGTAAAGGATGAACTTTTTCGAACGAAAATACATTTGTTGTGGACCTGGGATACCTGGAAGTGCTTTCTGATAAAGATAATCAAAGGTAAGGGATTATTGACAATAGTATACAAGAGTAGATTTGATATGCGATTGTTCCAAGACCTGTAACAGTAGCCTATTTTTCTGAGTATCGCATCCCCTTTTATCGCAAAGTGTGATTACCCATTAAAGTTATTTTTAAATCTGGCATTACAGGTGCTTTCAAGAGATATTCATCTATAAATCTTAGAATGACAATATTACATTTTAATTTTTTTTCGAATAGTTATTTAGTAAATTGTAGCGCTGTTTCACCGGATGCATTTGAGGGAAAATAGTTAGTCAACGTCACGCGCCGATGTAAAATGCTGTTTTTATATATATATATGAACTTTATCGAACAAAATAATGCATGTATTGTGTAACATGATGTCCTAGGTGTGTCATCTGATGAAGATTGTCAAAGGTTAGTGCTGCATTTAGCTGTTTTTTTGTTTTTGGAGCCCGACCAGGGGTTAACATTAGAAGCCTCCTCCCTAAGTTTGTTTTATTCACTGCTTTAGCACACTCTGCCAACCCGGATGTCCTAGCTGTGTCTGAATCCTGGCTTAGGAAGTCCACCAAAAACTCTGAAATCTTCATCCCTAACTACAACGTTTTCAGACAAGATAGAACGGCCAAAGGGGGCGGTGTTGCAATCTACTGCAGAGATAGCCTGCAGAGTTCTGTCCTGCTATTCAGGTCTGTACCCAAACAATTTGAACTTCTACTTTTAAAAATCCACCTCTCTAAAAACAAGTTTCTCACCGTTGCCGCCTGCTATAGATCCCCCTCGGCCCCTAGCTGTGCTCTGGACACCATATGTGAACTGATTGCCCCCATCTATCTTCAGAGCTCGTGCTACTAGGTGACTAAACTGGGACATGCTTAACACCCCAGCCATCCTACAATCCAAGCTTGATGCCCTCAATCTCACACAAATTATTAATGAACCCACCAGGTACAACCCCAAAGCCGCAAACACTGGCACCCTCATAGATATCATCCTAACCAACGTGCCCTCTAAATACACCTCTGCTGTTTTCAACCAAGATCTCAGCGATCACAGCCTCATTGCCTGCACCCGTAATGGGTCAGCGGTCAAACGACCTCCACTCATCACTGTCAAACGCTCCCTGAAACATTTTTACGAGCAAGCCTTTCTAATCGACCTGGCCCTGGTATCCTGGAAGGATATTGACCTCATCCCGTCAGTAGAGGATGCCTGGTTATTTTTTTTAAATGCCTTCCTCACCATCTTAAATAAGCATGCCCCTTTCAAGAAATTTAGAACCAGGAACAGATATAGCCCTTGGCTCTCCCCAGACCTGACTGCCCTTAACCAACACAAAAATATCCTGTGGCGTGCTTCATTAGCATCGAACTGCCCCCGCGATATGCAACTTTTCAGGGAAGTTAGAAACCAATACACACAGGCAGTTAGAAACGCCAAGGCTAGCTTTTTCAAATAGAAATTTGCTTCCTGCAACTCAAACTCTAAAAAGTTCTGGGACACTGTAAAGTCCATGGAGAATAAGAACACCTCCTCCCAACTGCCCAATGCACTGAGGATAGGAAACTCTGTCACCACCGATAAGCCCACTATAATTGAGAATTTCAATAAGCATTATTCTACGGCTGGCCATGCTTTCCACCTGGCTACCCCTACTGCATTCAACAGCACTGCACCCCCCACAGCTACTCGCCAAAGCATCCCCCATTTCTCCTTCTCCCAAATCCATTCAGCTGATGTTCTGAAAGAGCTGCAAAATCTGGACCCCTACAAATCAGCTGGGCTTGACAATCTGGACCCTTTCTTTCTAAAATTATCTGCCGAAATTATTGAAACCCTTATTACTAGCCTGTTCAACCTCTCTTTCGTATCGTCTGAGATCCCTAAAGATTGGAAAGCTGCCACGGTCATCCCCCTCTTCAAAGGAGGTGACACTCTTGACCCAAATTGCTACAGACCTATATCCATCCTACCCTGCCTTTCTAAGGTCTTCGAAAGCCAAGTCAACAAACAGATACCGACCATTTCGAATCCCACCGCACCCTCTCCGCTATGCAATCTGGTTTCAGAGCTGGTCATGGGTGCACCTCAGCCACGCTCAAGGTCCTAAACAACATCGTAACCACCATCGATAAGAAATAATACTGTGCTGCCGTATTCATTGACCTGGCCAAAGCTTTTGACTCTGTTAACCTCTAGGGGCTATGTGGGACACAAGCGTCCCACCCCTGGTACACCCTATCAACAACAGGTGAAATATCAAGAGCGCCAAATTTGAAAACAATTAAATGTCATAATTCAAATTTCACAAACATACAACTATCTTACACCCTTTGAAAGATAAACATCTCCTTAATCTAACCACGTTGTCCGATTTCAAAAAGGCTTTACGGAGAAAGCATAAAGTTAGATTATGTTAGGAGAGTACATTGACAATAGCTGTGTGTAATGTTTTGTCAATTCAAAGACAGGCGTCACCAAAAGCAGAAAACCAGCTAAAATTATGCACTAACCTTTGACAATCTCCATCAGATGACACTCCTAGGACATTATGTTAGACAATACATGCATTTTTAGTTCTATCAAGTTCATATTTATATCCAAAAACAGCGTTTTACTATGGCGTTGATGTTCAGGAAATCGTTTCCCTCCAATAATCGTCAGTCAATCAGCACAACAAATTAAATAATTAATATTAGAAAACATTGGTAAAATATTATATTGTCATTCAAAGAATTATAGATTTACATCTCTTGAACGCAACCGGATTGCCAGATTTAAAAATAACCTTACTGGGAAATCACACTTTGCAATAATCTGAGCACTGCGCCCAGAAAAATACGCTTTGCGATACAGACTAACCGCCATGTTGGAGAGATCTAAAATCGAAAATACTATGTAAATAATCCATTACCTTTGATTCTCTTCATCAGATGTCACTTCCAGGAATCCCAGGTCCATAACGGACATAGTTTTGTTCGAAAAAGCTCATAATTTATGTCCAAAAAGCTCCGTGTTGTTAGCACATGATCTATGCCCGCCGGACTTCACTTCATGAACGAGGGGGAAAAAAATATTTACGTTCGTTCAAACATGTCAAACGTTGTATAGCATAAATCATTAGTGCCTTTTTTAACCAGAACATGAATAATATTCAAGGCGGACGATTGCATTCTCTTTTAAAACGTATTGGAACGAGAGTACCCAACATGAACTCGCACGCCAGAGTCTAATCGGCCACCACCGTTCCATGGCTCTTGTTCGGTCAGATCTCACAGTATAAGACTCAAAACACTTTGTAAAGACTGGTGACATCTAGTGGAAGCCATAGGAAGTGCTCCACGATTAATAAGCCCCTGTGTGTTTCAATGGCATAGGCTTGAAGGTAATTCAACACATCAGGTATCCACTTCCTGTCAGAATTTGTCTCAGGGTTTTGACTGCCATATGAGTTCTGTTATACTTACAGACACCATTCAAACAGTTTTAGAAAATTCAGAGTGTTTTCTATCCAAACCTGAACAATAATATGCATATTCTAGCTTCTGAGTTGTGTAGGAGGCAGTTAAAAATGGGCACATATTTTTTTCAAAATTCTCAATACTGCCCCCTAGCCCTAAGAAGTTTTAATCACCACATCCTCATCGGCAGACTCAGTAGCCTTGGTTTCTCAAACGATTGCATCGCCTGGTTCACCAACTACTTCTCTGATAGAGTTCAGTGTGTCAAATCGGAGTGCCTGCTGTCCGGACCTCTGGCAGTCTCTATGGGGGTACCACAGTGTTCAATTCTTGGGCCAACTCTTTTCTCTGTATACATCAATGATGTCGCTCTTGCTGCTGGTGAATCTCTGATCCACCTCTACGCAGATGACACCATTCTGTATTCTTCTGGCCCTTCTCCGGACACTGTGTTAACAACCCTCCAGACTTGCTTCTATGCCATTCAACTCTCCTTCCGTGGTCTCCAACTGCTCCTAAATACAAGTAAAACTAAAACTAACTAACTCTTCCCCTAGTGTATTTATTTATTTTATTTATTTTGCTCCTTTGCACCATATTATTTATATTTTAACTTTGAACTTTCTTCAAATAACAAATCTACCATTCCAGTGTTTTACTTGCTATACTGTATTTACTCTGCCACCATGGCCTTTTTTGCCTTTACCTCCCTTATCTCACATCATTTGCTCACATTGTATATAGTCTTATTTTTCTACTGTATCTTTGATTGTATGTTGTTTTACTCCATATGTAACTCTGTGTTTTTGTATGTTGTCGAACTGCTTTGCTTTATCTTGGCCAGGTCGCAATTGTAAATGAGAACTTGTTCTCAACTTGCCTACTTGGTTAAATAAAGGTAAAATAAAATAAAATAAATAAAAATAGGTCTGTGTGTAACTTGTGTTGAGGAGTCAGGCGCAGGACAGCAGATATAGGTAAATAAATGTAATTTACTCAAAATTAGGCAAATACAATACAAAATAGGCAAGCCCACAATAACGGACCGTATAACATACAAACAATTACTCACAAACAAACATGGGGGGAACAGAGGGTTAAATAATGAACAAGTAATTGGGGGATTGAAACCAGGTGTGTAAGACAAAGACAAAACAAATGGAAAATTAAAAGTGGATTGGCGATGGCTAGAAGGCCGGTGACGTCGACCGCCGAAAGCCGCCCGAACAAGGAGAGTAACCCCCCCTTGACACCGACCTCGGGACGACCCGGAGGACGAGGCGCAGGGCGATCCACGTGGAGACGGTGGAAATCCCGCAGCAACGAAGGGTCCAAGACGTCCTCCACCGACACCCAACATCTCTCCTCCGGACCGTACCCCTCCCACTCCACGAGGTACTGAAGGCCCCTCGCCCGACGCCTCGAGTCCAGGATGGCTCGAACAGCATACGCCGGGGCCCCCTCGATGTCCAGAGGGGGCGGAGGGACCTCCCGCACCTCAGACTCCTGGAGTGGACCAGCCACCACCGGCCTGAGGAAAGAGAAATGGAACAAGGGATTAATATGGTAATCTGGGGGAAGCTGTAACCTATAGCATACTTCGTTCAGTCTCCTCAGGACTTTGAATGGCCCCACAACCTGCGGACCCAGCTTCCGGCAGGGCAGGCGGAGGGGCAGGATCCAGGTCGAGAGCCAGACCCGGTCCCCCGGTGCGAACACCAGGGCCTCACTGCAGTGACGGTCGGCGCTCGCCTTCTGCCGCCTCACGGCCCGTTGCAGGTGCACATGGGCGGCGTCCCAGGTCTCCTCGGGGCGCTTTAACCATTCGTCCACCGCAGGAGCTTCGATCTGGCTCTGATGCCAAGGTGCCAGAACCGGCTGATACCACAGTACGCACTGGAAGGGAGAGAGGTGAGTGGCGGAGCGAGTTTTGGGCCATCTCTGCTCAGGGGATGAACGCCGCCCACTCCCCCAGGCGGTACTGGCAATATGACCGCAGAAACCTACCCACATCCCGATGTCCGCGTCCAGCTCCCACACCACCAATGCCACCAGCCAAGAGGCCGGAAGTATGGGAGTGTGATCCATGGACCGCTCCTCTGTGTCATACATCCGGGGCAGTGCATCTGCCTTAGCGTTCTGGGAACCTGGTCTATAGGACAGAGTGAAAACAAAATGAGTAAAGAACATGGGCCACCTTTCCTGGCGAGGGTTCAGTCTCCTCGCCGCTCGGATGTACTCCAGATTGCGGTGGTCAGTCCAGATGAGGAAAGGGTGTTTAGCCACCTCAAGCCCATGTCTGCATGCCTTCAGAGCCTTGACAACAGCCAACAGCTCCTGGTCCCCCACATCATAGGTTTGCTCCGCAGGTCTGAGCATCTTCGAAAAGAAAGCACAGGGGCGGAGCTTTGGTGGCGTGCATGAGCGCTGAGAGAGCACGGCTCCTATCCCAGCCTCGGACGCGTCCACCTCCACTAAGAACGCCAAAGAGGGATCCGGATGAGCCAGCATGGGAGCCGAGGTAAACAGAGCCTTCAGGTGACCAAAAGCCCTGTCAACCTCAGCCGACCACTGCAGTCGCACCGGTCCCCCTTCAGCAGTGAGGTAATGGGAGACGCTACTTGACCAAAACACCGGATAAACCTCCGGTAGTAGTTGGCAAACCCTAGAAACCGCTGCACTTCCTTTACCGTGGTGGGAGTCGGCCAATTGTGCACGGCTGAAATGCGGTCACTCTCCATCTCCACCCCTGAAGAAATGCGGTACCCTAGGAAGTAGACAGACTGTTGGAAGAACAGACATTTCTCAGTCTTGACGTACAGGTCATGCTCCAACAGTCGACAAAGCACCCTGCGCACCAGGGATACATGCTCGGCGCGTGTAGCGGAGTATATCAGAATGTCATCGATATACACCACTACACCCTGCCCATGCAGGTCCCGGAAAATCTCGTCAACAAAGGCCTGGAAGACTGATGGAGCATTCATCAACCCATATGGCATGACGAGGTACTCATAGTGCCCTGAGGTGGTACTAAATGCCGTCTTCCACTCGTCCCCCTCCCGGATACGCACCAGATTGTAAGCACTCCTGAAATCCAATTTTGTGAAGAAGCGCGCCCCGTGCATTGAGCTGTACCTCACTGTGATCTGATTGATACCCCGATAGTATCAATCACTACACGGGTGTAGACCTCCATCCTTCGTCTTCACAAAAAAGAAACTTGAGGAGGCTGGTGAAGTGGAGGGCTGAATGTATCCCTGCCCCAGGGATTCGGAGACATATGTTTCCATAGCCGCCATCTCCTCCTGTGATAGAGGATACATGTGACTCCTGGGAAGTGCTGCGTCTACCAGGAGATTTATCGCACAATCCCCCCGTCGATGGGGTGGTAATTGAGTCACCTTCTTCTTACAAAAGACGAGAGCCAAATCGGCATATTCTGAGGGGATGCGCATGGTGGAGACCTGGTCTGGACTTTCCACCGTAGTCGCACCGATGGAAACTCCCACACACCTCCCTGAGCACTCTCGTGACCGCCGCTTGAGAGCCCTCTGTTGCCACGAAATAGTGGGGTCATGACAGGCCAACCAGGGTAGGCCCAGCACCACGGGAAACGCAGGAGAATCTATAAGGAAGAGACTGATTCTCTCCTTGTGACCCTCCTGCATAACCATGCTTAGTGGAGCGGTGGCCTCCCTAATCAGCCCTGACCCTAATGGTCGACTATCTAGGGCGTGCACAGGGAAGGGCATATCTTTTGGAACAAGGGGATCCCTAAACTATGAGCTAATGAACGGTCAATAAAATTCCCAGCTGCGCCTGAATCTACGAGCACCCTGGGAATGCTGGGAATGGGGGGAAAACTCAGGAAATTTAATTAACACATACATGTGAGCAACAGGGGGCTCTGGGTGAGCCTGGTGCCGACTCACCTGGGGTGACACGATAGTGCCCTGCCAGCTGCCTCGACTCCCTGAGGAACCCCCCGGCACCGACCAGCAGTGTGCCCTCTGCGACCACAGATGGTGCAGGCTATGGCCCCTCCTCCGGTCGCCCTAAGTGCAGCACCTCCCAGCTCCATGGGCATCGGAGCGGAGGTGCTGGGGGATGGAACTGACAGGCCCTGATCCGGACGTCCGCGGGCAGTCAGCAGGTTGTCCAGCCGGATGGACAGGTCCACCAGCTGGTCCAACGTGAGGATGGTGTCTCGGCAGGCCAACTCCCGACTGACGTCCTCGTGCAGACTGCACCGGTAGTGATCGATCAGGGCCCTGTCATTCCATCCGGCGCTGGCGGCCAGGGTCCCGAAGTCCAATGCAAAATCCTGAGCGCTCATCATCCCCTGCCTCAGGTGGAACAGTCCTTCACCCGCCGCTCGACCCCCAGGCGGGTGGTCGAAAACTGCCCGAAAGCGGCGGGTGAACTCTGCGTAATGGTCCAACGTGTCTCCCTCACTCCATACGGCGTTAGCCCACTCCAGGGCTTTGCCTGAGAGGCAGGAGACGAGGGCGGACACGCTTTCACGCCCAGAAGGAGCCGGGTGGACGGTCGCCAGGTAGAGCTCCAGCTGTAGTAGGAATCCCTGGCATCCGGCAGCCGTCCCATCATACTCCCTCGGGAGCGCGAGCCGAATCCCGCTGGGACTGGGTGAAGGAGAGGTGGACAGTGGGGTCGACTGTAGTGGGGCTGGTGAAGGTGCTGGAAATCCTCCTCCTCTCTCCCAATGATCCATCGTCTGCAGCACGTGATCCATGGCGGTTCCCAGATGTTGCAACATGGTCGCGTGCTGCTGGACGCGCTCTTCTACCGCCACAGGGAAGGCGTCTGACTCCATTCATTCGGGTGAGTAATTCTGTTAAGAGGTCTGTGTGTAACTTGTGTCGAGGAGTCAGGCGCAGGACAGCAGATATAAGTAAATAAATGTAATTTACTCAAAATTAGGCAAATACAATACAAAATAGGCAAGCCCACAATAACAGACCGTATAACATACAAACAATTACTCACAAACAAACATTGGGGAACAGAGGGTTAAATAAAGAACAAGTAATTGGGGGATTGAAACCAGGTGTGTAAGACAAAGACAAAACAAATGGAAAATGAAAAGTGGATCGGCGAACGCTGCCCGAACAAGGAGAGGGACCGACTTCGGCGGAAGTCGTAACATAGCAAGTAAAAAATGACTCTAACTGTTACTGAGAATGTTGTTGCTGTTGAGGCCAGCTATTTGCAATTGTATTTCTGTACTTTAAAATATAAAATACATGAATTTTAATTAAATACATTTAAAAAAACAAGTATTTAAAAAAAAAAAAATGATATTTTGTCATTGTATTTTGAAATGTTTGCCCATCCCCACACACACACACACACACACACACACACACACACACACACACACACACACACACACACACACACACACACACACACACAGTCCAACTGTATCTGCAGTGACCCCTAACAGTGTGTAAACATGAGAGCTATTAGCCCAAGGGCATTCACATTGATGTGCTGCCAACCAGAACAAAGACACAGATAAGCACAATGCCTCTGTTCCAAATGGCATGCTATTTCCTATGTTGTGCACTACTTTTGGGGCCTATCGGTCTCTGGTGAAACTTTGTGCACTATATAGAAAATATGGTGCCATTTGGGATGCATGCAATAGCTCAACCACAACAGACAGCTCCTTCATCCTTTGACTGTTATACTGCTAAAGTCCCTTCATGATGACAATGTCCATGGTACCAACTGCCACTGAAGGCAACAGTTTAGTTTACACAGGGATAGATACACACATATTTATACACAGATGGGCACAAACAATCAATCTCACGCACACACACAGGCATACACACACACACACACACAAACAGATCACACACAGATCACACATACACACACACACACACACACTCCCTGTGGCAAAGTGGATCCAGTTTGTGTGCCATGGAAAACAAGCAGGCTATTTTGATACTCTTTATCTGTGACCAGCTAATTGAAGTGTCACAACTCATTATGCAGCCTTTCCTCACCTTGTCAGAGGTTAAATGGGGATATCAATCTCTCCCCCTCTCCCTCTCCTCCTCTCTTCATCTCTCCCTTTTTCTCCTCTCTGCCCACATCTCTCTCTCCTCCCCCTCTTCACTCCATCTTTGCCCTCTATCTCCAGTCCATCTCGCCTTCCATCTCCCCCTCTGTCTACCTCCTCCACTCCACCTCCACTCCACCCTATCTCTGCCTCCATCTCTCCCATCTTCATTCTTCCCACATCATACTAACTTCAAACTCTCTCTAGATGATGTGATTGGCATGGTAAGGCTTGCTGTGTCTGATTTCAAAGTCCTGTCGGTGCGTGTCTGTTCTCAAACAGTCTAGCATGGCTCTTGACAGCACCAACTAGCTAACCTACTGATATTGCTACGCTCGCTAAGTCTAGGGTTCTTAAAGCTTATAAAAATATTCTGTATCCTGATTTAATGTGTGGCCCACATGGCCATCAAACTCCAGTAGCTTCCTGGCTCTGCAAGCTGCCACCCTGACTGATTCCCTACACCTGTGCACACTCGACACTTAACAATACTTTTTGGTAGAGCAGAGCACCTGACCCGGTTGTGTAGAAGTGTAGAGTGTAGAAGTGGTAGTGTAGTGTCTAATTGTGACCCTAAGAACTAAACTACCTATTCCATAACACATTACCCTGGTTAAATAAATGTTAAATAAAAAATACAAAAAATAAAATACGTTACCTGGAAGTAGCTCTTGACACAGGAGCAGAAAGTGTATTACAAACTAATGGCACATTGGGTGTTATGTCTCGACTGAAACAGATTCACCCCCTCAGAGTGGTGCTAACTATATAATTAACTAGAGATTCAGATTCCTTGCATGTATTGTTCCAGCACAGTCAAGAACATTAAGTCAGAATGTTCCCACGTAAGTGTTCCTTGAGAGTGTCTAAGTGGACATTGATTTACTATTTTAGTTATAGAGACTGTATTGCTGTTCTATTTAGTAATAACTATGAGAAGGTTATGTTTCTGCCCAAGCTTTCCGTGGCCTCTGCGAACACGGGAACATTGTCTTTAAAACATGCATCGCATGGAATCTGGCCCTTACTGTTCCTGCTCTGAGACAAACTGTAGGGAAGAGGATGTTGGTACTATTTATGCAGTTGTTATGTAGTTGTTATTATGTATCTGGCTCTGATAATCCTATTCTATGCACGTGCACATGCGCACACACGCACACTAACACACATCCTGTCTCCTCATACACTCTCAATACCTCCATTACAGATTAATGTTGCAGCTTATCCTTTCCACTGAAAGCTGCTGTATACAATCACCATGGGATATGATATCAGTGGAAATGTCAAGGAAGGTAATACAACTTTATTGCTTTTCTAACTCAATGTTGTTCATATACAGGGAAGGTCTGTTACTTTCTGAGTCAGCGTAGACTGAATTAATCAAAGGGCAGCACATATTGTGTAGAATAACTATGGGATCATAGATCAAACGTAGACCACATTCTGTAGATTAAGTCCTAGATTCAATCACATCAAGCGCTAACCTGCGATAGCAGACACCCGCATAGCAGCGGTTTTGGCGATGTTGGAAGTGGAACTGGAGGTGGAACTGCATTGGAGCCATCAAATCAGTGACTAGCTGCTCTTGCGATCATTGTCACGATGCCACCCTCGCCCCACTTGCATTACAAGTTCAGAACGAGAAAGTGTAGGCCGTATAGAAATAATGACGCTCAAATAGAAAAACCATTAAAGGAAATAATGAGGATTTCTATCATTCTAATGGAGGTGTAGATTACATCTCATGTTCCAGTGTTCATAATGGAGGTGTAGATTACATCTCATGTTCCAGTGTTCCTAATGGAGGTGTAGATTACATCTCATGTTCCAGTGTTCCTAATGGAGGTGTAGATTACATCTCATGTTCCAGTGTTCCTAATGGAGGTGTAGATTACATCTCATGTTCCAGTGTTCCTAATGGAGGTGTAGATTACATCTCATGTTCCAGTGTTCCTAATGGAGGTGTAGATTACATCTCATGTTCCAGTGTTCCTAATGGAGGTGTAGATTACATCTCATGTTCCAGTGTTCCTAATGGAGGTGTAGATTACATCTCATGTTCCAGTGTTCCTAATGGAGGTGTAGATTGCATCTCATGTTCCAGTGTTCCTAATGGAGGTGTGGATTACATATCATGTTCCAGTGTTCCTAATGGAGGTGTAGATTACATCTCATGTTCCAGTGTTCCTAATGGAGGTGTAGATTACATCTCATGTTCCAGTGTTCTAACTTTTAAATAAGGCTGCATGGGATTTGTCTTAATGCGATTTAGGGCAGCCAATGGCTATGTCCGCTTCAGGAATAATGCTGGGAGCCACTTGTGGATTTGACAGCGCTAACTTAGTTCCACCTCCGACACATTAAACAATCCACTATGCGGATGTTGGTTGAAGTGGATTTGATTCAATTGAGCCCTTAGAAAGAGTAGATTTACAAAGGTTTTCTGTGGGGTGTTTTGTCCATATATTGGAACTCTATATTCTATTTATATGGTTTTGTCATAAATGTACCTTCTAGTCATTATCTTTCTATGATTTTGTCCGTAGATGCCCCTTCTAGTATTTTTATTTATATGATTTTGTCCGTAGTCATTCTATTTCTATGGTTTCTGACTCTCAGGGCTCGATTCAATCCATATTGCAGACGATCTGTGTGTCACGCCCTGACCTTAGAGATCCTTATTATCCTCTATGTTTGGTTAGGTCAAGGGGCGACTCGGGTGGGAAAGTCTATGTTTTCTATTTCTTTGTTTTTGGCCGAGTGTGGTTCCCAATCAGAGGCAGCTGTCTATCGTTGTCTCTGATTGGGGATCATATAGAAGTTGTCATTTCCCTTTTGGGTTTTGTGGGATCTTGTTCTCTTTTTAGTGTCTGTGCCTGACAGAACTGTGCACTTTCATTTTCGCCTTTTGGTATTTTGTTTTAGTGTTTTGTGAATAAAAGAATCATGAACACTTTCCACGCTGCACTTTAGTCTACTCTTCCTACCACCAACGAGAGCCGTTACACTGTGCTATAGCATGATTTAAAGGCAATGTTCCCGTGTTCGTTGAGACTGCATTCACGGTAAACCATGCATATACAGCTGAAGTCGGAAGTTTACATACACTTAGGTTGGTGTCATTAAAAATCGTTTTTCCAACCACTCCACAAATTTCATGTGTTATAACAAACTATAGTTTTGGCAAGTCAGTTAGAACATCTACTTTGTGCATGACACAAGTAATTTTTCAAACAATTGTTTACAGATTATTTCAATTATAATTCACTGTATCACAATTCCTGTGGGTCAGAAGTTTACATACACTAAGTTAACTGTGCCTTTAAACATTTTGGAAATTCCAGAAAATGATGTCATGGCTTTAGAAGATTCTGATAGGCTATTTGACATCATTTGAGTCAATTGGAGGTGGACCTGTGGATGTATTTCAAGGCCTACCTTCAAACTCTGTGCCTCTTTGCTTGACATCATGGGAAAACCATGTACATCTGTACAAACAGTAGTATGCAAGAATAAACACCATGGGACCACGCAGCCGTCATACCGCTCAGGAAGGAGACACGTTCTGTCTCCTAGAGATGAACGTACTTTGGTGCGAAAAGTGCAAATCAATCCCAAAACAACAGCAAAGGACCTTGTGAAGATGCTGGAGGAAACAGGTACAAAAGTATCTAAATCCACAGTAAAACGAGTCCTATATCCACATAACCTGAAAGGCTCCTTAGCAAGGAAGAAGCCACTGCTCCAAAACCGCCATAAAAAAGCCAGACTACGGTTTGCAACTGCACATGGGGACAAAGATCGTACTTTTTGGAGAAATGTCCTCTGGTCTGATGAAACAAAAATAGAACCGTTTGAACATAATGACCATTGTTATGTTTGGAGGAAAAAGGGGGAGACTTGCAAGCCGAAGAACACCATCCCAACCGTAAAGCAGGGGGTGGCAGCATCTTGTTGTGGGGGTGCTTTGCTGCAGGAGGGACTGGTGCACTTCACAAAATAGATGGCATCATGAGGCAGGAAGATGTTGTGGATATATTTAAGCAACATCTCGACATCAGTCAGGAAGTTGAAGCATGGTCGCAAATGGATCTTCCATATGGACAATGACCCCAAGCATACTTCCAAAGTTGTGGCGACATGGCTTATGGACAACAAAGTAAAGGGAATGGAGTGGCTATCATAAAGCCCTGACCTCAATCCCATAGAACATTTGTGGGCAGAACTGAAGAAGTTTGTGAGAGCAAGGAGGCCAACAAACCTGACTCAGTTACACCAGCTCTGTCAGGAGGAATGGAACTTATTGTGGGAAGCTTGTGGAAGGCAACCCGAAAGGATTGACCCAAGTTAAACAATTTAAAGGCAATGCTACCAAATACTAATTGAGTGTATGTAAACTTCTGACCCACTGGGAATGTGATGAAATAAATAAAAGCTGAAATAAATCATTCTCTCAACTATTATTCTGACATTTCACATTCTTAAAATAAAGTGGTGATCCTTACTGACCTAAGATAGGGAATTTTTACCAGGATTAAATGTCAGGAATTGTGAGTTTAAATGTATTTGGCAAAGGTGTATGTAAACTTCCGACTTCAACTGTATCGGCTCAATGGTAAATTGCCTTTAATTTTCAATCGTGCTATAGCACAGAACTTCCGCGATACAGATTGAATGGATCCCTCATTCTGCTTCCTTTCCTCTTCAGAGGATGTTTTAGGTTGCAGGTCTAAGTTGATGAATGGCACCCATAACTCTGGGCTGCGTCCTTCAATTGAACTTTAATTCAAATGTGCATCAATCATTTCTCTCCTCCTTGTTCCATAATAGACACTCAGTGAGAGCGAGCTCTGCATTTTGTCCATGTGGCAGCTCCACTGCTGTGTGAGAGTGAGAGAGAATTTGTGTGTGTGCTAGTGCAGATGTGTGTATGTGAGTGTGTGTGTGTGTGTAAGTGTGTGTGTGTGTTTGTGTGCATGCTCTTGCGCATGTGTGTGTGTGTGTGCGCGTGTGCGTGCGTGTGTATGTGTTTATGTGTGTGTGAGCCATTCTCCCGTATTCACTGGTGGAGGGGTAAACAGACAGATACAGGGATCACAGCTCCCATGAAAGAGCCTCTCGCCTTGATGCAATAAACATGGCCTCCCCTCACTCACCCACCCCACCATGCCCCGATGCCTCTCCAATATTTATTGTCTGCTGCAGCACGTCAAAGAGCATGCCATAGGGCGGGAAGTCAAAACAGCACAGTGCAAGACGAGTTCTAGCTCACAGCATGTAATAATCTGGAGATAGAGGGGGAGAAAGAGAGAAGGAGAGCGAGAAAGAAAGAAAGAGAAACAGAGAGAAAGAGACAGCGACAGAGAGACAGAGTGGGAGAGAAACAGAGAGAGAGAGAAAGACACAGAGACATAGAGAGAAGGAGAGAGACAGAGCAAGAGAGACAGACAGACAGACAGACAGACAGACAGACAGACAGACAGACAGACAGACAGACAGACAGACAGACAGACAGACAGACAGACAGACAGACAGACAGACAGACAGACAGACAGACAGACAGACAGACAGACAGAGAAAGAGAGCGAGACAGACAGAGAAAGAGAGCGAGACAGAGACAGTAAGACAGTGAGAGAGTGAGAGAGAAACAGAGAAACAGAGAGAGAGAGAGCATTTGTGAGGACAGCAACACTATTAGACCCAACCAAATCACGAGAAAACAAAAAGATAATTACTTGACACATTGGAAAGAATTAACAAAAACACTGAGCAAACTAGAATGCTATTTGTGCCTAAACAGAGAGTACACATTGGCAGAATACCTGACCCCTGTGACTGACCCAAAATGAAGGAAAGCTTGACCATGTACAGACTCAGTGAGCATAGCCTTGCTATTGAGAAAGGTCGCCGTAGGTAGACCTGGCTCTCAAGAGAAGACAGGCTATGTGCACACTGCCAACAAAATTAGGTGGAAACTGAGCTGCACTTCCTAACTTCCTGCAAATGTATGACCATGTTAGAGACACATATTTCCCTCAGATTACACAGACCCACAAATAATTTGAAAAGAAATCACATATCTATTGGGTGAAATACCACAGTGTGCACATCGTTACAACCCTGTATATATACATACGGTAATATGACATTTGAAATGTCTTTATTCCTTTGGAACTATTGTGAGTGTAATGTTTACTGTTTATTTTTTAAAATAGTTTATTCCACTTTTGTTTATTATCTATTTCACTTGCTTTGGCAATGTAAACCTATATTCCTATGCCAGTAAAGCCCCTTAAATTTAACTGAAATTGATTGAGAGACTACTTCTCTCCGACCACCTCCCTGTGTGTGTACTCAGCAGACGACGACTCTTATTAGAACTGGTATGGCCCAATCATGAATTACCTACAGTATCTCATAACGGCCCAATCATGAACCAGATATCTTAATAGTTGCCATGTGAATGAGCGGCCAACTCATTTGAAGTGTGTGTGTGCTTTTCCTTCCTAACTGCTCACTGAGGAGGAGGATATCATAGGGTTATGGAGATAAAGCTTACTAGTGGTCTTTTCATTCAGAAGCCGTCTGATTTTCTGCTCTTGTTAAAGGGTGTGGTTTAAGCAAAATCCATCACCTGGCCCTGCTGTCTCAACCAGCTCTGTACTATACACTCTTAGAAAAAAAGGGTTCCATAAGTGTTCTTTGGCTGCCCCCATAGCAGAACCCTTTTTGGTTCCAGGTAGAACCCTTTTGGGTTCCATGTACAACCCTCTGTGGAAAGGGCCCTTCATGTAACCCAAAAGGGTTCTACCTGGAACCAAAAGGGTTATTCAAAGGGTTATCCTATGGGGACAGCCGAAGAACCATTTTAGGTTCTAGGTAGCACCTAATTTCTAAGAGTGTAGCTCAGCAGATTCAACCTCCTTAACCTCAGTCATTCCTAAAGCAGGACAGTGAGACAGGATCCGAGTTCCGCACTCTTACTCTGAGACGCTGTATGAATATGGCACCGGATCTCCATAGAGCAGAAGTGAGAGGTGGAAGATGAGGTGAAGAGGAGAGCTGCTGGTGAGCCTGACTTCCCTGGATCAACCCACCCCTCCCTCTCTTTGCAGGTCCCCAGTCTCTGCCCCCCTACCCTGACCTTTCTCCACGAGTAGTAAAGCCTCCATCTCATCTCTCTCAGGGGGTGGATTGTTTGCATAGTCAACTTACACACAGCACTGACACACACTTACCCCAACAGACATGCCACTAGGGCTCTTTTCGCAGTCAAATCAAATCAAATCAAATTTATTTATATAGCCCTTCGTACATCAGCTGAAATCTCAAAGTGCTGTACAGAAACCCAGCCTAAAACCCCAAACAGCAAGCAATGCATGTGAAAGAAGCACGGTGGCTGGGAAAAACTCCCTAGGAAAAACTCCTGAGAAAGGCCAAAAACCTAGGAAGAAACCTAGAGAGGAACCAGGCTATGAGGGGTGGCCAGTCCTCTTCTGGCTGTGCCGGGTGGATATTATAACAGAACATAGTCAAGATGTTAAAATGTTCGTAAATGACCAGCATGGTCAAATAATAATAATCATAGTAATTGTCGAGGGTGCAACAAGCACGTCCGGTGAACAGGTCAGGGTTCCGTAGCCGCAGGCAGAACAGTTGAAACTGGAGCAGCAGCATGGCCAGGTGGACTGGGGACAGCAAGGAGTCATCATGCCAGGTAGTCCTAGGGCTCAGGTCCTCCGAGAGAAAGAAAGAAAGAAAGAAAGAAAGAGAGAATTAGAGAGAGCATATTTACATTCACACAGGACACCGGATAAGACAAGAGAATACTCCAGATGTAACAGACTGACCCTAGCCCCCCGACACATAAACTACTGCAGCATAAATACTAGAGGCTGAGACAGGAGGGATCAGAAGACACTGTGGCCCCATCCGATGATACCCCCGGACAGGGCCAAACAGGCAGGATATAACCCCACCCACTTTGCCAAAGCACAGCCCCCCACACCACTAGAGGGATATCTACAACCACCAACTTACCGTCCGAAGACAAGGCCGAGTATAGCCCACAAAGATGTCCGCCACGGCACAACCCAAGGGGGGGGCGCCAACCCAGACAGGAAGACCACGTCAGTGGCTCAACCTACTCAAGTGACGCACCCCTCCCATGGACGGCATGGAAGAACACCAGTAAGTCAGTGACTCAGCCCCTGTAAAAGGGTTAGAGGCAGAGAATCCCAGTGGGAAGAGGGGAACCGACAAGGCAGAGACAGCAAGGGCGGTTCGTTGCTCCAGCCTTTCCGTTCACCTTCACACTCCTGGGCCAGACTATACTTAATCATAGGACCTACTGAAGAGATAAGTCTTCAGTAAAGACTTAAAGGTTGAGACTGAGTCTGCGTCTCTCACATGGGTAGGCAGACCATTCCATAAAAATGGAGCTCTATAGGAGAAAGCCCTACCTCCAGCCGTTTGCTTAGAAATTCTAGGGACAATTAGGAGGCCTGCGTCTTGTGACCGTAGCGTACGTGTAGGTATGTACGGCAGGACCAAATCGGAAAGATAGGTAGGAGCAAGCCCATGTAATGCTTTGTAGGTTAGCAGTAAAACCTTGAAATCAGCCCTTGCCTTAACAGGAAGCCAGTGTAGGGAAGCTAGCACTGGAGTAATATGATCAAATTTTTTGGTTCTAGTCAGGATTCTAGCAGCCGTATTTAGCACTAACTGAAGTTTGTTTAGTGCTTTATCCGGGTAGCCGGAAAGTAGAGCATTGCAGTAGTCGAGCCTAGAAGTAACAAAAGCATGGATTAATTTTTCTGCGTCATTTTTGGACAGAAAGTTTCTGATTTTTGCAATGTTACGTAGATGGAAAAAAGCTGTCCTTGAAGCAGTCTTGATATGTTCTTCAAAAGAGAGATCAGGGTCCAGAGTAACGCCGAGGTCCTTCACAGTTTTATTTGAGACGACTGTACAACCATCCAGATTAATTGTCAGATTCAACAGAAGATCTCTTTGTTTCTTGGGACCTAGGACAAGCATCTCTGTTTTGTCCGAGTTTAAAAGTAGAACATTTGCAGCCATCCACTTCCTTATGTCTGAAACACAGGCTTCTAGCGAGAGCAATTTTGGGGCTTCACCATGTTTCATTGAAATGTACAGCTGTGTGTCGTCCGCATAGCAGTGAAATTTAACATTATGTTTTCGAATGACATCCCCAAGAGGTAAAATATATAGTGAAAACAATAGTGGTCCTAGAACGGAACCTTGAGGAACACCGAAATTTACAATTGATTTGTCAGAGGACGAACCATTCACAGAGACAAACTGATATCTTTCCGACAGATAAGATCTAAACCAGGCCAGAACTTGTCCATGTAGACCAATTTGGGTTTCCAATCTCTCCAAAAGAATGTGGTGATCGATGGTATCAAAAGCGGCACTAAGATCTAGGAGCATGAGGACAGATGCAGAGCCTCGGTCTGACGTCATTAAAAGGTCATTTACCACCTTCACAAGTGCAGTCTCAGTGCTATGATGGGGTCTAAAACCAGACTGAAGCGTTTCGTATACATTGTTTGTCTTCAGGAAGGCAGTGAGTTGCTGCGCAACAACTTTTTCTAAAATTTTTGAGAGGAATGGAAGATTCGATATAGGCCGATAGTTTTTTATAATTTCTGGGTCAAGATTCGGCTTTTTCAAGAGAGGCTTTATTACTGCCACTTTTAGTGAGCTTGGTACACATCCGGTGGATAGAGAGCCGTTTATTATGTTCAACATAGGAGGGCCAAGCACAGGAAGCAGCTCTTTCAGTAGTTTAGTTGGAATAGGGTCCAGTATGCAGCTTGAGGGTTTGGAGGCCATGATTATTTTCATCATTGTGTCAAGAGATATAGTACTAAAACACTTTAGTATCTCCCTTGAGCCAAGGTCCTGGCAGAGTTGTGCAGACTCTGGACAATGAAGCCCTGGAGGAATACCCAGATTTAAAGAGGAGTCCGTAATTTGCTTTCTAATGATCATGATCTTTTCCTCAAAAAAGTTCATAAATTTATTACTGCTGAAGTGAAAGCCATCCTCCATTTGCGAATGCTGCTTTTTAGTTAGCTTTGCGACAGTGTCAAAAAGAAATTTCGGATTGTTCTTATTTTCCTCAATTAAGTTGGAAAAATAGGATGATCGTGCAGCAGTGAGGGCTCTTCGATACTGCACGGTACTGTCTTTCCAAGCTAGTCGGAAGACTTCCAGTTTAGTGTGGCGCCATTTCCGTTCCAATTTTCTGGAAGCTTGCTTCAGAGCTCGTGTATTTTCTGTATACCAGGGAGCTAGTTTCTTATGACAGATGTTTTTAATTTTTAGGGGTGCAACTGCATCTAGGGTATTGCGCAAGGTTGAATTGAGTTCCTCGGTTAGGTGGTTAACTGATTCTTGTCCTCTGACGTCCTTGGGTAGGCAGAGGGAGTCTGGAAGGGCATCAAGGAATCTTTGGGTTGTCTGAGAATTTATAGCACGACTTTTAATCTTCCTTGGTTGGGGTCTGAGCAGATTATTTGTTGCAATTGTAAACGCAATAAAATGGTGGTCCGATAATCCAGGATTATGAGGAAAAACATTAAGATCCACAACATTTATTCCATGGGACAAAACTAGGTCCAGAGTATGACTGTGGCAGTGAGTAGGTCCAGAAACATGTTGGACAAAACCCACTGAGTCGATGATGGCTCCGAAAGCCTTTTGGAGTGGGTCTGTGGACTTTTCCATGTGAATGTTAAAGTCACCAAAAATTAGAATATTATCTGCTATGACTACAAGATCCGATAGGAATTCAGGGAACTCAGTAAGGAACACTGCATATGGCCCAGGAGGCCTGTAAACAGTAGCTATAAAAAGTGATTGAGTAGGCTGCATAGATTTCATGACTAGAAGCTCAAAAGACGAAAACGTCATTGTTTTTTTTTTTGTAAATTGAAATTTGCTATCGTAAATGTTAGCAACACCTCCGCCTTTACCGGATGCACGGGGGGTATGGTCACTAGTGTAACCAGGGGGTGAGGCCTCATTTAACACAGTAAATTCATCAGGCTTAAGCCATGTTTCAGTCAGGCCAATCACATCAAGATTATGATCAGTGATTAGTTCATTGACTATAACTGCCTTGGAAGTGAGGGATCTAACATTAAGTAACCCAATTTTGAGATGTGACGTATCACAATCTCTTTCAATAATGGCAGGAATGGAGGAGGTCTTTATACTAGTAAGATTACTGAAGCGAACACCGCCATTTTTAATTTTGCCCAACCAAGATCGAGGCACAGACACGGTCTGTGCCTCGATCCCCAGGTCCAGAACAAGTAAGGAAATGTACAGTATTATACAGAGCCATGAGTGCATGGAATGCCCTTCCATCTTATATAGCGGAAGTGAACAGCAAACATAGTTTAAAAAGAGTAAATACAGCAACATCTCATGGCACAACCCCTCTCCCCCATGTGACCTACTTGTTGTGTGTATGTACTGACATGCATGTGTAACTGATAGATGCACACACACACGCACTACATGTTAATGTTTTTAAACATATGTAAATTGTAAAGTATTTTGTCTGTAATGTATTTTCGTTATGTGTCAGACCCCAGTAAGACTCGGTGGTGTCAGTGGCGTCAGCTAACGGGGATCCTAATAAATCAAACCAAACAGGTCTGCCTTTCCGCCCCCGCCTTCCCATGCCCTACCTTGCCTTCCCATGCCCTACCCTGTCTTCCCATGCCCTACCCTGCCTTCCCCTGCCCTACCCTGCCTTCCCATGCCCTACCCTGCCTTCCCAAGCCCTACCCTGCCTTCTGCCCCCACCCCTGTCTTCCCATCCCCACCCTGCCTTCCCATCCCCACCCCTGTCTTCCCATCCCCACCCCTGCCTTCCCATGCCCTACCCTGCCTTCCCATGCCCTACCCTGCCTTCCCAAGCCCTACCCTGCCTTCCGCCCCCACCCCTGTCTTCCCATTCCCACCCCTGCCTTCCCATGCCCTACCCTGCCTTCTGCCCCCACCCCTGTCTTCCCATCCCCACCCCTGCCTTCCCATCCCATCCCCACCCCTGCCTTCCGCCCCCACCCCTGTCTTCCCATCCCCACCCCGGCTTCCCATGCCCCACCCTGCCTTCCCATCCCCACCCCTGCCTTCCCATGCCCTACCCTGCCTTCTGCCCCCACCCCTGTCTTCCCATCCCCACCCCTGCCTTCCCATGCCCTACCCTGCCTTCCGCCCCCACCCCTGTCTTCCCATCCCCACCCCTGCCTTCCCATGCCCTACCCTGCCTTCCGCCCCCACTCCTGTCTTCCCATCCCCACCCCTGCCTTCCCATGCCCTACCCTGCCTTCCCAAGCCCTACCCTGCCTTCCGCCCCCACCCCTGTCTTCCCATCCCCACCCCTGCCTTCCCATGCCCTACCCTGCCTTCCACCCCCACCCCTGCCCTCCACTGTCTGTCATCCCCACCCCTGCCTGCCCCACCCCACGCCTGCCTGACATGCATGCCCCTGCCCTTGCCTGCCGCCCTTGCCCCCCCGCCCCTGCCAACTCCCCACCCACGTCTTCTGGAAGCACCCCCTGGGCTACAACAGCATCAAAGGTTGCGAGTGGTGCGTCACAAGTGTTGTGATGGCTGGCCTTGGCACTGGCAGCAAGAAAGAGAGGTCTAGTGTCTGTGTACTGTAGTTTGTACTGGCTAAATGTGTGTGGGAGTAACTCTGGGAAGATGGTTTGTCTTAGAGACGCTTCTCTGTAATATCAAACAGAAATTGGTCAACGGAGAAGGTCAGAGGGGGATTATTGAGTTGTATAGGATATTATCAAGCACTATCAAGCAATATGTTGTTGCATAAACTACAAACGTAATGAGCAGGGGAAAAAACATCTAGAATGATTTTGTATTTTTGTGTTGAAAAAAACAATATAAAGTGGGCATGATACTGCTGATAAGGGTAATGGATTCCATATCTCTTCATGCACAAGCTTAATATAGACCAAAAGGCATTGAAAATGCTCTGAGCTTCTTTCCTTTCAAGCTTCCATTGAAGTGATGATGAGTACAAACTATATAATGGCGAATCAGCGCACTTCCCTAAAGAATGTCCACTCGGATAATCAGTGGGCTTTAGAATTATTTTAATTATTTTATTTATATTTTTTATTTAACCTTTATTTAACTAGGCAAGTCAGTTAAGAACAAATTCTCATTTACAATGACAGCCTGCACCGGCCAAACCCGGACAACGCTGGGCCAATTGTATGCCGTCTATGGGACTCCCAATCATGGCCGGTTGTGATACAGCCTGAATTCGAATCAGGGTGTCTGTAGTGATGCTTCAAGCACTGAGATTCAGTGCCTTAGTCCGCTTTGTGGAGAGACCATGTCTGAATCCCAAAGGGCTGCATAGGCTGCCATTTGGGACACTTGACATGCCTGGGGTTCCATTCTCTGTAAGCAATGATTATGATGATCTCATGATTGCCATATCTGGCATGGAAAGCAGGATCTGAAGATGGAGGTCCTTCCAACCAACCAGCAAGCCAGGCAGGTGATCTCAAACAGGGTTGAACACAGACTATAATTGGTGTAATTTACTTACATCTAATCATTCCATTTACACACCAGTTGTGTGCTTCACAAAAATGTTTACCATCTCGTCAAGATTGTGTGTTTTGAAGAAAAATTAAGAGAAGCAAATATGAAGGAAGGTCTTTCAAAAATGGTAGACGGTAAGGAGGAGAAAATACACTTCTTCCCACAGCTTTCTCCTATTAAACACTCTCTCTTTCTCTCTCACATTGTGTGTCACATGTTGACTTAGACAAATAGAGAGAGACAGTCAGGCATCACTCCCTATTGGTGCTAATTAGACATTGTGAAACACTAGCCTAGCTAAGTGTAGCAGGTCTTCTATCAGGAGAAGCGCTCTCTCTCTCTCTCTTTCTCTCTGTCTCTGTTTCTCTGTCTCTCGTTCTCTCTCTCTCTCTCTCTCTCTTTGTAGCAGTCCCCTGCTGTGTGCATAGGATCCATGGCACCGCAGTTAGACACAGTTTATTTAACCTCTCTGGTATCAGAGTGTCCCACCTCGACAACAGCCAGTGAAATTGCAGGGCGCCAAATTCAAACAACAGAAATCCCATAATTAAAATTCCTCAAACATACAAGTATTATACACCATTTTAAAGATAAACTTCTTGTTAATCCAACCACAGTGTCCGATTTCAAAAAGGCTTTACGGGGAAAGCACACCATGCGATTATGTTAGGACAGCGCCAAGCCACAAGAAACCATACAGACATTTTCCAGCCAGGGAGAGGACTCACAAAAGTCAGAAATAGCGATTCAATTAATCACTAACCTTTGATGATCTTCATCTGGTGGCACTCCCAGGACTCCATGTTACACAATAAATGTTCGTTTTGTTAAATAAAGTCCCATTTTATGTCCAAAAACCTCAGTTTAAATTGGCGCGTTATGTTCAGTAATACATTGTCTCAAATAACATCCGGTGAAATTGCAGAGCCAAATCAAATGACAGAAATACTCATCATAAACATTGATGAAAGATAGAAGTGCTATACATAGGATTAAAGATAAATGTCTTGTTAATCCAGCCGCTGTGTCAGATTTCAAAAAGGCTTTACGGCGAAAGCACACCATGCGATTATGTTAGGTCAGCGCCTAGCCACAAAACACCATACAGACATTTTCCAGCCAAGGAGGACTCTCAAAAGTCAGAAATAGCGATTAAATTAATCACTTACCTTTGATGATCTTCATCTGGTGGCACTCCAAGGACTCCATGTTACACAATAAATGTTCATTTTGTTCGATAATGTCCCTCTTTATGTCCAAAAACCTCAGTTTTGTTGGTGCGTTTTGTGCAGTAATCCAAAGGCACAACGCGCGCTCTCAACATCCAGACAAAAAGTCAAAAAAGTACAATAAAAGTTTGTAGAAACATGTCAAACGATGTTTAAAATCAATCCTCAGGTTGTTTTTGTCATAAATAATCAATAATATTGTACGGCAGCGTGTTCCAGTTCCCGCAAGTGGGATAACATTCCACAGGCCACAATCAACAGCCTGATCAACACTATGTGACGGAGATGTATTGCACTGCATGAAGCAAATGGTGGTCACACTAAATACTGACTATTTTTCTGATCCACGTCCCTACTTTTTTTTAAAGGAAACTGTGACCAATAGATGCATGTCTATATTCCCAATAATAGATTAGGGCCTAATCTATTCAAGGCCTGATGGATTTAACAGGTCATTTAGGTTGGCAGTAGCATTGTTGACGAAATGAGAGTTGCAAACATATGATCTGTGCTCCAGTATTCTCTTAGGGAGTTCTTCTTCACTATTCCCATGAAAAAGAGGAAGGTATACATTTCACCAGGAAGGTATACATTTCACCTGGAAGGTATACATTTCACTAACTGTGGTTGTCACCCTTTTAGCGAGCTTCCCCCTCACTCCTGGTTCTCTCTTCTCCTGTAGCTCCATGGCATAGTGACTGGTCTCCTCCACTATGTCTCCCACCAGCTCCTCTGTCAGAAACAGCTTGAAGCCCTCTGCCTCGGGAGGAAATGGCAAGGGGCTTTGCACTCCAGATTGGGACTCATCAAAGCAAACAGCAGGGCCCGGAGAGGTGAAATGGCTTGCAGCCTTCCAGCTACCACAGACCTCCTGTACTTCATCCACTGTCGGTCTGCCTTTATCACCACCAGCATCTTCAAAGGGACTTGGGACTTTGTCAGTGGGCAAGGGGCAAGGAGTCATCAGATTCAGGCTTCTCAATAACTACAAGGTTGGGGGCAGCTCCTCACTGTCACTGTCAGTTTCACTATCAGAATCTGATTTCTGACTTTCATACTCAGACTCATTGTCAGTATTGTAGGTATGTGTTTGTAAGGGCACACAATGTGTTGAAAAATCTGTTGTGAAATGTATTGTAATGTTTTTAAAATTGTATATAACTGCCTCAATTTTGCTGGACCCCAGGAAAAGTTGCTGCTGCCTTGGCAGCCCAGCCCATGAGAAACCCCTACAACAGCTGTCCCTCCAAGAAGTCAACGCCCTTAGGCATGACGGGATATCTTGAGCATCCGATGGCAGTGGCGAGGTGTGTCCAGATACGTATCAATCCCCCAGCGCTGAAACAGACACATCAACAGAAGTCCCAGAGGCACCACTGCTATCATACAGGCCATGAGACCCAATAAACTCAGGTACAAGCAAAAAGGCACAGTGTGCAGCAGCTGAATTAATGCCCGACAGGGACAGAATGCGACCCTCCTCTGTTGGGACAAAAATGCATGATTTCGAACTGCGTCCTGAATGAGAATCTGAATGTTCTGAGCCGGAGTCAAACAACTTTCCATGTGATTCACTATGAACCCCAGAGACTGAATATGGGAAACCAGGGTGACTGTGTGGAGCTCCACCTGTTTCATCGACTCCGCTACAATCAGCCAATCATACAGATAGACCAATACTCTGATCCCCTGGCACTGCACCTGGGCCAAAGCCTCCTCCACCACTATAGAAAAGGTGCGGGGCGATAGAGAAAGCCCGAAAGGCGGGACCAGAAACTAGTAGGCCACACCCTCGAAATAAAACCTCTGAAACTTTTTGTGGAGAGTCTGTATAACAACATAAAAACATGCATCATTCAGATCGATGGATGTGAACCAATCGCTGGGAAGCACCGACTGCAATAGCCAGCGAAGTGTGAGAATTTTGAACATCTAAACTCTGAGATGCTTGTTTAAATTTGGGAACTAAGAAGCACCGGCTGTACCAACAACTTTGTACTTCTGACACGGGGACCACCCGAATAGCCTGCTTTTGAAGGAGAGTGGAAATCTCGTATCTCAAGACAGGTGCTAGGAGCTCGAGGACCATTGACATCATGAAAAGGAGGAGGACGCACAGTGAACCCATGGTGAAACTGTGCATGCCATGGGATGGAGCATGCTGCCTGTATCCCATGCATTATCTGCTGAAGGAGTAGAGCACCACCCTGAGGATAGGGATATCATTTTTTTGTTCATGCTACTTTTCATATCCACCACTCTTGATAACCATGTGTCTAAATGTGGAGAAGGACCTATGTTTATTATGCCCACACCTGGATGATACCGCACTCTCGACACCCCTGAACACAGAGTAACCTTGTGTAGAAACAATGTGCTTTGTGGTACCAAAGTTCTGATACCCGGCCCACTCTGGGTTCGCGGACTTCGGCAACCAGTAACTTGCTCCCATTGACAGAGCCACTTTGGAGCACTGTTTCCCCAGTAAATGCTTGAGGAGGAGAGCCCCGAGAACATGTCCACTCCCCTGTCCTCCAGCTATGTTTGGAAAATGCTGAGCCGCCCCCGCGAAGGATTCTTGAGGGAATAGTACCCATAGAGACGGCGTTCTGTTTTTGTTTCTCCTCAAAATGGGCCTCTGAGGACTCTATAATCATGCCAAACAACCTTGTTGGCAAAACTGTCTCATTCAAATACATCAGCCTGCCCGTCTCCGGGACAATGTCAACCAGAGGTGGTGCTGAGCCACCACCATCGCCCACGTACTCTTCCCCACAGCCAGGATAGTACAGCAGGACAGAGGCAGCACAAAATTATCTGTAGCACGGATTTAGTTGAGAAGCTCTAAAACTGTCTTCCCCGCCTGAGCGTTCTTATTTAGCTTCAGCAGCAAATCAACATGATACAGTGCCTTGCAAAAGTATTCATCCCCGTTGGCATTTTTCCTATTTTGCTGCATTACAGCCTGTAATATAAATAGATTTTTATTTGGATCTCATGTAATGGACGTACACAAAATAGTCCAAATTGGTGAAGTGAAATGAAAAAAATGACTTGTTTAAAAAATTCAAAAAAAATTTAAACAGAAAAGTGATGCGTGCATATGTATTCACCACCTTTGCTGTAAAGCCCCTAAATAAGATATTGTGCAACCAATTACCTTCAGAAGTCACATAATTAGTTAAATAAAGTCCACCTGTGTGCAATCTATGTGTCACATGATCTGTAACATGATCTCAATATATATACACCTGTTCTGAAAGGCCCTAGAGTCTGCAACACCACTAAGCAAGGGGTACCACCAAGCAAGCGGCACCACGAACACCAAGGAGCTCTCCAAACAGGTCAGGGACAAAGTTGTGGAGAAGTACAGATCAGGGTTGGGTTATAAAAAAATAACCGGAACTTTGAACATCCCACGGAGCACCATTCAATCCATTATTAAAAAAATTAAAGAATATGGCAACACAACAAACCTGCCAAGAGAGGGCCACCCACCAAAACTCACAGATCAGGACCAGGCAAGGAATTAATCAGAAGGGCAACAAAGAGACCAAAGATAACCCTGATGGAGCTGCAAAGCTCCATAGCTGAGATTGGAGTATCTGTCAATAGGACCACTTTAAGCCTTACACTCCACAGAGTTTGGTGTTTGCCAAAAAGCATATGGGAGACTCCCCAAAAATATGGAAGAAGGTAATCTGATCAGATGAGACTAAAATTGAGCTTTTTGGCCATCAAGGAAAACGCAATGTCTGGTGCAAACCCAACCCCCTCTATCACCCCGAGAACACCATCCCCACAGTGAAGCATGGTGGTGGCAGTATCATGCTGTTGGGATGTTTTTCATCGGCAGGGACTGGGACACTGGTCAGAATTGAAGGAATGATGGATGGCGCTAAATACAAGGAAATTCTTGAGGGAAACCGGTTTGTCTTCCAGAGATTTGAGACTGGGACGGAGGTTCACCTTCCAGCAGGACAATGACCCTAAGCATACTGCTAAAGCAAAGCAACACTCGAGTGGTTTAAGGGCAAACACTTAAATGTCTTGGAATGGCCTAATCAAAGCCCAGACCTCAATCCAATTGAGAATCTGTGGTATGACTTCAATATTTCTGTACACCAGCGAAACCCATCCAATTTGAAGGAGCTGGAGCAGTTTTGCCATGAAGAATGGGCAAAAATCCCAGTGGCTAGATGTGCCAAGCTTTTTGAGACATACCCCAAGAGACTTGCACCTATATTTGCTGCAAAAGGTGGCTCTACAAAGTATTGACTTTGAGGGGGTGAATAGTTAAGCACGCTCCATTTTTCAGTTTCTTTATCTTATTTCTTGTTTGTTTCACAATACAAAATGTTTTGCATCTTCAAACCCCCCCCAAAAAATAAATTGTATTTCCAGGTTGTAAGGCAACCTAGAATAATAGTGAAGACATCAAAACTATGAAATAACACATATGGAATCATGTAGTAACCAAATAAGTGATAAACAAATCAAAATATATTTTATGCAGTTGAAGTTGGAAGTTTACACAAACTTAGGTTGGAGTCATAAAAACTTGTGTTTCAACCACTCCAAAAATGTCTTGTTAACAAACTATAGTATTGGAAAGTTGGTTAGGACATCTAGCAATTTTTCAAACAATTGTTTACAGACAGATTATTTCACTGCATCACAATTCCAGTGGGTCAGAAGTTTACATACATTAAGTTGACTGTGCCTTTAAACAGCTTGGAAAAATCCAGAAAATGATTGCTTTAGAAGCTTCTGATAGGCTAATTCACATCATTTGAGTCAATTTTAGGTATATATGTGGATGTATTTCAAGGCCTACCTTCAAACTCAGTGCCTCTTTGCTTGACATCATGGGAAAATCAAAAGAAATCAGCCAAGACATCAGAAAAATAATTGTAGACCTCCACAAGTCTGGTTCATCCTTGGGAGCAATTTCCAAATGCTTGAACGTACCACGTTCATCTGTACAAACAATAGTACGCAAGTATAAACACCATGGGACCACGCAGCATTCACACTGCTCAGGAAGGAGACGCGTTCTGTCTCCTAGAGATTAATGTACTTCGGTGAGAAAAGTGCAAATGAATCCCAGAACATCAGTAAAGGAACTTGTTGGAGGAAACAGGTACAAAATGATCTATATCCACAGTTAAACGAGTCCTGTATCGACATAACCTGAAAGGCCGCTCAGCAAGGAAGAAGCCACTGCTCAAAAACCGCCATAAAAAAGCCAGACTTCAGTTTGCAACTGCACATGGGGACAAAGATCGTACTTTTTGGAGAAATGTCCTCTGGTCTGATGAAACAAAAATGTAACTATTTGGTCATAATGACCATTGTTATGTTTGGAGGAAAAAGGCGGAGGCTTGCAAGCCGAAGAACACCATCCCAATCGTGAAGCACGGGGATGGCAGCATCATGTTGTGGGGGTGCTTTGCTGCAGGAGGGACTGGTGCACTCCACAAAATAGATGGCATCATGAGGCAGGAAATTGATGTGGATATATTCAAGCAACATCTCAAGACATCAGTCAGTAAGTTGAAGCTTCTCTGCAAATGGGTCTTCCAAATGGACAATGACCCCAAGCATACTTGCAAAATGGCATAAGGACAACAAAGTTATTAAGGTATTGGAGTGGCCATCACTAAGCCCTGACCTCACTCTTATAGAACATTTGTGGGCAGAACTGAAAAAGTGTGTGCGAGCAAGGAGGCCTACAAACCTGACTCAGTTACACCAACTCTGTCAGGAGGAATGGGCCAAAATTCACCCAACTTATTGTGGGAAGCTTGTGGAAGGCTACCCGAAAGGTTTGACCCACGTTAAACCATTTAAAGGCAATGCTACCAAATACTAATTGAGTGTATGTAAACTTCTGTCCCACTGGGAATGTGATGGAAGCAATACAAGCTGAAATAAATCATTATTTTACTATTATTCTGCCATTTCACATTCTTAATTTCTCTTGGGTAGGGGGCAGTATTTTCACAGCCGGATGAAAAACGTACCCACATTAAACTGCCTACTGCTCGGGCCCAGAAACGAGAATATGCATATTATTAGTATATTTGGATAGAAAACACTCTGAAGTTTCTAAAACTGTTTGAATGATGTCTGTGAGTATAACAGAACTCATATGGCAGGCAAAAACCTGAGAAAAATCCAACCAGGAAGTTGAAAATCTGAGGCTGTAGTTTTTTAAATTAATTCTCTTTCCAAACTACAGTGACTTAGGGGTCATTTTGCACTTCCTAAGGCTTCCACTAGATGTCAACAGTCTTTAGAAAGTTGGTTGAGGCTTCTATGGTGAAATTTGAGGGACTAACAGCCGGTTCAAACAGTGGACTGTCTGAGGTCATGTTGTTACTTCATGCGCATTCACGCATGGCTAGCATTTTTTATTTTTCTTCTGTAATGAATACGCTATTGTCCGGTTGGAATATTATCAATTATTTATGTTAAAAACACCCTAAGGATTGATTGTAAACATCGTTTGACATGTTTCTAAAAACGGTTTGGAACGTTTGAGCTTTTTGTCTATTGATTTGCGCTCCTGCATCGTGCCTTTGGAATAGTGTTCTGGACGTGCCAACAAAACGGAGGTATTTGGACATAAATGATGGACTTTATCGAACAAATGAACATTTCTTGTGGAAGTGGGAGTCCTGCGAGTGCATTCCGCCGAGGATCAGCAAAGGTAAGGAAAGATTTATAACACTAATTTAGAGTTTTGTTGATGATGTTTTTGGATATAAATATGAACTTGATC
This sequence comes from Salmo trutta, assembly GCF_901001165.1. Taxonomy (NCBI): domain Eukaryota; kingdom Metazoa; phylum Chordata; class Actinopteri; order Salmoniformes; family Salmonidae; genus Salmo; species Salmo trutta. The sequence goes on along the minus strand of NC_042976.1, from coordinate 18,886,648 downwards.
GAACAAAACATACATGTATTGTGTAACATGATGTCCTATGAGTGTCATCTGATGAAGAGCGTCAAAGGTTAGTGTTTAATTTTAGCTGTATTTCTGGTTTTTGTGACGCCTCTCCATGCTAGGAAAATGGCTGTGTGGCTTTTCTTGTTTAGGTGGTGTCCTAACATAATCTAATGTTTTGCTTTCACTGTAAAGCCTTTTTGAAATCAGACAATGAGGTTGCATTAAGGGGAAGTTTAGTTTTAAAACGGTGTGAAATAGTTGTAATTTTGAGAAATTTGAATTATGAGATTTTGGTTGTTTTGAATTTGCCGCCCTGCTATTTCACTGGCTGTTGGGAGTGTGTCCCGCAGGTGGGACGGTCACGTCTCACATACCCAAGAAAGGTTAAAAATAAAGTGGTGCTCTTAACTGGTTTCTTGGTTTCTCAAATGTCTGCTTCGCCTGGTTCCCCAACTACTTCTCAGACAGAGGTCAGTGTGTCAAATCGGAGGGCCTGTAGTCCGGACCTCTGGCAGTCTCTATGGGGGTGCCACAGGGTTCAATTCTCGGGCCAACTCTTTTCTCTGTATACATCAATGATGTTGCTCTTGCTGCTGGTGATTCTCTGATCCACCTCTATGCAGACGACACCATTCTGTATACTTCTGGCCCTTCTTTGGACGCTATGTTAACTAACCTCCAGACGAGCTTCAATGCCATACAACTCTACTTCCATGGCCTCCAACTGCTCTTAAATGCTAGTAAAACTAAATGCATGCTCTTCAACCAATCGCTGCCAGCACCTGCCTGCCCGTCCAGCATCACTACTCTGGACGGTTCTGACTTAGAATATGTGGACAACTACAAATGCCTAGGTGTCTGGTTAGACTATAAACTATCCTTCCAGACTCACATTAAGTATCTCCAATCCAAAATTGAATCTAGAATCGGCTTCCTATGTTACAACAAAGCATCCTTCACTCATGCTGCCAAACATACCCTCATAAAACTGACTATCCTACCGATCCTTGACTTTGGCGATGCCATTTACAAAATAGCCTCCAACACTCTACTCAGCAAATTGGATGCAGTCTATCACAGTGCCATCCGTTTGGGCACCAAAGCCACTTATACTACCCACCACCGCGACCTGTATGCTCTCGTTGGCTGGCCCTCACTTCATATTCGTCGTAAAACCCACTGGCTCCAGGTCATCTATAAGTCTTTGCTAGGTAAAGCCCTCCTTCTCTCAACTCACTGGTCACCATAGCTGCACCCACCCGTAGCACGCGCTCCAGCAGGTATATTTCACTGGTCACCCCCAAAGCCAATTACTTCTTTGGCCGCCTTTCCTTCTAGTTCTCTGCTGCCAATGACTGGAACGAATTGCAAAAATCACTGAAGCTGGAGACCCATCTCTCCCTCACTAACTTTAAGCACCAGCTGCCAGAATAGCTCACAGATCACTGCACCTGTACATAGCCCATCTGTAAATAGCCCATCCAACTCCCTCATCCCGTACTGTTATTTATTTTTTGCTCCTTTGCACCCCAGTATCTCTACTTTCACATTCATCTTCTGCACATCTATCACTCAAGTGTTTAATTGCTAAATTGAATTTTTTTCGCCACTATGACCTATTTATTGCCTTACCTCCCTTATCTTACATCATTTGTACAAACTGAATATAGACTTTTTTTTCTCTATTGTGTTATTGACTGTATGTTTGTTTATTCCATGTGTAACTCTGTGTTGTTGTTTGTGTCGCACTGCTTTGCTTTATCTTGGCCAGGTTGCAGTTGTAAATGAGAACTTGTTCTCAACTATGTTACCTGGTTAAATAAATGGGAAAAAATACTGACCTAATACAGGGCATTTTTCTAGGATGTAAGGTCAGGAATTTTGAAAAACTGAGTTAAAATGTATTTGGCTGAGGTGTAGGTAAACTTCCGACTTCAACTGTATATTCTTCAAATAGTCACCCTTTGCCTTGATGACAGCTTTGAACACTCTTGGCATTTTCTCAACCAGCTTCATGAGGTAATCACCTGCAATGCATTTTAATGAACAGGTGTGCCTTGTTAAAAGTGGAATTTCTTTCCTTCTTAATGCATTTGGTAAAAGACCAAGTCCATACTATGGCAAAAACAACTCAAATAAACAAAAATAAACGACAGTCCATCATTCCTTTAAGACATGAAGATCAGTCAATATGGAACATTTCAAGAACTGAAAGTTTCTTCAAGTGCAGTCACAAAAACCATGATGAAACTGGCTCTTATGAGGACCGCCACAGGAATGGAAGATCCAGAGTTACCTCTACTGCAGAGGATACGTTCATTAGAGTTACAAGCCTCAGAAATTGCAACCCAAATAAATGCTTCACAGAGTTCAAGTAACAAACACATCTCAACATATTCTGTTCAGAGGAGACTGTGTGAATCAGGCCTTCATGGTCTAGTTGCTGCAAAGAAACCACTACTAAAGGACTTCAATAAGAACAAAATACTTCCTTGGGCCAAGAACCACGAGCAATGGACATATGACCGGTTGAAATTTGTCCTTTGAACTGGATTCCAAATTGGAGATTTTTGGTTCCAACCGCCGTGTCCTTGTGAAACACGGTGTGGGGGTACTGATGATCTCCACATGTGTCTTTCTCACCGTAAAGCATGGAGGAGGAGGTGTTATGGTGTGGGGGTGTTTTGCTGGTGACACTGTCTGTGATTTATTTTGAATTCAAGGCGCACTTAACCAGCATGGCTAGCACAGCATACTGCAGCGATACGCCATTCCATTTGGTTTGTGCTTAGTGGGACTATCATTTGTTATTAAACAAGAAAATGAACCAACACACCTTCAGGCTGTGTAAGGGATTTTTTACCAAGAAGGAGAGCAATGGAGTGCTGCATCAGATGACCTGGCCTCCACAATCCCCCTACCTCAACCAAATTTAGAAAGTTTTGGAAGAGTTGGACCTCAGAGTGAAGGAAAAGCAGCTCAGCATATGTGGGAACTCCTTTAGACTGTTGGAAAAGCATTCCAGGTGAAACTGGTTGAGAGAATGCCAAGAGTGTGCAAAGTTGTCATCAAGGCAAAGGGTTGCTATTTGAAGAATCTCAAATATAAAATATATTTTGATCTATTTAACACCTTTTTGGTTACTACATGATTCCATATGTGTTATTTCACAGTTGCAATGTCTTCACTATTATTCTACAATATAGAAAATAGTAAAAATAAAGAAAAACCTTTGAATGAGGAGGTGTTCTAAAACTTTTGATAAGTAGTATACATGGCAGACCTTTCCTAACTCATCTCTCGACATGTCCAGCCAATCATGGCTAGTGGGAAGGTCGCTCGCTTTTTCTGTGGCTTAACCAACAAGGCTAGTAATTTAACAATTTTATTCGTATTTACAGATGGCATACAAGTTTATTATTGAGGCACATGAAAGTTCACATGTTCGAGAAGGCATTTCTGCCCCCCAAAAAAATGCATTTTGATAAAATAATGTTTTCACATTCAAACGACTCTCCTGTGAAGTCGTGACTTGCGACATATGCCTAGTTTCCTGAATTGGGTCACATATCATTGGCCGTTTATTCCCTATAGTATGTTATACCGAGTGACCGGGAACTTCCACTGCCACAGCCAGCCAGGAAGACAACAACCTCTCCCTCAATGTGATCAAGACAAAGGAGATGACTGTGGACTACAGGAAAAAGAGGACAGAGCACGCCCCCATTCTCATTGACGGGGTTGTAGTGGAGCTTCAAGTTCCTTGGTGTCCACATCACCAACAAACTAACATAGTCCAAGTACACCAAGACAGTCGTGAAGAGGGCACGACAAAACCTAGTCCCCCTTAGGAGACAAATGATTTGGCATGGGTCCTCAGATCCTCAAAAGGTTCTACAGCTGCACCATCGAGAGCATCCTGACTGTTTGCATCACCGCCTGGTATGTCAACTGCTCGGCCTCCGACCGCAAGGCACTACAGAAGGTAGTGCGTATGGTCCAGTACATCACCGAGGCCAAGCTTCCTACCATCCAGGACCTCTATACCAGGCGGTGTCAGATGAAGGCCCCAAAAATGGTCAAAGACTCCAGCACCCTAGTCATAGACTGTTCTCTCTTCTATCGCATGGCAAGTGGTACCAGAGCGCCAAGTCTAGGTCCAAGAGGCTTCTAAACAGCTTCTACCCCCAAGCCATGAGACTCCTGAACATCTAATCAAATGGCAACCCAGACTATTTGCATTGCCCCACCACTTTTTACGCCGCTGCTACTCTCTGTTTTTATCTATGCATAGTCACTTTAATAACTCTACCTACAAGTACATATTACCTCAATTTCCTCAACTAACCGGTGCCCCCGCACATTGGCCCTGTACCGGTACCCCCTGTATATAGTCTCACTATTGTTATTTTACAACTGCTCTTTAACTACTTGTTACTTTTATTTCTTATTCTTATTGGTATTTTTTAAACTACATTGTTGGTTTGGGGTTTGTAAGTAAGCATTTCACTGTATTTATTTATTTTATTTAACCTTTATTTAACTAGGCAAGTCAGTTAATTAAGAACAAATTCTTATTTACAATGACGGCCTACCAAAAGGCAAAAGGACTCCTGTGGGGACTGGGGCCTGGGATAAAAAAAACATGATACAATATAAATATAGGACAAAACACACATCACAACAAGAGGGACAACACAACATTACATGAAGAGAGACCTAAGACAACAACATAGCAAGGCAGCAACACATGACAACACAGCATGTTAGCAACACAACATAACATCAACATGGTAGCAACACAACATGATGTCACACCCTGATCTGCTTCACCTGTCCTTGTGATTGTCTCCACCCCCTCCAGGTGTTGCTTATTATCCCCGGTGTATATTTCCCTGTGTTTCCTGTCTCTCTGTGCCAGTTTGTCTTGTTTGCCAAGTCAACCTGCGGGTTTCCTTGGTCCTATTTTTTCCCCCCAGTCTCTGTTTGTTTCTAGTACTCCTGGTTTCGACCCTTGCCTGTCCTGACTCCGAACCCGCCTGCCTGACCACTCTGCCTGTTCTGACTACCAGCCTGGCCTTACCCCGAGACCGCCTATCGTCTGGTACTGTTTGGACTCTGACCTGGTTTATGAACTCTTGCCTGTCCCTGACCTGCCTTTACCTACTCCCTAAATATCGGAGCTCTACCATCTGCCTCCTGTGTCTGCATTTTGGTCTTGCCTTGTGCCCTTATACATGGTAGCAGCACAAACCATGGTACAAACATTATTGGGCACCGTCAACAGCACAAAGGTCAAGAAAGTAGAGACAACAATATATCACACAAAGCAGCCACAACTGTTAGTAAGAGTGACCATGATTGAGTCTTTGAATGAAGAGATTGAGATAAAACTGTTCAGTTTGAGCGATTGTTGCAGCTCATTCCAGTTGCTAGCTGCAGTGAACTGAAAAGAGGAGCAACCCAGGGATGTGTGTGCTTTGGGGACCTTTAACAGAATGTGACTGGCAGAACAGGTGTTGTATGAGGAGGATAAGGGCTGCAGTAGATATCTCAGATAGGAGTGAGGCCTAAGAGGGTTTTAGAAATAAGCATCAACCACTGGGTCTTGCAACAGGTATACAGAGATGACCAGTTTACAGAGTATAGAGTGCAGTGATGTGTCCTATAAGGAGCATTGGTGGAAATCTGATGGCCGAATGGTAAAGAACATCTAGCACTCGAGAGCACCCTTACCTGTCGATCTATGAATTATGTCTCTGTAATCTAGCATGGGTAGAATGGTCATCTGAATCAGGGTTAGTTTGGCAGCTGGGGTGAAAGAGGAGTGATTACGATAGAGGACACCAAGTCTAGATTTAACTTTAGCCTGCAGCTTTGATATGTGCTGAGAGAAGGACAGTACACCATCAAGCCACACTCCCAAGTACTTGTATGAGGTGACTACCTCAAGCTCTAAACCCTCAGAGGTATTAATAACAATACCTGACCTTTGTTTTGGAGGTGTTCAGAACAAGGTTAAAAGTAGAGAAAGCTTGATGGGCACTAAGAAAGCTTTGTTGTAGAGCATTTAACACAAAGGTCTACACCTTGATTTAACAGCAGAGTGCACCACACACTGAATAAGGGCAATGCAGTTTGGTTGGGAGCGATCACTGTGTCTCAAATCATATTCCTTTTTTATTCAGTCAAGCAGAGATTAGACTGGAGGAGATTAGCCCTTAGGTTATACCTGTCTGGAGCCTGGCATACTGATGGGGTGCAGGTATGTGTGCGCATCTGTGTGTGAGTGAATGCGAGCATGCGTGCGTGAGTGCAGAGGAGGAGGAGGGAAGCCCAGCCTCCGGTCGTGGCTCGGGCTAGGAGGGGATCGTGTGTGTGTGTGTGTGTGTGTGTGTGTGTGTGTGTGTGTGTTTGTGTGTGTGTGTGTTTGTGTGTGTGTGTGTGTGTGGGGGGGGGGGGGGGATCTTATGTGTCCTGTAATGAAAGCTCTCCGGGGGGATCGGTGGACTCTATTCAATCATAAATGGATGCACTCCAAATGGCTTCCTATTATAGTGCACGACATTTGACCAGGGACCATTAAGCTCTGGTCAAAAGTAGTGCACTATATAGGGAATATGGTGGCATTTCGGATGCAGAAACATGGCATGCTGCAGCACAGGCAGGGATTTAGAAGCACTGCACTGTCATCCTGGAGAGAGATGAGGAAGGGATGAACTGGTAAAGAGAGGTATAGAGGCAGAGATGCTAGAGGGAGCATAATAAGAGAGAACAACTTTTAAGATTCTGTTTTCTGCTTCTGTTTTTTTGTTAAATTTCACACACTAATGGTTAGATTAGTTGGGGTTATCACACTACTAGCTGCACTCTAAAAAATGCTGGGTTAAAAACAACCCAGCACTGGGTAGATAGTGGACAGAACACAATTTTCTTTGAAGACTGGAGACGTGGCTTAGTAGGGGCATGGCTTACACATAGTTTTTTTGGGCCACCTATGACAGTGAATGTCATTCCGGTTCATCTGTTCTGTGTGCATAAACATCTACATTTGCAGTGTACTAACTTAACATGATGAACAGGAATTACATTTACACTCAAGGGTGGCCAAGAAGAACTATCTGAAAGCCACACCCCCAATAGGTATTTTGTTGAAAGAGTTTAAAAAGACCCAGCTGCTGGGTCAAGTCAACATGAAAGGGAATAAAAATGAATGATGTTATGTATGATAGCGGCCCTCTGAGGCATGCGTCAAAATTGCTGAGGAGTTCACTATCAGAAGCATGTGATCAATGATGTCCGAAGCATCATTTTGTCGATCAACCACCTGATTGATTTGGTATTGGTTTCGATAAAAGACAAAAAGGCTACCCTGCGCACACGTGTGAGACGTCATCTATAATCATTTGGCTGTTCTAAATGCTTTAGACCAGCAGGTTCCACCAGTGTATACTGTGTTGATCAAAGCCTTGAGTAATGAACCTATTTTTGACACAATTGGCTGGAAATGCTCAATGCTTCAGGAAGCTTTGTTTGACCATCACTAATAAAAACCGAACGGATGGTTAAATTAACCCATGTTTGGGTAATAGGGTTACTTTCAGGAGCCTTGCATATTGGAAATGTTGCTTTCAGAGTTATTTTTGGCCACCCATGAGAGTAAATGTCCTTCCTGTTCATCATGTTAAGTTTGTACACTGCAGATTTCACTTTTCCTTCAATAATTTTGAACATTCATTTGTTTTATAGAAAACGTATAACAAACAGGGAACACTCGCGACATTGGGATATGCATACCCACAGGAAGAACTCATACTCTTTTGTAAGCCTTATAAAAGCTATAAATGTGTCAGCTCTCAGCTTTAACATACAGATGACAATACAACAGAACAGATGTACCGGAATGACATTTAGTCTCAAGGATGTCCAAAAATAATTATCTAAAATCCACACCCCTACTAAGCCATGACTCCAGCCATCTGATCTGACCCAGTGGGTCATAGCTCAATAACGCAACATCAATAATCCAACAACTCAATTTAGGGCTCTATTCAATCTGTAAAGTTGAAGCGCTACAGATTCCATTATATAAATGTAAAAGTAATTTCCGATTGAACCGACATATGCAGTGTTTGCTGTGAATGCAGTCTCCACTAAAGCGGGACCATTGCCTTTAAAGGGAACTTAATCCTGGCTTTGCCAAGGCATATAGTAATTACCATATTGACAACATTAATATGGTAATAACACCCTGCATGCCGCTGCTGGCTTGCTTCTGAAGCTAAGCAGGGTTGGTCCTGGTCAGTCCCTGGATGGGAGACCAGATGCTGCTGGAAGTGGTGTTTGAGGGCCAGTAGGAGGCACTCTTTAAAAAATACCCCAGGGCAGTGATTGCCCTGTGTAAAAAATACCCCAGGGCAGTGATTGCCCTGTGTAGGGTGCAGTCTTTTGGATGGGACGTTAAAATGGGTGTCCTGACTCTCTGGGGTCATTAAAGATCCCATGGCACTTATTGTAAGAGTAGGGGTGTTAACCCTGGTGTTCTGGCTAAATTCCCAATCTGGCCCTCAAACCATCACGGTCACCAAATAATCCCCAGTTTACAATTGGCTCATTCATCCCCCTCCTGTCCCCTGTAACTATTCCCCAGGTCGTTGCTGTAAATGAGAAAATGTTCTCAGTCAATTTACCTGGTTAAATAAAAATAATTATGTTTTTATCATAAACATCACAATTATCCAATCCACAAGCTAGAACTAGCACATTTTCATTTTACTGGTAGAATCGCAAAGTTTCGACTTCCTGTGTATTCGTGTGCTCACAGTGAACCACAAAGTCCGGCATTCATAGCGAATTTAGATACCACCCGCTAAGATAGATAGATAGGTGTGCCCACAAACTTGGATGATGGCACAGCAATCTCAGAATTTCTGTAGGCAAGATTCCTTTTGACAATGTTTCACTAAAGTATGTTATCATGCCTGGGTGCTGTTCTGTGCCTGGCAGTGCTAATTACAAACAAGCACAAAAATGAGTTATCTTTCACCTTTCTACCTAACAGTGATTTACCCCGATGCTGCCAGTGGCTTGTGGCTATCAAGAATGATGCGCCTTATGGTGACCAAAGATCATCAAAGGGATTTTCAGGCTGAACTGATGGGGAATCCATTTCGACGACAGCTGTGAAGTGATGTGATACCATACATTTTTTCCTTCAAAACAAAATGGAAGATTCTTGATTAGAGGTAACCTAATGTTAGCTAGCTTGCTAGCCTAGCTGGATTAGCTAGGTAAATTAGCTAGCTAGCTAACGTTACAGCCCTGTATTGACTTCTGAAAGACATCCGCTAAATCATATAGCTATCTTTTTTGGTATACACACTGTCAATTAATTTTGTCTATGCCATGGTAGTCACCGCTAGACTGGTAGGTACCTTCAGCAGAGTAAACATGTTTGTTTGTTAGTGTAATCTTTGACTGATGTTAGCTAATGTAAGTTAGCCAATGTTAGCAAATAAGAGTAGATCAATTTGGTAGCCAACTATTTCTCCCTTGCCCGGAAAACACTCCATTACTAACAATAGAATTGTCGATATAGTTACTCTCTGTTTGTGTGTTGGCAGCAATGATGAACGTGTATAAGTCATCTATGGTTGGTTAGTTGGTTCTCAGCCAGTCTCAGCTGGCTAACAATCTTTAGTGATGCTAGATAAAAAAACAGCAAGCTGACAATTTTTAAATGTCCATGTTAGGTATGGTAAGCTAGCCAGTCTAATAGAGATCAATACAATTAGTGGGGTGGTTAAATTGCGTGTTGTTGTGTATTTTGTTGTAGGTGGTACTGAATCTGATTCCACCAACATGCACATCCAACCCCGAGTTCTTCACTAGGTGAAAGTTAGTTGGCAAAAATATTTACAAGCTGATGGCTAAGATAGCTCCATTTACAGTAAGTATGGTATAAACATGAATTGGGTAGTGTTTGTGTGTGTGTGTATGTTATGGGGTTACAGGTGGTTAGAGTTGGCTGAGGACCACAGAGTACCTTCCAGATCTTGTAATCAGTTTAGTCTACTGCTCTTCTCTTTTTAGCGTTTCTTTTTGTAAAACTCAGGTTATCTTGAGTTATTGCACAGTGCCCTGCTGAAAAATACCCCAAAGTGGCTGCATTTTGCTTACACAAGCATGAGGGAGTGTACACACCTCGCGGTTATGAAGCACAGAAAGATTGTGGGACAGAAACCAGCAAGGGACACTGAAAGATATAAAATCAATACAACAAGAGTAATTTTTAACATTTGTAACATTTTTATTTCACCTTTATTTAACCAGGTAAGCTAGTAGAGAACAAGTTATCATTTACAACTGCGACCTAGCCAAGATAAAGCAAAAGTAATGACATAACCACCTCATTCTTCTCTCTGCAGATCCTGAAAATACAATACATTTACATTACATTTAAGTCATTTAGCAGACGCTCTTATCCAGAGCGACTTACAAATTGGTGCATTCACCTTAAGATATCCAGTGGAACAACCACTTTACAATAGTGCATCTAAATCTTTTAGGGGGGGGGGTTAGAAGGATTACTTTATCCTATCCCAGGTATTCCTTAAAGAGGTGGGGTTTCAGGTGTCTCCGGAAGGTAGTGATTGACTCCGCTGTCCTGGCGTCGTGAGGGAGCTTGTTCCACCATTGGGGTGCCAGAGCAGCGAACAGTTTTGACTGGGCTGAGCGGGAACTGTGCTTCCTCAGAGGTAGGGAGGCGAGCAGGCCAGAGGTGGATGAACGCAGTGCCCTTGTTTGGGTGTAGGGCCTGATCAGAGCCTGAAGGTACGGAGGTGCCGTTCCCCTCACAGCTCCGTATGCAAGCACCATGGACTTGTAGCGGATGCGAGCTTCAACTGGAAGCCAGTGGAGAGAGCGGAGGAGCGGGGTGACGTGAGAGAACTTGGGAAGGTTGAACACCAGACGGGCTGCGGCGTTCTGGATGAGTTGTAGGGATTTAATGGCACAGGCAGGGAGCCCAGCCAACAGCGAGTTGCAGTAATCCAGATGGGAGATGACAAGTGCCTGGACTAGGACCTGCGCCGCTTCCTGTGTGAGGCAGGGTCGTACTCTGCGAATGTTGTAGAGCATGAACCTACAGGATCGGGTCACCGCCTTGATGTTAGTGGAGAACGACAGGGTGTTGTCCAGGGTCACGCCAAGGTTCTTAGCACTCTGGGAGGAGGACACAAGGGAGTTGTCAACCGTGATGGTGAGATCATGGAACGGGCAGTCCTTCCCCGGGAGGAAGAGCAGCTCCGTCTTGCCGAGGTTCAGCTTGAGGTGGTGATCCGTCATCCACACTGATATGTCTGCCAGACATGCAGAGATGCGATTCGCCACCTGGTTATCAGAAGGGGGAAAGGAGAAGATTAATTGTGTGTCGTCTGCATAGCAATGATAGGAGAGACCATGTGAGGATATGACAGAGCCAAGTGACTTGGTGTATAGTGAGAATAGGAGAGGGCCTAGAACAGAGCCCTGGGGGACACCAGTGGTGAGAGCACGTGGTGCGGAGACAGATTCTCGCCACGCCACCTGGTAGGAGCGACCTGTCAGGTAGGACGCAATCCAAGCGTGGGCCGCGCCGGAGATGCCCAGCTCGGAGAGGGTGGAGAGGAGGATCTGATGTTTCACAGTATCAAAGGCAGCAGATAGGTCTAGAAGGATGAGAGCAGAGGAGAGAGAGTTAGCTTTAGCAGTGCGGAGAGCCTCCGTGACACAGAGAAGAGCAGTCTCAGTTGAATGCCCAGTCTTGAAACCTGACTGATTAGGATCAAGAAGGTCATTCTGAGAGAGATAGCAGGAGAGCTGGCCAAGGACGGCACGTTCAAGAGTTTTGGAGAGAAAAGAAAGAAGGGATACTGGTGTGTAGTTGTTGACATCGGAGGGATCGAGTGTAGGTTTTTTCAGAAGGGGTGCAACTCTCGCTCTCTTGAAGACGGAAGGGACGTAGCCAGCGTCAAGGATGAGTTGATGAGCAAGGTGAGGTAGGGGAGAAGGTCTCCGGAAATGGTCAGGAGAAGAGAGGAGGGGATAGGGTCGAGTGGGCAGGTTGTTGGGCGGCCGGCCATCACAAGACGTAAGATTTCATCTGGAGAGAGAGGGTAGAAAGAGGTCAAAGACATGTCTACAAAAATCCCTTGCAAAGGGCTAGTATTGACAAGAATGATCTGTCAAAGCCAATGGGCTGGGGGGAGGTTTGCAGACAGTTCTTTGAAATGAGGAAAGGGGTTTTGGTTATGCAGGGTTGTACTCAGACAGTAAATGTATTGTTGTGCATGAAAGCGATTGAGGTGCCATTTCTCTTAAACCTCCCACATACTGTGTAAGAACTGTCCTCCTAAAACTTTTCAAATGTTCTTTAGCCCCCCAGCCCATTCACATTGTTGACGGACCTTTCCTCTCAAAAGCAGCTCCCAATGTCCCCTCATTGTCCCTAGCCAGTCCCATTCGGTTGACACCTTTACCAACAATGATGTGTTGCCCTATGTCCCTTCCACAAAAAGTGTGAAATGCTAAACACCAAAACCATGTCTTTCCAGGATACTTGTAGTACCAGCAAATCTTCTGCAAGAGGACCAAACAGTTGGTGGTTAAGAAGACATACACCACTTTCGGCAGTCTTATCCAGCTGACCATTCACCACAGACAGGACAATGCCATTTGCCTTAAGCACAAACAGTCTCAGCTTCCCCAGCCCAACATGCCGAACACCATTGCCAGTGTGCCAAGCCGGATATAGGACTATGGCTGTGTTTACAGGGGCAGCCCAATTCTTAACTTTTTTTTCATTAATTGGTCTTTTGACCAATATCAGATCAGTTCTGGAAAATATCTCATGTGATTAAGACCAATTAGTGGAAAAAATATCAGAATTGGGCTACCTGTGTATACGCAGCCAGTGTGGCACAGCATAAGCCCATGTACAGTGAGGGAAAAAAGTATTTGATCCCCTGCTGATTTTGTATGTTTGCCCACTGACAAAGAAATGATCAGTCTATAATTTAATGGTAGGTTTATTTGAACAGTGAGAGACAGAATAACAACAAACATATCCAGAAAAACGCATGTCAAAAATGTTATAAATTGATTTGCATTTTAATAAGGGAAATAAGTATTTGACCCCCTCTCAATCAGAAAGATTTCTGGCTCCCAGGTGTCTTTTATACAGGTTACGAGCTGAGATTAGGAGCACACTCTTAAAGGGAGTGCTCCTAATCTCAGCTTGTTTCCTGTATAAAAGACACCTGTCCACAGAAGCAATCAATCAATCAAATTCCAAACTCTCCACCATGGCCAAGACCAAAGAGCTCTCCAAGGATGTCAGGGACAAGATTGTAGACCTACACAAGGCTGGAATGGGTTACAAGACCATCGCCAAGCAGCTTGGTGAGAAGGTGACAACAGTTGGTGCGATTATTCGCAAATGGAAGAAATACAAAAGAACTCCATCCCCACCGTCAAACATGGAGGTGGAAACATTATGCTTTGGGGGTGTTTTTCTGCTAAGGGGACAGGACAACTTCACCGCATCAAAGGGACGATGAACGAGGCCATGTACCGTCAAATCTTGGGTGAGAACCTCCTTCCCTCAGCCAGGGCATTGAAAATGGGTCGTGGATGGGTATTCCAGCATGACAATGACCCAAAACACACAGCCAAGGCAACAAAGGAGTGGCTCAAGAAGAAGCACATTAAGGTCCTGGAGTGGCCTAGCCAGTCTCCAGACCTTAATCCCAAAGAAAATCTGTGGAGGGAGCTGAAGGTTTGAGTTGCCAAACGTCAGCCTTGAAACCTTAATGACTTGGAGAAGGAGTGGGACAAAATCCCCCCTGAGATGTGTGCAAACCTGGTGGCCAACTACAAGAAATATCTGACTTCTGTGATTGCCAACAACGGTATTGCCACCATGTACTAAGTCATGTTTTGCAGAGGGGTCAAATACTTATTTCCCTCATTAAAATGCAAATCAATTTATAAAATTTTTTACATGTGATTTTCTGGATTTTTTTGTTGTTATTCTGTCTCTCACTGTTCAAATAAACCTACCATTAAAATTATAAACTGATCATTTCTTTGTCAGTGGGCAAACGTATAAAATCAGCAGGGGATCAAATACTTTTTTCCCTCACTGTATAACAGGGGTCTCCAACCCTGTTCCTGGAGAGCTACCCTCCTGTAGGTTTTTGCTCCAACCCCAGTTCATATAAGCTGTACAGTGCTCTGTAGCATCAAACAGATCCTAGACATTCAGATATCAAAATAATCTTTATTTGTCAAAATCTAAGTGAGGAGTGTACGCTATTTAATGCTACCTCAAAACAATTGGGTATTCAACAAGAATGTTATATGGTTAAAATAGTGTATCCAAGTCTGTCTCAGGTGTAGAGACACAGAAGTGCAGATAAATGTAGCTACAGATTGTTACACCAGATAATGGGATTTACCCAAATATTTTTACAGACTTCTCTCATTGATTGAGACAGGTGGGTGTGCACCCCAAAGTGATGCATGTCCCGATGACAGAAACTTGTCTCGATCATTGAGAGAAGACTTGAAATAGATGTTCAAACTGACCTCCGTTAACGAGACTCCTGTTTCTCCTAATCAAGAATGAAGACGGCATCACTAAGGTTGCTCGAAAATTCTCTATGTTACACCAAACAGTACATGTACTGTAACTCCCAGTAATGGATATCAAACATCTTTGGTTAAATCACAAAATCTGGTGTAACAATCTATAGCTAAAATAACTGGTGGTCATGATGAAATTGCTACTCACAAAGAAACATACAGTAAGACAATACAGTATAATCAGTGTACTTATGTTCAGGGAATATTTATAAAGCTATGGGGGGAGTGTTGTCATGATCAAACTGCCATTCAGATCCTCATGAGTAAGCTGCTTGAAATCCAGCATAATGTCTAATCCCTTGAGAGGGATACAGTTCATGGGATATAGTTTTGCTACAGTACAATGACAAGAAGGCAAAGGAATTCTGTTTCTGTATCTAGACTCCACTCCAGGAAGAAGCCCAGGCACCACACAGTATTGTCAGTAAGACAAATAATAAAAATTATACTGTATTGTACAGTTTGAACGACAGTTAAATTGTGCCGGCATAACAACATTAGGGTAGACTAGTGGAACATGCATACATGTGCACAGGCGCAGAGATTACATTTACAACAATATCTAGCCTAATATTAAGAAATATGGCAAAACCCTCAACCTTTGCGTAGTGACCAAAATGTAAAGATTGACCTAGGTAGTTAGGCAGACTGTATCTACCTACAGCTATGTCTATCAGGCATGCTTAGGGACATTTTTTTAAATAGTAAAACCAGCTTCAATTTTAGATATTTCCAACAGTAAATTGTTGTATTATTGTTTCTCCTCACTGTTTGCTAATAAACCTAGCTAGCTAGCTTGCTGGATATACAATACTTGTTATTTACATCTGTTTGGGATCCTAACTTGCATCCTGCCTATAATATTGTGAAATGCATTATTGAAATGCATCCATGGTCATAATCATAACCACTGTCAACCCTCATCAGTTATGTTACACAGCTAGCTAGTAAAACTATTTACACCTGCTGATGTTGTAGCTTGCTTTTTAAAGGCCATATCTATGACTAAAAAGAGAAGAGGTTTTACTATTGAGATACAGAAGTTCTTTGATTGTAAAACCTCTTCTATTTGTAGTCATATATATGACTACCAGTAGTTGTTAAGCTAATTTAGCAAGCTATATAGCTAAGTTAGCAAACAGAAAAATAATTTGATTTCCTCCCACTGTAACACAGTAGTATTTTAGCCAACAATACATAGTATGGGTTTCAGTAGATCAACTAAAGTTAGCTAGCTAGCTAGGTGGCTTGCAGGAACAATAACTTACTTAGCTAGGCACCATATTTGTCATATGCCCTCTTGGTGCAGGAATCGTCTGTATCTGAGCTTTGTTTAGAATACTCTTCACCATATTCTGGCTAAAACATGTATGGTTGAATGTCATCATATAGGTAATAGGTGCTCCATGTCAAATTTGTGTTGATGAGAGGAATCACTTGAAGCCATTGCGTCTGGTCAGTTCTATCAGTTTTGCCCAAAGAATTGTTGTTAGTGCCAGCTTCCTTTTTAAAAAAGCCCACCTTGGGGGAGGGACGGGGGCCAGAGCATGAACCACAGCCCAATACAAGTTGTATTCTTTCAGAGACTGGAAAAAATGTGTCTGCTTGTATATTTAGCAATGAATCAGCCAATAGGAACATCACTGTAAAACGTCCAATGGCTCCATCAAACAAGGACAACCATAACTACACGCACAAAAATGGATAGAGTGATCAGTATAACATAGAGTCTTCACCAAATGCCATAAAACAGGACTATATTTATTTTTAGATCTCGCCCCCATCAACACACCATTGAGCACGAGAAGCCCAGACCGGCCTTCCTCCTGGGCAATTATGTGTGAAACACATCTCACTGTCCTAGAAATGCCTCGGACATGATGAAAACAAGCCCAGATTCCCCCAGGGTGAAGTTCCCCTTTAAATTCTGATCACGCTGTGAAGCTGAACTTCCGCAATGCGGATTGAATAAAGCCCTAAGTGACCCAACTGACTGGGTCAAAATTATCCAACTTGTGTTCTGTCCAATATTTACCCGAATTGGGTTGTTTTTAACCCAGTTTCTTTTAGAGTGCGATGCAGGGAGGTATGCAGTTGGATATAGAGGGTCTCAAATGGCACCATATTCTTTATGAAGTACCTACTTTTCAAAAGTATTGGGGGCGGAACCTAGAAAGACAAATGAAAGGAAATGTATCTCCATTTGATGACAGGGCTCTGGTCAAAAGTATTGCACTATATAGGGAAACGGTAGGGCGGAACCTAGCAAGACAAATGAAAGTAAATGTATCTCCATTTGATGACAGGGCTCTGGTCAAAAGTATTACACTTTATAGGGAAACGGTAGGGCGGAACCTAGCAAGACAAGTTAAAGTAAATGTATCTATATTTGATGGCAAGTCTGATAAGGGTTAAATAAACCATGATTGCTATACGAGAGATATGGAGAGATTTATGTGGTGTCAAATTGAGCCTTCAACCCACCTTTCATGAGAACGGTGTGTCGATCATCACAGCTAAAACCATTTAAGTTCATTTACATTCCACTGTAGACATCATCCTTCATATCAGGTAAAATCCATGCACTTTGTCATGGGGGCGAGCGTGTGAGAGGAGAAGCCATACATTGACGGATAGTTTCGATCTCACTCTATTAACATCTTAAGGTAACGGATTTGACTGCGCAGGGCAGGAGCCTCACAAAATGCAGATCTGGCTGGCTGGCATACAGTATTGAATTTCAATGATAATGCCATAAAATGGCATCTTTGGGAGAAGGGCTGCATCTATCATACACATGCTGGTGTTAGATATAGTGACACTTCATTATTGGGTCCTCCTGTGTGATCTTACAGGAGTATGTGTAAGTTGGTGTCATATATCTGTGTCTTTTCTTCCTTCCTTATTATTGAACTTTAATGAGATTGTCTGGCTACAGTCTGGTGTACACCCACAGCCAGTCCCAATTCGCTCCCTAGCACACCCTCTTGGCCCTCACCCTTTAACCTTTGCAGATCAGAAGGGTGTGGATAGGTATAAGCATTGCAGTAGTGCAGCTTCCACCATATTGCTTCCACCTTTCAAATCTGCAAACATTGAAGAGTTTGGGCCAAGGCAGAGCGTTAGAGAGTGGGTGTCTACCAGACTGTAGCTAGACAGAATAGAGAGGCACTCATAAAGAGATGTGCTCATATGCAAAGCAAACAGCTGACGTTGTATTGTCGCACAAACAATGTACTGTCGAGTCTCAGCAGATTGTGGAGATTGCGGGATACAGCACGCACGCACGCACACACACACACACACACCAAAACACACACACACACCAAAACACACACCAAAACGTTATTACAAAAAACATAAAGTTCAGAACACACATCTGTAATATTGTATTGATCTTTATTCATATTAAATTAAAAATATATTTTTGACAGATTCATGTAACAAAACTGCGGGAAAATGCTATAGCCTTGGGAATGGTAAAAGAAGTTGGAAGCAGCGCTGAAGTATATTCGAACAATAACAGCCTGTAAAGCAAAGGGATGGAAAGAAAGAATAGAGCTCTCCTCCTGGGAACCTCAGCCAAGCGTCAGTAGCTCTGCTGCTACAGCTCTGTCTGAAGCCTGGACCAGGACATTCTGATACTACAGTCAAATAAGTCCCAATCAACCAATCAATGAAGTCATGATTAATCAAATTAATAAACCAAACCAATATCCATAGACCAACTGACTGATATGTCAATTTAAATATACAGTATAAACCAGCCAACAAGCTATTTGGTTTATCTGATGCCTCCACCAGAAAGCAGGGGTCAGGGACCTTGACTTGAACCAAGCAGGTACACTAGTCAATTTACCATTATTTGAGGCTTTTTGTGGCTGCCCAAGAAGATCAAAGGCTGGTTGGGTTTTTAAACTGAGTCTGCGGGTACAGTATGTATGCATTATCCAAGGCATATAGTGGTTCTTCAGACCATAGGCTTATTTAACTAGGCAAGTCAGTTAAGAACAAATTCTTATTTACAATGACAGCCTACCCCGGCCAAACCCTAAACCAGACGATGCTGGGCCAATTGTGCGCCGCCCTATGGGACTCCCAATCACGGCCGGTTGTGATACAGTCTGGAATCGAACCAGGGTCTGTAGTGATGCATCTGGCACTGAGATGCAGTGCCTTAGACCACTGCCCCCCTCGGGAGCCCAGGTAGGAAATAAATACATATTGATTATGAATACCAGTTAAATTGATACGAAAGAATGTTGAGAGAGAAAGACAAATAGAGAGAGAGAGAAATATACAGTAAATAAAGGATAGAGGAGTACTCATCAGTATTACAACAGAGGTTCAGTCTCTCTGATGGGTGGGTTCTGTACAAATTCAAATGGCTAGAGGAGAGGAGAGGATGTAGAGGGGAGGGGAAGAAGAGGAGAGGATGGAGAGGGGAAGCAGAGGACAGGAAGGAGAGGGGAGGATGGAGAGGGGAGGGAGAGTAGAGGATGGAGAGGGGAGGATGGAGAGGGGAAGGAGAGGAGAGGATGGAGAGGGGAGGGGGGAGGAGAGGATGGAGAGGATGGAGAGGAGAAGGAGAGAAAAGGATGGAGAGGGGAGAGGAGAGAATGGAGAGGGGAGGATGGAGAGGGGAGGGGGGAGGAGAGGATGGAGAGGATGGAGAGGATGGAGAGGAGAAGGAGAGAAAAGGATGGAGAGGGGAGGATGGAGAGGATGGAGAGGGGAGGATGGAGAGGGGAGGGGGGAGGAGAGGATGGAGAGGATGGAGAGGATGGAGAGGAGAAGGAGAGAAAAGGATGGAGAGGGGAGGATGGAGAGGATGGAGAGGGGAGGATGGAGAGGGGAGGGGGGAGGAGAGGATGGAGAGGATGGAGAGGATGGAGAGGATGGAGAGGGGAGGATGGAGAGGAAGGAGAGGGGCGGATGGAGAGGGGAGGATGGAGAGGGGAGGGGGAGAGGAGAGGATAGCGAGGGGAGGATGGAGAGGATGGAGAGGGGAAGGAGAGGAGAGGAAGGAGAGGGGGGTGGAGAGGCAACTGAAAGATAAAAGGTACACCCAAAACAAGGAAAAAGCACCTCTATACGGTGAGCAAGAGGTTTTTAAAACACAAAGTCCACCAAGTTGTGCTAAATACAGATACGAGGAAAACAGCGGGGCACTAGAAAGCCGGCAAGCTTTTTCAAATCAGAATTCACGGGTCAAATACATATATATATATACAGACATAAAAACCAAGAAGAAAACTGATAATACACAATAATATTAAACAAAAAGCAGTAATATGCCAAGGATAAAAGAGAAATCGAAAACATGGCAGCCCCAAAAGCATTGCTTTCCTACTATTTAAAATTCACCTGGCCAGTTCTTCCACTATCTATAAAAATACTATTCACATTTTCTCGGTTGAAGAACAGTAGTAAAATGATCAGGAACAACCATTCTGTATTATGCCTGTGTGTCATTTTAAAAATGCTCTCCTGTATATTAGTTTAGTGTTACCTTCAAACCACCATGTTTTGTAAACTAAGCTTACTCTACAACTGCAGTATTTTCCTGTTGTTTCAAAGGAATTAATAAACAATAGTACCACTGTAAAATGAGCTGAGTGTGATAAATGTACAGTTTTTGTGTGTTATAATATATGATGAATTGTATGAATATTATTTCTTATTTAACAGGGAGGTATCTTCACTGAAACAATAAGCATTGTGTCAAGTTGCAAGATGCACTGAGTGCAGCCTCTCATACACTATTTACTTGTATATGTAGGGTTTTAAATCACAACTATGTGCAATGGGATAATTCAGACCATGAAGAAACAGGAAAGGCTTATTGGATCAAACTGTACATTTCAATACCATAACAATTGCAAAAATTGACCTTAGAAATTAATATTTCGTATTGTAAGAAATTACAGGAATCTTTCCATTATGTACTTTAAGTATTTTCTCCAAGTTGTGGATCCAGGAGTGGACCCAGTTCAGAGTAACATTGAAATACAACAGCGTGAAAGAGGCCTTCACCACAATGTCTGTGCCCCAACTCACAGCAACGCAGTCAAAGAAACAACAATCTATTGCCATTATGAATCCTCCCATCGAGAGTAAGAAACATCATCATTAACACAATTTACAATGCTCTTTCAGATGTCATGGTTACATCTGTTTTGATTATTATACCCCAAAACCATAAATACAATAGTAGCTGAATCAAATAAATGTGACACTTTCAACATTGTTGATTAAAATGTGTGTGCACAATCAGTGTTGAAATGAAAGAGAGGAAATATTTGTGCTCCTTTTGTACCTAAACGATTTTGCTAAAGCAACCATCAGATACATAATTAATTAAAGTATTATGACTCTATGACTCTCACTTCTAAAACTCCTCACCGGTCGCTTCTTCAAAATAATTTTGGTCTTATTTAAGTTGCTCCTCATTTAGCTGCTTTATGGTAGTCAGTTTTTAAATACACACCATTCCACTTCAACAACAGTGTTTGCTACATACTGTACATTATATATACAAAAGTATGTGGACTCCCCTTTGAATTAGTGGATTTGGCTATTTCAGCCACACCCGTTGCAGTCAGGTGTATAAAATAGATCACACAGCCATGCAATCTCCATAGACAAACATTGGCAGTAGAATGGCCTTACTGAAGAGCTCAGTGACTTTTAACGTGGCACCGACATAGGATGCCACCTTTCCAACAAGTCAGTTTGTCAAATTTCTGCCCTGCTAGAGCTGTCTCAGTCAACTGTAAGTGCTGTTATTGTGAAGTGGAAACGTCTAGGAGAAACAATGGCTCAGCCGCGAAGTGGTAGGCCACACAACCTCACAGAACAGGACTTCCGAGTGTTGAAGCGCGGACCAATTAAAAATTATGTTGTCTGTTGCAACACTCACTACCGAGTTCCAAACTGCTTCTGGAAGCAACGTCAGCACATGAACGGTTTGTTGGGAGCATCATGAAATGGGTTTCCATGGCCGAGCAGCCGCACACAAGCCTAAGATCACCATGTGCAATGCCAAGCGTCAGCTAGAGTGGTGTAAAGCACAATACCATTGGACTCTGGAGCAGTGGAAACGCGTTCTCCAAAATGCATTCTCAGGAGGCCCTTTCCTGTTTCAGCATGACAATGCCCCTGTGAACAAAGCGAGGTCCACACAGAAATGGTTTGTCGAGATCTGTGTGGAAGAAATTGACTCGTCTGCACAGAGCCCTGACCTCAACCCCATCAAACACGTTTGGATGGATTGGAACGCCGTTGTGTCTAAATGGAAGCATGTCCCCGCAACAATGTTCCAACATCTAGTGGAAAGCCTTCCCAGAAGAGTAGAGGTTGTTATTGCAGCAAAGGGGGGACCAACTCCATATTAATGGCCATGATTTTGGAAAGAGATGTTCGAAGAGCAGGGTTCAACATATTTTTGGTCATGTAGTGTACATTCCTTTAGTCAACTTTTGAGATGAAGTAAAACTCAACTGACTTCCCTTGCTGCCATTATAGCGCAACACAGAGCCTAAATGTTGATTCTCAGACAACCTATTGTAACATTGATGCATTGATCTCGTAACATTTGTGGAATGCTAATATCTCTGCCTTTTACCCCGCTAAGGATTGGAAACTATTGCCCTGTCCGCCAGTATTTCTCGCCGGCATGTTGATTGGAGATGTTGGGTAACATGATTTCCCCACAGAACAGAACAGCAGAACATAGCAGCTTTAGTGGACAAGGAAAGCTATAACACCTGGCTAGCTAAAAGCACTGTGATGCTATGCTAGGATTTTGAGAGCCTGTGTCTGATTGCATACAACACCTTCATATAAGGGTTTCATATAAGGGTTTACTTTGAGGGATTATTTCTCGTTACCGTAGGTATTTTATGCAAATAGCCACTGATGTTGTATTCTCCTTTAGACTGGCTGTAACTGACCAGTGAGATCCATCATGACTCCTCCCAACATCACTCTCATATGCTGTCATTGCACCAACATCCCCATGACCATGTTCATAATCTCTGGTAAAACGTGTCAGTAAACTGTACAACTAGAACATAGACTCCAATCTTCCACTGCACACTTCTTTTACACAAGGAGAATGCATAAAGATACAGTAAATGTTAACTCTCCAACTAATCATCTTAAATCAGAAAAACTATTTAATAAATCATCTTAAATCAGAAAACCTATTTAATGAATCATCTTAAATCAGAAAAACTATTTAATAAATCATCTTAAATCAGAAAACCTATTTAATAAATCATCTTAAATCAGAAAACCTATTTAATAAATCATCTTAAATCAGAAAACCTATTTAATAAATCATCTTAAATCAGAAAAACTATTTAATAAATCTTAAATCAGAAAAACTATTTATTTTATCCCCCAAAATGAGAATGAACAAACAGTAGCTTTGAGATCTGACAAAATGTGACACACTAACATCCTGCCGTCTACATCCTAGCTAGGTAGACGGCAGGGTTTCCCAAATTCAGTCCTGGGGTCCCCCCTGGGTGCACGTTTTGGTTTTCGAACTAGCATTACACAGTTGATTCAAATAATCAAAGCTTGATGATGATGCTGATGAGTTGGTTATTTGAATCAGCTGTGTAGTGCAAGGGCAAAAAAGAAAACGTGCACCGGGGGAGGGGCAGTACTGAGGGCCAGTGGAGTCAGTGGACACCAGTGATTACACATACTGGCGTCCACCCCACTGTGTACACGTTTTGGTTTTTACCCTGGCACTGCACAGCTGATTCAACTAACCAAGCTTTATTTGCTAGGGCAAAAAAACTAAATATGCACAAAGGGAGGGGCCCGGGACTGATTTTGAGAAACCCTGCCTTAGAAAGGCTCCAGCTATCCAATCAGGCCTAATATCCAACCATGGATATTGTCTTCAAGGACTATAAGTTCTCTAGCAATTCTACCACTGTAGCGTTCACAAGGACTAGGCTCTGTAATGCCTCATGATCAGCTATCTAAACAGCTCTATATTTTCCCATGGTTCTTCCAATGTAGCTTTGTTGGCAAGGACTATAAGCTCTGTAGCGATGCTACCAATGTAGTTTTGTCCACTAGGACTAGGCTCTGTACTACTTCAGCTATATAAACCGGCATATATCCACTTTCATGAACCTGCCATTGTAGCTTTTCCTACTAGCTAGCTAGCCTATCACAACATTTTACATTGATATCATAGTCATTTAGCAGACGTTCTTATCCAGAGCAACTTACAGGAGCAATTAGTGTTAAGTGACTTGCTCAAGGGCACATCGGCAGTTTTCACCTAGTCGGCTTAGAGATTTGAACCAGCAACCTTTAGGTTACTTAAACACTAGGCTACCTGCTGCCCCACTAAGTTTTGAAGTGCTTCAGCTGGAACTCACTTGGCAAGTAATATTTTTAATTAAGGCAGAGAACTGGAGATAAACACACCGTCCAGGAAACATCTCTGTTTGACTAAAATCAAAAATAAATAACACAATGCTTCTCCAAAAACTCCCTGACTTTTTATTCCTTTTCATTCCACTTTTCATTCTATTATCATGGTAGTGGTGAGCCAATTAACACGTTTCTAGTCCTCCTGTCAGTGTTTCTAGACCAGGGTTCTAGACCAGGGTTTCCCAGGGTCTCCACCCCTTGATTATTTGAATCAGCTGTGCAGTGCTAGGGTAAAAATGAAAACCTCCACCCCTTGGGGTCCCCACGACCGACCGAGTTTGGGAAACGCTGTACTAGCCCTTCTCTCTTCTACCCTGCTGCTTGTCTTCATTATTAATAAATAGCTCCATCTGTGGATTGTCCTTCATTATGCAAACACACTGAGAAATTACAAACAGAAGCCACAATGCAGAGAAAATGAACAGTGAAATGGAGTAGGCTATCTGTCTTTTCTCTAGCTGCAATGCGATAGATAAAACATAATTAAAATGAACTGATGGAGAATCGGATGTGCTTCTGGCTGGGGAAACAATGAAGAGAGAGGTTTGGCTGTGCCAGAATGGTTAATAAGTCCTATCAAATCGCAAAAAAATCTAAAAGACCAAAATCAAAATATTTCTTTCTGGATGACAGTATTCCCCCTCTACTAGCAGCGAAAACAAGAATCATCTGGCAGTATTCTGAGACACATGGATCTGACCTCCCATAGATATGGTGTCTGTCTACCTGTACTATCTCAACATTATTGTCAAACATGAATAGAAAAGTGTTCAATGTCCTTGATCGCTGTAGCTCCTGTGTTTCCTTAATGAAAATGTAATTGTGGAGGAAGGACATCTCTCCAAATGTTTTGGCACAGTTTTATTCTCCAGTCCAAACTGTTGGAGAGGGGATGCACTGTACTTTACGTAGTAGGGGAGAGAGGAATTTGGTGGTGGAGCAAATGCCTTGGTTTTATGGACCAGTTTGGTGTTCAGACAGTCTTCTTTAAGTTGTACTATAGTAATAAATACAGCATTTCAACTGTCCTTATCTGATGTTCTGTTAATCCACAGAACATGTCTGGTCTCAGGCTCTCCTATTCAGTTTAACCAGCACTCACAATGCCTCTCCTGCAGGGTAGTGTCCACCCCATTGGGGCTTAGTTATGCTTCTTAACGCCCAGGACCAGGCCAAGTTTTCAGGCCTCTCCCGTCCCGGAAAAACTGGTGTCTGTTGCCTGCCACCCATCCAGTCCCCTCGAATCCTTCATTTCTCCACACACGTGGGTCATGTTCATTATGGGACACCGTAACAAACCGCTTCACAACGTCCAGGTAATCCCTCCCTATTTAAGTCTGTTGTCTTCTGTTTGGTACCTAATTAACATGACCCTGCCATCTCTTTCTCTGTCTGTCTGTCTGTCCGTCCGTCCGTCCGTCCGTCCAGTTCAGTTCAGTTCAGAGTACAGTCCCCATATTATCAGTCCTCTCCCGAGGTCTTTGTAACCAGCTCTGATAGGGAAGCGAACAGATAGACTCTGCCAGGGTTTGTCAGTAAAAAAACAGATATTGCAACATGTAGCAGTTTCATATTTATATTCTATGACTGCATCGATTCAGGGGTTTGTCATTTGTCTGCCTCAGAAGTCATGTGGGTTAGAAGGAACACCATGGCTGGGTGGTGGCGATCCTCTCCTTACAGATAAGCCTATTCCCTCTTTAATCCTGTGGCACTTTCTGCTTGCTGTATTTCACTGTGTTCAGCATAGGCCCTTCAAGCTTTGCATACATATAACATTGTGGCATTTACTTGCTGAATGGCTTTGTCTTCTCATCCCGCTGCACTGCCTTTGCTTCTGTTATCTCCACTGCTTTAGAACCCAAGGGCAATGGAGCTCCTGGTCCAAAAATGTAATGCACACGGCGCTAATGTTATCTCCACTGCTTTAGAACCCAAGGGCAATGGAGCCCCTGATCCAAAAACGTAATGCACATGGCGCTAATGGTATCTCTTCCTCTGTGTGTATGTGTATATGTGTGTTTTTGTGTGCATGCTTGCATGTATGTCTATATGTACGTATACAGAATTATATGTACGTATACAGAATTAGAACAGGGTTATTGATGTGTCTAGGTTGGGAGCACGTCTTCCTTTTTCGCGAGATACAAATTAACATGTTATAGCTGAAATGAGTGGAGCTGTATAATAAATGTACGAATTCTACTACATATTCAGAGGGGTTCTAACCATGTCAACATCAAATACGCCGCACAGAGCCAGCCAGCCAGTCAGCGGACAGGAATGCATCCTCCACATTATGTGACAGATGTATGGCGTGGCTGGGGCTTGAGAGACAGTCACAGAACAGCAGTGTATACAAAGATGTATGCGTGTTCTCCTATATGAACCTGATATACTGCACACCAACGGCTATCATGACATTACTGTATGTGTGGATGGTGGATTGCTACAATATGCATTTAACCCAGTTGGAAAAATGTGCTGCTCCAAGACTTTCAGTGTAGTGTATTGATTGTGAATCACTGTATGGTTCTTACACAAATCTTATTAATAATAAAATAATATATTAGCGATCATGAGCAAACAATATACTGTAAGTGTAAGTCCTTCAAGTTCCTTGGCCTTCATCCTGTCTGTTCACACCTACAGAGACCGATACTGTTTGTCATTACATATATTTTTCACTTAGCCTTCTGTTGTTGTTGTTGTTGTTGTAATCAACACTGAAGGGGCGGGGCTGAGGGTGAGTAATGGGTGCGGTATCGGAGGAGTTAAGAATGGGGCTGAGAGTGACCGGTGAGGCTGTCAATTATCAAACCAGTCCTGGGTTATTGGGTGGGGGGAGGCTCTCAGCAGTTTATATTAAATGCCTTGACGTGTCCAAAAAGTTGGACACATTCCGAAATGGACCTGGGCCTTCCCACCCGGACCCAATATGCATTAATATTTTTTTTCAATATAGAGACCCATTCCAAATGGACCTGAGGACAACTAGATCCGTTCCGTATAGACCTGTTCGGTTCCAGACCCGGTCTGATCCAATCCGAGTGAGGGAAGCAGCAGAAAAGTACATTTTTAAGCTACTTTATTAACCGGAGCTGATAAAGCGCGAGGGAGAGAAGGTAGAGAGAGGTGATGCTCTAGCAGGGGCTGTGCTGTGTGTGTAGGCTACTGTGAGTGTGAGCAAGTGACACAGGGAGCACGGCAGGAGAGACGAAAGATGGCAACCAACCAAGCCAACTCGCGCTATAGTAGACTAATAGCTGCCAAAGCTAGGTTATTTATCATTGAATATGATTACGTAGTACCTGCCTTGAGTGCATCCAACCAAGAGCAGCTACTTAAGCTAGCTAGCTAGCTAGGCTAATTGAGGCTGCATGCGCTTTCTCGTCCTACACAGTTACAAACAACAACGACTCCTTTTAGAATATAAAGTAGCAGCCTACCTATTGGCTCTTGGTCGTTGTAGCCTATCCTTCTCCTTGAACTTTTAATTCTGTAATTTTAATTCCATCTTCCATTGATTAGATATCTCCTAACTTTTGCCCCACACGGAGACTCTATGACTGTAGCCTACTGCCGCTTTGATGACCTATGATTGGCCAATAACAACAACAAGCTACACGCACCACTCTCGTGAAAAGCAAGAGTAGCAGCATAAATTACGCAATTTCTCTCTCTCCCTCTCTTCTGCAGCAGTCGCGTTTGGATCTTTACGGGTCCTTCCCGACAAGTTAGTTAAATTACACATACCCAAGACTCGTGACAATCATATCAGATGCGACGCAGACCCGTGACATTATTTAGAATTCTGGATCCGACCCCGCTCAGGTCCCGGATCGGGTCTCGGGAATTCTGTTACAGGTGAATCCGTGAAAACTTTCAGTGTATATTACTGTAATATTACTGTAGTACTTCTGTGTAATGTTACTGTAATCCAGTGTAGAGGACATAGACAGACAGAGAGGAAAACATCAGTCCTGGGTTCGTAGGAGGTGGGAGGCTCTCAGCACTATGTCTTATAATATAATATTACTGTAATGTTACTGTAATCCAGTGTCAGTTCAGATGTGTCAGTCCAGTGCTGGTGAAGGGAACCAAGGTTGATACATAAATATTGTGTGGCTGAGTGAGAGAGGGACTGTCCACTCCCATCCTCCCCTCCTCCTCCCCTTGTCTTCCAACGTTCCTGGCCCAGTCCCTCTTTCCTCCTCATCCTCCTCCCCGTTACACCACAGTGTTCCTCTGTCTGTAGGGTGGGGGCGGCAGCACGGTCCCAGGTTTCAGGGCGAACTCTGTCAGGTACTCCTGGTTCTCGGCCACGGCGGGCCGGATGCGTCCATTCTGCCGGTAGAAGAAGCGTGTGCTGCAGTCCTGCAAGTACTCAGGGTTGTGCAGGGTGGCCTTGGGAGGGAGGCTATGCTGCCAGTACTCTGGATTGTCAAAAGTCTTGTTCTTGTCTTGTCTATTCTTCTTGTCCAACATGATGGTGCCTGTGAGGCCGGAGTGAAGGGTATACCCGGGGTGGGCTGGGTGGGAGGGGTGGCCTGGGTGGGCGCCGGCTGTACCGAGGCCTGGAGGAACAGAGTATCCTGGTTGTGCAGAGACTCCATGGGCGTGGGCTGCCTGGACGCTGTGACCAGGGTTTCCTGCCTGGGCGGTGCCTGATTGACCAGCAGTGAGGCCAGTGGCGCCTGGTTGGCTTACCAGGGTGGCGAGGGCAGGGTTGTGTCCCCCAGTGAACCCATTCTTCTTCAGGGTGTAGTCACTGTAGTCTCCCACTCCGGGGTTGTGGAAGGTGTTGAGGTAGAGGGGCTCGTTGACGTATTCGTCCTCCACTCTGGGGCCGGAGCCTGCCTGTTGGGGGCCGCTGGGTGCCACCTGTCAAGTCAAGTCAAGTCAAAGTTTAGTTAAAGTGCTTTCAAATAGCTAGATGGTCCATGTTATTACCATCATATGACAATTCCATGTGTTTGGGTAGTAGAAATCATGAACAAATGACTTAGACTCCTAAGTATTAACACGATTAAGGTCAAAACACAGTTTACCAAAAAGAGGGAGGGGGGAAATGTCGATAACAGTAAAAAGAAAATGGTAAAAAAATTCAGGAGCGAGCAGTTCATAAGAAATAGTCCTAATACTAATTAACAAGTCCACCTGATAGGGGTTAGAGCTGTCCAGGGTTAGGGCAGCTCCATTCCTCCGACGAGTCACGAATGGGTTCTCCTCCACAGGGTTGAGATAGTCTGTTAGAGAGGGGGAGAGAGAGGGGAAAGAGAGAGAGATATATATATATAGAGAGAGAGGTTAGAGGCTTTCAAAGGATGAACAGAAGGCTTGCAGTATTATGATCTTACGGATATCTTCACTAGCATCTGACATGCCTCTATGTGTGTGTGATGGTGTGTAAGCCTTGGTCTCTACAGCTCTCTGTCTGAATCAAAGGGTGAGAAAGAGGAGGAGATGATGAAACCTGGAATCTGATATCACCAGGTACACTACAGAACAGTACACCCCTCTGGTAACAGACAAGGCTCATAGGAAAGGATCAGAACAGTTCACCTATTTGAGAATGTCTGAACTTTTGTCTTTTGTCTAACTGGATCAGTTACTGCAAAGCTTCAGAACTAAAAGCCCCAAAATGTACAAATCCAAGTAAAATCTAAGTCTTTGGCTGTGGATAAAAGCTATTTCAAGGAAAGTCATCATAAACAGTTAAGAAGTGCTTCCTGTAGTACATGGCATTACGTGAGGAAAGGAAAACAATGAATAGTGACACCATGTTGTACCTGAGGTGGCCTTCTCCCTCATGGCGGTCAGGTATCCATCCTGGTCGGTGTCTCCTCTAGCTCCTCTCTCCCCCAGCATGATGGTTGGGTCTGCACTGTAGCGCTGTCCAGTGCTGCTCTCCACTGGACCTGAGGCTAAATAATTATAATATTACCATTTATTTGTATAGGGCTTTTCATTACATAGGAATTTAAACGCTCTACGTAGGCAAATAAAACACAAACAAACAAACAAAGATAAAAAAGACTAAATATATTAAGCATCAAGGAAGCTAAAATAACAGTGCTAAAAGAGGTGTCACCTGGTGCTCCGTCTGAACCAGGAGGTCCCGCGGGCCGGGGAGTTGCCTGCTTCCTCAGTGTGCCGTTACAGCGCTGGTCCTCGAAGCATTGGTGCTCCGGGCCGCTACCGCCCTGCCCCCCTGCAGACTGGTCCCCTGGGGACAGGGACAGCACCCGTGGGATGGTCCCCAACATGTCCTCCATATCGAAGCTAGGGTCTTGGTACACAAACTGGTTCTGTAGGGAAACAAGGAGAGGTTTAATGTACTGTACACACTGAGGGGCTGTGGGTTCTACAGGGGCATAAGAGGACACAGGGGTCTAATACACACTCCTGAGTGTTGGTACTTGTGTTCAAGAGTATTGGTTCAAGGGAGAGTCAGTCTCCTTCATCTCCCTTCTCCCCATGCTCCAACACTCTCCCCCCATCCCTCCTTCACCCTCCTCCTCCATCCTCCCCTGTCCTCTCCCCTCCTGTGGGTGAGTGGTCTCTACCCGTCCAAGTCACCTCCTACCCCTCCTGATCTCTCAGTCTCAGCGGTGGTCTGCAGGTGTGTAGTCAGCACTCACTGAGGAGACTCTCTCTCACGCTGTGTACCCTCCACCTTATAGCTACACACTCAGAATCACTCCTCCTCTGTCAACTCCTCTCATCCTCCTCTCTTCCTTCTCCTAGACTCCAGAGCTCACACTGTGAACCCTGTAACTATTTCTCCTCTGTCACTCCTCTTCTGTCAACTCCTCCCATCGCCT
Source organism: Salmo trutta (assembly GCF_901001165.1). NCBI lineage: Eukaryota > Metazoa > Chordata > Actinopteri > Salmoniformes > Salmonidae > Salmo > Salmo trutta. The sequence continues at coordinate 18,855,668 of NC_042976.1, read as the reverse complement.
CCTCTGTTGTTCCTCCTCTCTTCCTCCTCATCACCCATAACACTAAATACTGTGGCTCTTGGTTTTACGTAGCCCTACAGGATTCTGTCTGTGTATGTACTGTATGTGGTAATATACACTGCAGTTACATCCTGAGAAGTGGAATCCAATTTCAGTGCAACAGATGAGTCCAACCAACATGGGAAATCAACCAGTCAACACAATGTATCCGAAACAGACATCAGAAGAAAACACTTTAAGGCAGAATTTAAGGGGAGTTTATCATGAAGAGAACACAGAGAACACAGGTTGAATGATGGAGTAGCTCAGTGATGACTGTTATTAAATATCAAAGGACACTTTGTAGCCAGGCTTCTAAGTAAAGGAGTTAGGGAAGAGAAATAAAATAATTTTTATAGAATATAATAGAATGTATACTGAGAAGGGCATTCTGTACACAAGTCCTTAACCTGTTGGATGAAGAGGAGAGAAGAGAAGAGAAGAGATGAGAGGAGAGAAGAAAAGAAAAGAAAAGAGAAGAGGGGAGAAGAGGGGAGAGGAGAGTGGAGCCTTACCCTGTTGGAATCAACGTGTGTCCTGGGTGTGTACGCTAGTGGTGGGATATTAAAGGCATGAGGGACCAGGTACTCCTCAGCATCCATCAGATCCTCCAGCTCCTCCTCATCCAGCAGGCTCTGGAAGAAAGTACTGTCATTGGGGCTGGGCAGCTTCATACGGTCATCACCCTGGAGTGGGGGGAGGGGGTGGTGGGGGAGAAGGAGAGGGAGGGAGAGACATTCAAATTACTGAACAGTCATGATATCCACACATCAGAGTGTCATTCACGCTACTCCCCAGGATAAGCAGGGGTATAGGAGGGGAAGGTAAGTCACCTGGATGACCAGGTAGCGCTGGGGGTCCCGGGCCATCCTACAGAACTCTGTAGCCAGCTCCTTGAACTTGGGCCTGCTGTCTGCGTCTATCATCCAACCTGGAGGGGACAACAAATAACTTTAGAGATAGAGAACACGGACAAGGTATACTGTAGGAGGATTCCTCAATTCAAAAGAGTAAAGGAGAGAAAGAGAGAGAGACACACACACATACGCATCATGCATACTGACGCCACACACACCACTGGTGCTATAGTTTCAATTTCAATTTTATTTTATATATTTATCTTGAACTATGCATTGTGGAAATGGACACGTAAGTAAACATTTCACTGTTAGTCTACACCTGTTGTTTACAGGGTTGGCATGGGTACTACAGGGGCATTGGGCACAGGATCATGAAGGAAGGTGACAGAGGCTGTTGGTCAGTCAGAGACACCCTGGCCCCAATGTGTGAGAGGAGGGCCATAGCCAGAGGAGAGAGAGGGGCCACAGCCAGAGGAGATAGAGGAGCCACAGCCAGCACAGTACAGCCAGGAAACACAAGGATAGTGCTGGAATGGTGTCTCTGCCTGGACAGCATGGTACCATCTGTGATCCTACCCTATAGGTCTGGGGCCAAAGCAGCGGGGTTGTGTGTGTGTGTGTGTGTGTGTGTGTGTGTGTGTGTGTGTGTGTGTGTGTGTGTGTGTGAGAGAGAGAGAGAGGTTAAACAGGGTAGCTTACATTTGACCATGACCATGTATACATCTATGGTGCAGATGGGAGGTTGGGGAAGACGCTCTCCCTTCTCCAACAGGTCTGGGATGTCCCGGGTCGGGATGCCATCATAGGGCTTCCCCCCGAATGTCATCAGTTCCCAAATGGTCACCCCTGAGAAGAGGTGTAAGGTTAAATGGGTTTTTTTGCCAAATATAATAGATATATTGGAAATCTTATGATTTCACCAGGGATCTTACTTAACTGTTAAAACACATCGGTTGATTGATTGATTGATGTTAATGCCCAGCCTTACCATAGCTCCACACGTCACTTTGGTGGGTAAACTTCCTGTAGTGAATACACTCCAAGGCCATCCACTTGATTGGCATCTGGAGGTAAAGAGAAACATATATTTTATTGCACTTCTGAATGTCTGAGTAATGGCTAATTTATACCCAACGTACTGCAAGTGCGCAACGCAAGAAGGCAATTAGCTACACATAAAAGGCTTTCACTTAATAGGCATCTACAAGTAAAGAGAAGACGAGCTTATATTTTTTAGCAAATGTTGGAGAACATGAACTGAATAAAAAACAAAGGGCTGGTTTTAAGCCTAGTTCTGGAGTAAAAAGCTATTTTCCTGGAGATATTCAATTGAGCATGCTTTTAAGTCCAGGACAATCAGCCCATGATGTCTAATTCTCACCCTATATAAATACTACGTATGTATTTTTATCATGTGAGTTTTCCTGTTGTTCCTATGTCAGTGACCCAATTAGAGGAATAGTAAACTGTTATAGAGCTGTGTCCAGTCCAAGATTAGTCTGAAAAGGGAGTAAAGTTGCTATCTGTTTACTGATCCATTTGGGGTCAACTTAACCTTCACTAAAGTTGTTTGTATGCCATATAGGCCTGTGTGCTAATATGCTACAAATACTATGCCAACAAGGCAGTTATAGTGGATGTTTACTTGATAAATTAAATATGAATGAAAGCCCACTGAGCTAAAATAACTCAAACGAAAAGACAAAAATAACATTTTATTTCAGCAAAGCCACAGTATCGAGCTCCTGTTGTGCTAAAGCCTTCTAAAACCATCACAAATCTTTGTCAATATGAAAACCCTTTGCCATTTTTGCAGGGTCATTAAGCATGTTTCCATTGACCCAGGATTATTAAAAAAAAGCAATGTTGCAAATTTTGGGGGACTGATCTGTAATGGAAACAGTAGATATAGGATACATTTTCTAAAGATCCACAACATTTGTATCCGCTCGACAAGCGGATACAAATTTTCTTAATTGAGACAAATTGTAACGTGGGTCCTATAAAGGGCACCAAGGTGCAGCGTGTAGAGTGCTCATACTTTTCTTTAATGAAACACTTAACCAAAAACAACAAAACGACAGCCAACAGTTCTGTCAAGACACTTGACAAAACGGAAAACAACTACCCACACCAACACATGAAAAACAGGCTGCCTAAGTATGGCTTCCAATCAGAGACAATGATAGACAGCTGCCTCTGATTGGAAACCATACCTGGCCAAAACATAGAAAAACAAACATAGAATGCCCACCCACCTATCACACCCTGACCTAACTAAACAATTAAAACACAGATGATGATGGAAACTGTGTTTTTTGAATAAATTATGATTCCTGAATCATTTTAAAGCTACACAGGGAACGTGATGTCATCACGGAACTATAAAGCTCCACTCCACATTTCATTTTAAAGGCCTACTGCTTTCTAAATATATTCTTCAACTTTATAACAATCATGTTTGTTTGCCTGGATTGTTCTGACTTTCAAGAATGACTGAATTGCTCCACCTTGTTTTCTGGTTGGCTGGCAGGTTTCATCATCCAATTACTTCAGATCTACAGGAGTGCAACTATCACCCCTGCATGTACATAGGTGATACGCTGGCACATGATTAGAATATAGCAAATATGAGTAAATTGTTATTGCATATAAATGCACCCTAACAGGCAGCTGTCACATCTATTTTCAATGCAAACTTTCTAAATGTTGACAATTAATGGAAACATAGCTAGTGTGATGTTAGAGACCAGGGCAATGTCCCAGATGGCACCCTATTCCCTATTTAGTACACTACGTTTGACTAGAGCCCTATAAACCCTGTAGGTCCTTGTGAAAAGTAGTGCACTACAAAGTGAATTGGGTGGATTTGGGACACAGACACACCCCAGTTTAGATGTCTACCCACATTAGTATATCCTATTGATTATAGTCATATGCTCAGGTTTTTTTTTAAATACCCTTTAAAACCTCATGGATTTTACCCTGTTTTTCAATATTCAACCTGAAGCATGGATATGCATATTCTTTATACCATTTGAAAGGAAACACTTTGAAGAATGTGGAAATGTGAAATGAATGTAGGAGAATATAAAACATTAGATCTGGTAAAAGATAATTTGTTCCATCATCTTTGAAATGCAAGAGAAAGGCCATACTTTCAGATAGGAGTCTAGGTGTAATTTAGATTTTGGCCAACAGATGGCAGCAGTGTGTGTGCAACGTTTCAGACTGATCCAGTAAAGAATTATATTACTGCACAATATTTTGTATCAAAACTGCAAGGAGTTTGTCCAAATGTGCCGAATCGGTCAATTGATACATTTTCAAGTACATAACTATAGCGAACATACAAAAATGCTATGGTAATAAATCATGTAAGTTTACACACTCCCAGGAATGTCATACATGATGGATCATTAGCTTATACACTAACTTTCACACATCTAGATGGCCGGGTGGGGTGGGTGTGGAGTCAGAGACAGCAGTGGGGTCAAACTGTAGACACTAGTTCCTACATTTGAACATAAAAATGGATTTCATCAAACAAAACTATGCTACATTTTATCTCTAGGACCCTCAGGATGACAAATCAGAGCATTATTACTGAATGTAAGAACATGAATTACCTCGAGGTGAATGTATCAAACCAGTTTCTTTGATAAAAGTGTTTTGTCGTTGTGCACTCTCACTCACTGTAATAGCTACTGTTAATTGGACACTGCAGTTAGATTAACAAGAATTTAAACTTCCTGCCCGTATAAGACTTGTCTATGTCCCAGAAAGTTGGCTGTTGTATACAACATCATTCTAGTCACATTAGCACACGTTAGCAACAACCGTCCCGGTTTAGGGACACCCATCCCTTAGAGGTTAACAGTATCATAATCATACAATAGAACAAGCACCAGGGCTTTTTAAAGAGGAGGAGAGGAGAGGAGAGGAGAGGAGAGGAGAGGAGAGGAGAGGAGAGGAGAGGAATAAACCCAGGCAGGAAACAGCCCTTTCTCCCCCAGGCCTAAGAGCTGCCCCCCACAGAGAGCTCACAACACAGTGGGATGGGAATCACATCGCAGGAGGCTGGCTGCAGCTTAAACAGCTGAACTGATTCACTGGGCTATCTTGAGTGTGTCCAAAATGGCACCCTTTTCCTATAAATAGCATTACTTTTGACCAGGGTCCATAGGGGTCTGGTCAAAAGAAGTGCACTATAAAGGGTTCCATTTGAGAAGCAACCTATTGATTACTTTAAGAGGAGGTTGTGTGTGCGCTATTCACTCAGCACACTACGGTGAGGGGAATACAAGCATCTGGAAGAATAGAAGTGACAGAGAACAGACAGAGAGGAGAAAGGAGTAGTGAGAATGAAACAGAGAAAAAGCACAAGGTAATGTTTTTGGAGCATACATTCTCTTTTCCTGGCCATGCTTACCTTGCCCCCGTCAGCGTTGTACTCCTTCTCATTGATGTCCAGCAGCCGAGCCAGACCAAAGTCAGTGATCTTGATGTGGTTGGGGGACTTGACCAGCACGTTACGGGCTGCTAGGTCTCTGTGCACCAGTCTCCTCTCCTCCAGATACATCATACCCTGCAAAACACACATGCACTGTTACTGAACAGTGAAGAAACATTGGGATCATTATTATCATTATCGGCAAAATAATCATCATCATCATTATTATCACCATCATTATCAGTTACAACATCACATATCTTTTGGACACAAAACTATCACCAATATTATCAGATTTGCAAAACTTTAATTAACCATCATAATTTATTTGACTCTTCAGAAGGAGAATACATTTCATAACAGTGTATTGGCAAAGTTTCATACTTATTTATTGAACAATTAAAAAAGAATTGTCACACACAATTTAATGAATAGATAGTTTGCAGCGATAACACCCGACTGAGTCTTTTTTTTCTCTGAGAATATCTCATTCCAAAATCATGGGCATTAACATGGAGTTGGTCCTAACGTTGCTGCTATAACAGCCTCCACTCTTTTGGGAAGGATTTCCACTAATTGTTGGAACATTGCTGCTGGGACTTGCTTCCATTCAGCCACAAGAGCATTAGTGAGGTTGGGCACCGATGTTGGGTGATTAGGCCTGGCTCCAATTCATCCCAAAGGTGATCGAAGGGGTTAAGGTCAGGGCTCTGTGTAGACCAGTCACGTTCTTCCACACCAATCTCGACAAACCATTTCTGTATGGACTTCGCTTTTTGCATGGGGGCATTGTCATGCTGAAACAGGAAAGGGCCTTTTCCAAACTGTTACCACAAAGTTGGAAGCACAGAATCGTCTAGAATGTCATTGTATGATGTAGCGATAAGATTTCCCTTCACTTTAATTAAGGGGCCTAGCCCGAACCATGAAAAACAGGCCCAGACCATTATTCCTCCTCCACTATGCATTGGGGCAGGTAGCGCTCTCCTGGCATCTGCCAAACCCAAATCTTACTGCCAGATGAAGCATAATTCATCACTCCAGGGAATGCGTTTCCACTGCTCCACTCCAGCCGACGCTTGGCATTGTGCATGATGATCTTAGGCTTGTGTGCCGCTGCTCAGCCATGGAAACCCATTTCATGAAACTCCTGACGAACAGTTATTGTGCTGACGTTGCTTCCAGAGGCAGTTTGGAACTTGGTAGTGAGTGTTTCAACCGAGGACAGATGATTTTTACGCACTACGCACTTCAGCACTCGGCGGTTCCGGTCTGTGAGTTGTGTGGTCTACCACTTCGTGGCTGAACTATTGTTACTCCTAGATGTTTCCACTTCACAGCAACAGCACTTACAGTTGACCGGACCAGGGCAGAAATTAGTCGAACTGACTTGTTGGAAAGGTGGCATCCTATGACGGTGCCACGTTGGAAGTCACTGAGCTCTCCAGTAAGGTCATTCTACTGACAATGTTTGTCTATGAAGATTGACATTTTATACACCTGTCAGCAATGGGTGTGGCTGAAATAGCCAAATCCACTAATTTGAAGGGGTGTCCACATACTTTTGTATATATAGTGTATCTGCGTGATAAAAATCCAGAAATGTATTTTGAGGAGGAGAGAACAATAAGGGGTAATTGATTTAAGTGTGTATGGAGGGAGTGTGTAGCAGAGACCCTATGCATGTCAACGCTGCTATTGTTGTATAACAGGGTTTCTTCTGTTTCCCTTTGACACTTGAGGTCAGGAGTCCCTGCACCAAGAAAAACATGTAGATAAAGCTATATATCTGAGCTGCTTACCCAAAATAGTCTTGCAGACTGAAGTTCAATGTAGAGATAAAAAATATATACACATTTGTTCTTGCTCAGTCTTCATATTAATTTTATATAATTCAGCCAGCCCCGATGTTTCAGCTCCTATCACCATCCTTCTAACACAAAAACACTGTCCCCTCGAGTCCCGGGAGAAGATTTAAATGTGAGTGTGAACTGATCTGAAAACTGAGGAGCACAGTGTCTCGAAGAACTAAAGAACAACAAAGAGAAAAATCAAGAACTTCAGCAGCCCACACACACACTGAGAGGGTCCTGAGTTTGATAGCAGAGCAAAATGCACAGACTGGCCCTGCCACATAGCAATGAAAGGGTATTCAATCCCAAAGCCACAGCAGGGGCTGGACTAATATCGCCAGTGCTATAGAACTATAGTCCTCATTGTACATCGCTACAAGATTGCCCCAGCCTCTGAAGAATAAGAAAAACAAATTCACCTATTTAAGTTGGTAAGAGAAGGCACTTTGGGCGAAGTAGCAAGAGAACAGAGAACAGGCCTTATTTGAAACCATAACAAATTGGATTTAGTTGAATGGGGGGATGAGGGGGAGGAGGAGGAGGAGGAGGGAGTTGGTATAAGAGGTGAGATTACAATGGTAAGGCTATAATTACTCCGGCTCATTTGGGCCGTCTCGGGAAAAAGAAGAAAACAGCATGGCAGAACTGCCCGTCTCCCCCACACCCATCTCTTTTTCACTTTCTCTTTTCTCTCTTTCTCCCTCTCTATCTCTCTCTCTTTATCTCTCCCTATCTCTCTCTCTCTTCCCATCCCTCGCTCTAAGCGGGAGTAGAGGGGGGTATTGAAGAGGAGTTTGAGACAGGCCTTCCATACCAACAGGCAGTGCAGAGAAAATGGTGGGAAAGCACTGTGCAAAGAGAGAAAGAGAGAGAGAGGGAGATAGAGATAGAGGCAAAGGAAGAGCAGTGTGGAGGAAGAGCAGTGTGGAGGAAGAGCAGTGTGGAGGAAGAGCAGTGTGAAGGAAGAGCAGTGTGAAGGAAGAGCAGTGTGAAGGAAGAGCAGTGTGGAGGAAGAGCAGTGTGGAGGAAGAGCAGTGTGAAGGAAGAGCAGTGTGAAGGAAGAGAAGTGTGGAGGAAGAGCAGTGTGAAGGAAGAGCAGTGTGAAGGAAGAGAAGTGTGGAGGAAGAGCAGTGTGGAGGAAGAGCAGTGTGAAGGAAGAGCAGTGTGAAGGAAGAGCAGTGTGGAGGAAGAGCAGTGTGGAGGAAGAGCAGTGTGAAGGAAGAGCAGTGTGAAGGAAGAGCAGTGTGGAGGAAGAGCAGTGTGAAGGAAGAGCAGTGTGGAGGAAGAGCAGTGTGAAGGAAGAGCAGTGTGAAGGAAGAGCAGTGTGGAGGAAGAGCAGTGTGGAGGAAGAGCAGTGTGGAGGAAGAGCAGTGTGGAGGAAGAGCAGTGTGAAGGAAGAGCAGTGTGAAGGAAGAGCAGTGTGAAGGAAGAGCAGTGTGGAGGAAGAGCAGTGTGGAGGAAGAGCAGTGTGGAGGAAGAGCAGTGTGAAGGAAGAGCAGTGTGAAGGAAGAGAAGTGTGGAGGAAGAGCAGTGTGAAGGAAGAGCAGTGTGAAGGAAGAGAAGTGTGGAGGAAGAGCAGTGTGGAGGAAGAGCAGTGTGAAGGAAGAGCAGTGTGAAGGAAGAGCAGTGTGGAGGAAGAGCAGTGTGGAGGAAGAGCAGTGTGAAGGAAGAGCAGTGTGAAGGAAGAGCAGTGTGGAGGAAGAGCAGTGTGAAGGAAGAGCAGTGTGGAGGAAGAGCAGTGTGAAGGAAGAGCAGTGTGAAGGAAGAGCAGTGTGGAGGAAGAGCAGTGTGGAGGAAGAGCAGTGTGGAGGAAGAGCAGTGTGAAGGAAGAGCAGTGTGAAGGAAGAGCAGTGTGAAGGAAGAGCAGTGTGGAGGAAGAGCAGTGTGGAGGAAGAGAGAAAGAGAGAGTGAAAAATAAAGAAAAAGAGAGAGAGGGGGAGATAGAGGAGAAGGAAGAGCGGTGTGGAGGAAGAGAGAAAGAGAGAGTGAAAAATAAAGAAAACGAGAGAGAGAGAGGAAGATAGAGGAGAAGGAAGAGCGGTGTGGAGAAAGAGCAGCTTGGACAGAAAGAGAGTGGGTCAATAGAAGTGTTGATGTTCTCCATTACATAGGCCAAATTGAAATGAAGTGATAGCCCTCTTATAGGGGGATGTGTCTGCTATGATACAATATATCACGTTCACAGACATCCACGATAATCCCTGCCATATCCTAACGTTCTTTGAATCCTATCACCCATCCATCTGAAACGAAAGCAGGCTGTCAGAGTGGGAGTCTCTCCTCTGCTCCTCTGTGCTGTCGATCCACTACGGACCCTCTCTCTGTTGCTCTCTCTCTCGCTCTTTTTCTCTCCTTCACTCTCCATCTCTTTCTCTCTCCAGCTCTCTCTCCTTCTCTTTCCACCCTCTCTCTCCCTTTATCTCTCTCTCTTGGTGTCTCCCCCTTTAACACAGCTCAGATTCAGTGTGATGAATGGCTCAGCATTAATTGTCCATTAAAAGTCAATTACCTGTGGATATGGAAGGCTAAACACAGAGGTGGGAAAGGGAATGGATCTGTTCTGACGCAGGCAGACAACTATCAGAAATATGGACACCGCTTGGCTCTCTGTGTGTTCTTTAGAGGAGGGAAGGAGGAAAGGAGGAAGGTAGGAAGGGAGGAATAGAGAAATGGAGAAAGAGTGAAGAGGATTTGGGGTATAGGAGAGGTTGTGAGTGTGGTGTGGTGGAGGGGTAGGTGTGTGAGAGTGCTTCGTTAAGTGCATTTTTGTGTGTGTGTGACTGACTAACTGTGAGAGTGTGTGTGTGTGTGTGTGTGTGTGTGTGTGTGTGTGTGAGAGAGAGACTGTAAGAGTGTGTGTTTCACTTACTAACTGTGTGTGACTTTGTGTGTGTGTTCAGTGGCAGCCAGCCGGTGTGTGTGGTGCTGACGGGTCCTGACAGAGTCTTATTTGAACATAGGTAATTAACATACTTATTTGAACATCTCTCTCTCTCTCTGTAATCTCCTACATTTTCAAGACAATTAAGCAGTGGAAGGAAAATGGTTGGCTTGCCAATTCTTTAATGTTAATTACCTATCACAAATGAGAGTGTGTGTGTGGGGGGGGGGGGGGGCAAGGAACAGGAAAAGAAATGGGACAACAGTGTGTGTGTGATAGAGTGAGGGGAGAAAGGAGAAGGGGAAGGGAAGCAGGTTCTAATGCTTTCAGCTAAACCACAGCAGAGGATTAACACATACACTAGACAGGCAGAGGAGACAGGACACAGTGGTGGTGGGTGCATGCATGGCTCTGTGTGTATGCGTGTGTGGTGTGTGAGTACATGCATGCGTGTGTGTGTTATGCACAGGATGTGGTGGTAGTCTAGTGTCTTAGGATGCTGGTAGTATCTCCCTGGGGCCATCCGTAGAACAGAGGAGAGGAGAACAGAGGAGAGGAGAGGAGAACAGGGAAGAGGAGAGGAGACGAAAGTAAAATAGATGAGAGGAGAACAGAGGTGAGGAGAACAGGGAAGAGGAGAACAGAGGAGAGGAGAACAGAGAAGAGGAGAGGCCTGGCAGTGTGTGCTTTGAGAATCCATTCCTCAACATGCTGACACTTCCTAGAGTGATTATTTTACTAGAGCTACATACAGAGACACACACACAGGCATACACTAATGCGTGCGCACACACATACAAACAACCACACACATACACAAGACCTCACGACAAAACACTTACAGAACACTATAATCTATAACCAAGTGACTCATTCTCTCCTCTCTTTGTTGTACGAAGCTCTTCAATTCCGGTACAGTCCAATGCTAATGCCATTAACAACCCTTTCGCTCTTTCTCTCTCTCTCTCTCTCTATTCAATTCAGTAGACTTTATTGACATGGCAAGTTAAATGACTTACATTGTCAAAGTATACTGTACATGTAACAAAAAATGGTAAAATGGTAGGACCAACAGCAATAAGACATCAATACTAATAGTAGTGGAAATGGGATTACCATCAACAGCAACTACAACAACAATATTAATGAGAATAACAATACATTTAAGCAATAATAGTAGACCAGTCTCAACATGACTGTGAAGCCACATGACATGGTATGAAAGCCAAAACAAAACAAAAATTGGAAATATTATTGACATTACATTGCACTTTTTACTGGCTGTCCCTCAGGTTCTGGCAGGAGTGGACATGTTGACTTTTCACCCAATAAATATTTGATTTTTTCTTCATCTTTTATAGTTTCAATACTGAAAGATAATTTTGGGAAAGAAAGATTATCTTAGGTCTGAGTATTTGTCACAGTGTAATTGTCACGGCTGTCGTTGGTAAAGGAGGACCAAAATGCAGCTCATCTTGACGTTTAATAAATTCAAAATGAACACCAAAATAACAAAAGAACGATCGATCAACAAAACAGTCTGGCAAGGCACAAGGCTAAACACAGAACAATCTCCCACAAATGACAAACACACCCTAATATATGGGACTCTCAATCAAAGGCAAATAGACAACACCTGCCTTCAACTGAGAGTCCCAACCCCAATTAACCAAACATAGAAACAGACTCACTAGACTAAACATAGAATACATGAATATCAGACAGTGCCCAACAAACCCCTGAATACTTAAATCAAATGCCCTTCTAGACAAACACCATCCTGAACCACATAAAATAAATACCCTCTGCCACGTCCTGACCAAACTACAATAACAATTAACCCTTATACTGGCCAGGACGTGACAGTAATAGGAAATACAGCTCTCTCTCTCTCTCCTTCACTTAGACTAACACAAGTATTCTCTCTTTTTTCTCAATCTCCTTAGACTAACAGAATACTTCTCTCTCTCTCCCCTCCTTCACTTAGACTAACAAAATACTTTCTCTCACTCTCTCTCTAAATTCAATTAAATGTAAGGGCTTTATTGGCATGGGAAACATATGTTAACATTGCCAAAGCAAGTGAAGTAGATAATAAACAAAAGTTAAAGAAACAATAAAAATGAACAGTAAACATTACACTAACAAAAGTAAAAAAAATAATAAAGACATTTCAAACGCAAATAGTTAAAGTACAAAAGGGGCGATAAATAAACATAAATATGGGTTGCATTTACAATGGTGTTTGTTCTTCGAATTCTTTGTGGGTCTCTCTCTCTCTCTCTCCTTCTCTTTACAAAGGGAGAGGACAAAGGACAGAGAGCTTGGTATGGGATGCATGCAGCCAAGAGTATATTTAAAATAGATGACTTGTGGAGGCTGGGCCGGAGATCAATGATCACTGATTACAGCCGGCTTGATGATGCTCCTGCTCCACATAATATTTATCCTGTGTGTCTACTTCAAAGGGATGAGAAATCAATGCACACATTGGCCATTAATAGAATTTATTCTATGGTAATAAAACAGACATGATCGGTGGCTGCGGATGAATATGACACCCCATTCCCTACATAGTGCATTACATCAGACCATGGCTCTGGTCAGGGTCAAAACAGGACGGCATCTGTATTGTGTGAAATAGTGGCGATAAAATCAAATGCTGAAATCAAATCAAAGTTTATTGGTCGCGCACACAGTTTAGCAGAAGATGTTATAGCGGGTGCAGCAACATGTTTGTGTAACTAGCTCCTAAAAGTGCAGTAAAAATGTCAAACAAGTACATGTGTGTGTGCACAGTACAGTTCATCATGCATGTGTGTGTCTGTGTGTGTGTTTGCGTTGGTCCGTATGTGTTCAAGTCTGTGTGTGTGTGTGTGTTTGTGTAGAGGATCGAGCAAGCATGTGTGTGTGTGCTGTAAATATACCATAGTTGATGTGGTACAAACTGTAGGAAGCATTCATCAGAGAGACTACATGTATATAGGCAAGCCTCTCTCTCACAGCACTAACACGATCTGGGAACAGACAAAGTCTGCGTCCCAAATGGCACCCTATTCCTTTTACAGTGCACTGCCTTTGACCAGGGCCCTATATAGAGAATAGGGTGCCATTTGGGACGCATTGGAATTGTTGATCTGGGCTCTGCCCTCTAACTTTGTTTGGTAAATGCATTCTACTATTAAGCTGAAGCTCAAAATGAATTGAAAGTCTTCCCGTTTTATTATTATTGCATTATTGGTTCCCTTTAGTTGCTGCTTCTGCTCAATTTTACTTATTCAATTTATTGCATTCCTTTATCTTTCCAACCTTATACATTGTACAGTATAACTATATTCTTTCCAAAGAGTGTACACTCTAATAATACAGTATATATCCCAATATTGCATTTTAAGCTGAGGTAATTCCTTATGATAAAATTCTATCTCCATGTCAATGTCATTGACAATAAAATACATACAACAATTTTCTTGACTATACAGTGCATTTGGAAAGTATTCAGACCCCTTGACTTTTTCCACATTTTGTAACATTACAGACTCATTCTAAAATGGATTAAATCGTTGTTTTCCCCTCATCAATCTACACACAATACCCCATAATGAAAAAGCAAAATATTTGTTTATTTTTTATTTTTGCAACAAAAAAAGTTAAGAAAAGGACGTTTTTACATTCTTGTCGTGATGTATGTTTTGTTCCATATTTATATTTTATACTCAAAGACATTCAAAGACTTGTCCCAAAATCACTCCTGCGTTGTCTTGGCTGTGTGTTTAGGGGTGTTGTCCTGATGGAAGGTGAACCTTCACCCCAGTCTGAGGGCCTGAGAGCTCTGGAGCAGGTTTCCATCAAGGATCACTCAGTACTTTGCTCCGTTCAGCTTTCCCTCGATCCTGACTAGTCTCCCAGTCCCTGTCGCTGAAAAACATCCCCACAGCATGATGCTGCCACCACCATGCTTCACTGTAGTGATGGTGCCAGGTTTCCTCCAGATGTGACACTTGGCATTCAGGTCAAAGAGAGAGAGAATCTTGTTTTTCATGGTGTGAGAGTCCTTTAGGTGCCTTTTGGCAAACTCCAAGCGAGCTGTCATGTGCCTTTTACTGAGGAGTGGCTTTCGTCTGGCCACTCCTCTGTAAAAGGCCTGATTGGTGGAGTGCTGCAGAGATGGTTGTCATTCTGGAAGGTTCTCCCATCTCCACAGAGGAACTCTGGAGCTCTGTCAGAGTGACCGTCGTGTTTGTTGTCACCTCCGTGACCAAGGCCCTTCTCCCCCGATTGCTCAGTTTGGCCAGGCGGCCAGCTCTAGGAAGAGTCTGGGTGGTTCCAAACTTCTTCCATTTAAGAATGATGGGGGCCCGGCCTCCCGAGTGGCACAGCGGTCTTAGGCACTGCATCACAATGTTGCGGTGTCACTGCAGACTGGGGTTCGATCCATAGGGCAGCGCGCAATTGGCCCAGTGTCGTCCAGGTTAGGGGAGGGTTTGGCCGGGGGGGCTTTGCTTGGTTCATCACGCTCTAGCGACTCCTTGTGGCGGGCCGGGTGCCTGCCATGGTCGTCAGTTGAACGCTGTTTCCTCCAACACATTGGTGCAGCAGGCTTCTGGGTTAAGCGAGCGGGTATTAAGTGCGGCTTGGCGGGTCATGTTTTGGAGGATGCATGACTCGACCATCGCCTCTACCAAGCCCGTTGGGGAGTTGCAGCGATGAGACAAGATCATAAATATGATATTGGGTTGAAAAAGTGGTTACAAAATTACAAAAATATATATAAATAATTCAATAAAATAAATGATGGAGGCCACTATGTTATTAGGGAACTTCAATGTTGCATAAATGTTTTGGTTACCTTCCCCAGATATGTGCCTCAACACAATCCTGTCTCGGAGCTCAACGGACAATTCCTTCAACCTCATGGCTTGGTTTTTGCTCTGACATGCACTGTCAACTGTGGGACCTTATATAGACAGGTGTGTGCCTTTCCAAATCAATTGTGTCCAATCAATTGAATTTACCAAAGGTGGACTCCAATAAAGTTGTAGAAACATCTCAAGGATGATCAATGGAATCAGGATGCACCTGAGCTCAATTTCGTGTCTCATAGCAAAGAATCTGAATACTTTGAAGTCGTAAGTTTATAGACACCTTAGCCAAATATATTTAAACTCAGTTTTTCACAATTCCTGACATTTAATCCTAGTAAAGATTCCCTGTCTTAGGTCAGTTAGGATCACCACTTTATTTTAAGAATGTGAAATGTCAGAATAATAGTAGAGAGAATGATTTCTTTCAGCTTTTATTTCTTTCATCACATTCCCAGTGGGTAAGAAGTTGACATACACTTGATTAGTATTTGATAGCATTGCCTTTAAATTGTTTAACTTGGTTCAAACGTTTCGGGTAGCCTTCCACAAGCTTCTCACAATAAGTTGGGTGAATTTTGGCCCATTCCTCCTGACAGAGCTGGTGTAACTGAGTCAGGGTTGTAGGCCTCCTTGCTCGCACACACTTTTTCAGTTCTGCCCACAAGTTTTCTATAGGATTGAGGTCAGGGCTTTGTGATGGCCACTCCAATACCTTGACTTTGTCGTCCTTAAGCCATTTTGCCACAATTTGGAAGAATGCTTGGGGTCATTGTCCATTTGAAAGACCCATTTGCGACCAAACTTTAACTTCTTCACTGATGTCTTGAGATGTTGCTTCAATATATCCACATAATTGTCCTTCCTCATGATGCCATCTATTTTGTGAAGTGCACCAGACCCTCCTGCAGCAAAGCACCCCACAACATGATGCTGCCACCCCGTGCTTCACAGTTGGGATAGTGTTCTTCAGCTTGCAAGCCTCCCCCTTTTTCCTCCAAACATAACAATGGGCATTATGGCCAAACAGTTCTATTTTTGTCTCATCAGACCAGAGAACATTTCTCCAAAATGTATGATCTTTGTCCCCATGTGCAGTTGCAAACCGTAGTCTGGCTTTTTTATGGCAGTTTTGGAGCAGTGGCTTCTTCCTTGCTGAGCGGTCTTTCAGGTTATGTTGATATAGGACTCGTTTTACTGTGGATATAGATACTTTTGTACCTGTTTCCTCCAGCATCTTCACAAGGTCCTTTGCTGTTGTTCTGGGATTGATTTGCACTTTTCACACCAAAGTACGTTCATCTCTAGGAGACAGAACGTTTCTCCTTCCTGAGCGGTATGACAGCTAAGTGGTCCCATGGTGTTTATAATTGTGTACTATTGTCTATTGTTTGTATAGATGAGCGTGGTACCTTCAGACGTTTGGAAATTGCTCCCAAGGATGAACCAGACTTGTGGAGGTCTACAATTTTTTTTCTGAACTCTTGGCTGATTTCTTTTGATTTTCCCATGATGTCAAGCAAAGAGGCACAGAGTTTGAAGGTAGGCCTTGAAATACGTCCACAGGTGCACCTCCAATTGACTCAAATGATGTCAATTAGCCTTTCAGACGCTTCTAAAGTCATTACATAATGTTCTGGAATTTTGCAAGTTGTTTAAAGGCACAGTCAACTCAGCGTATGTAAACTTCTGACCAACTGGAATTGTGATACAGTGAATTATAAGTGAAATAATCTGTCTGTTAACAATTGTTGGAAAAATGACTTGTGTCATGAACACAGTAGATGTCCTAACCGAATTGCCAAAACTATAGTTTGTTAACAAGAAATTTGTGGAGTGGTTGAAAAACTAGTTTTAATGACTCCAACCTAAGCGTATGTAAACTTCCTACGTCAAGCTATTTCTGTTTTCACTTTGTCATTATGGGATATTTTGTGTAGATTTATTTTTATTTAATCAAATTTAAAATAAGGCTGTAACGTATCAAAATGTGGAAAAAGGGAAGGGAAGGAATACTTTCCAAATGCACTGTAGCTTCATACTGCAAATCCACCCTTCTCTATCTACACAAGAAGAGAACCATCAGTCTCTCCCTTCTCACCTGAAACACCTAAGCGGCATCCCAAATGCACATGTTATGGCTATTGTCAAAAGTAGTGCACTAAATAGGGAATAGGGTGCCATTTTGGACTTATCCCTAGTGACTGGGATGAGTCTGCACTCCTTCCATTTAGCTGGAAAAATCAATAGCTGCAATTGTAGTAATGCAGAACGTCTGGCAGTGTGATGGAATAATCCAGCATGGGATTGGATGGTTCTCTAACTAGCTAAATCACCATCCCCACCATCAGTATTCACTCCAGTCAATCCCACTCTCATTTCACACTCAGTGGTTATGGTTATCCTGAGGTAAGGCACACACAGACTAATGGTTATCCTGAGGTAAGGCACACACAGACTAATGGTTATCCTGAGGTAAGGCACACACAGACTAATGGTTATCCTGAGGTAAGGCACACACAGACTAATGGTTATCCTGAGGTAAGGCACACACAGACTAATGGTTATCCTGAGGTAAGGCACACGCAGACTAATGGTTATCCTGAGGTAAGGCACACACAGACTAATGGTTATCCTGAGGTAAGGCACACACAGACTAATGGTTATCCTGAGGTAAGGCACACACAGACTAAAGAGTATTTTACACACACTTAATTTTGCTGCTCCTGACAAATAGTTTCTATCCTTCTTAAATGGACAATAAGGTGAGGACAGATGATATATGAGATACCAAACCCCCGGTAATATCTATAATAATTGATTTAATTTTGAGGCAAAGATAAAACAGTGGATAGCAAGTTGCCTAGTAGGTGTTCTTATTCCTTTTTTACACCACTAAGAAGATAAATGCATTGTGCAGAAAATTGCCACATTGCATTGGTTCACTTGTACATTTAATGATTAACTTTTGCTCCCTGCTTTGCTCATAACAAATGTTCCAATGCATTTACATGATTTGTTACATGTTAGTAATTTAGCAGATGCTCTTATCCAGAGTGACTTACAGTCAGTCAATTGATCTTGAGCTTGATGGGACAACCACATATCTCAGTCAGAGTAAGTACATCCATCTTCAGATAGCTAGGTGGGACAACCACATATCTCAGTCAGAGTTAGTACATCCATCTTCAGATAGCTAGGTGGGACAACCACATATCTCAGTCAGAGTAAGTACATCCATCTTCAGATAGCTAGATGGGACAACCAAATATCATACGTCAGAGTAAGTACATTTTTCATCAATAAAGTAGCTATCAGTTAAGTCAGTGCTAGTAGGAGGAATAAGTGCAAGTAGGGAGATGCAATTCATGGTTGTGTAGTGGATGCGAGCTTCGACTGGAAGCCAGTGGAGTGTGGAGGAGCCGGCCAACAACGTGTTGCAGTAGCCCAGATCAGCGATGACAAGTGCCTGGATTAGGACATGCACTGCTTCCTGTGTGAGGTAGGGTCGTACTCTACGGATGTTGTAGAGCATGAACCTGCAGGAGCAATCACTGCTTTGAGGTTTGCAAAGAATGACAGGGTATTGTCCAGGGTCACGCCAAGGTTCTTGGCACTCTGGGAGGGGGACCGTGGAGTTGACAACCGTGAAGGAGAGGTCTTGGAGCAGGTAAGGATGAAGAGTAGCTCCGTCTTCTCGAGGCTGAATTTGAGGTGATGGGCCACATCCAAGCTGGGAGATATCTGCCAGGCATGCAGAAATGGTGTCGCCACCTGGGTGTCAGATGGGGGGAAGGAGAAAACTGATCCCTGGGGGTCCGCAGTAGTGATAGCACATGATACAGACACAGATCCTCTCCACATCACCTGGTAGGAGCGGCCTGCCAGGTAGGATGCAATTTAAGAGTGTGCAGTTTCTAAGATGCCCAGCCCTGAAAGGGTGGAGAGGAGGATCTGATTGTTAATGGTGTCGAAAGCAGCGGCTAGATCAAGGACAGGGCTCTCCAACCATGTTCCTGGAGTGCTACCCTCCTGTAGGTTTTAACTCCAACCATGTTCCTGGAGAGCTACCCTCCTGTAGGTTTTCTCAGCCATTGGTCAGGGATGAGTTGATGAGGGAAGTGAGGAATGGGAGGCCTCCAGAGATGGTCTGGAGAAGGGAGAAGAGAATGGGGTCGAGCGTGCAGGTTGTCGGTTGGCAGGACATCACTAGTCACAGAATTTCATCTGGAGAAAGAGGTCAAGGCGTCGGGATGTACTGTGAGAGTGGGATCAGTGGACTCAATTGGCTGAGTGAATGAGGAGCAGATGTCATCAACCATTTTTTCAAATTGGTTACCAAAGTTGTCCGCAGAGAGGGAGGAGGGAGGAGGTGGATGATTAAGGACGGATAAGTGTGTGTGAGTGTGTGTGTGTGTGTCATGGTACAAATCGAATCCACAGCCAATTGTGTGTAACCTTTATTTAACTAGGAAAGTCGGTTAAGAACAAATTCTTATTTACAATGACGGCCCACCCCGGCCAAAACTGGACAACGCTGGGCGAATTGTGCGCCGCCCTATGGGACTCCCAATCATGGCCGGATGTGATACAGCCTGGATTTGAACCCTATTGCATTTAGATGCAGTGCCTTAGACCGCTGCGCCACTCGGAGCCCTAATCACTCAGGAGCCCTAATCACCCGGGAGCCCTAATCACCCGGGAGCCCTAATCACCCGGGAGCCCTAATCACCCGGGAGCCCTAATCACCCGGGAGCCCTAATCACTCGGGAGCCCTAATCACCCGGGAGTCCTAATCACTCGGGAACCCTAATCTCCCGGGAGCTCTAATCACTCGGGAACCCTAATCACCCGGGAGCCCTAATCACTCGGGAGCCCTAATCACACGGGAGCCCTAATCACTCGGGAGCCCTAATCACCCGGGAGCCCTAATCACTCGGGAGCCCAAATCACTCGGGAGTCCTAATCACTCGGGAGCCCAAATCACCCGGGAACCCTAATCACCCGGGAGCTCTAATCACTCGGGAACCCTAATCACCCGGGAGCCCTAATCACTCGGGAGCCCTAATCACTCGGGAGCCCTAATCACCCGGGAGCCCTAATCACTCGGGAGCCCTAATCACTCGGGAGCCCTAATCACCCAGGAGCCCTAATCACTCGGGAGCCCAAATCACTCAGGAGTCCTAATCACTCGGGAGCCCAAATCACCCGGGAGTCCTAATCACCCGGGAGCCCAAATCACTCGGGAGTCCTAATCACTAGGGAGCCCTAATCACTCGGGAGCCCTAATCACTCGGGAGTCCTAATCACTCGGGAGCCCAAATCACTCGGGAGCCCTAATCACTCGGGAGTCCTAATCACTCGGGAGCCCTAATCACTCGGGAGCCCTAATCACTCGGGAGTCCTAATCACTCGGGAGTCCTAATCACTCGGGAGCCCTAATCACCCGGGAGCCCTAATCACCCGGGAGCACAAATCACTCGGGAGCCACAATTCCACATAGATGTTGAGTGGACACACAAACACACGCACGCAGACTTTTAGTTTTGATATTTAGCAGGAGTGGTAAGGAGTAGCTCATCCAAGGGCAATGAGCCCAATTTGTCCTGATGGTGGCGCTGTGGTGCATCATTCCCTCCAGCGTGTCCTATTGGTCTGTGCATTGGTCTACCACGTCTGTGCATTAAGGGGGTTAAAGCATCAACTCCCCCATAAAGAGGGAGAGAGAAGGAGAGAAAGACCGAGAGAGAGACAGAGAGAGAGAGAGCCATTACAGCATTACATCAACTAATCAGTACTGGTACTAAAGTATTATTTATCTGATTAGCTTCCCCTTCTTATTCAATGCCAAGCCAATCTGTATCTATTGACTTGGCATCTATCTAATCTTACCTATTGTTCACCTAATGCCTTTTTTGCACTATTGGAAAGAGTCTGTAAGTAAGCATTTCACTGTAATGTCTACACCTGTTGTATTCAGAGCACGTGACAAATAAACTCTGATTTGATTTGATCTGTTGGCCTGACCATAAAGACAAAGGGAGTTTCTCCATATGGAGTGCTGTGCATCTTCCCAAAGAAAGACTATTGATTCAGGAACAGCACATTAAAAAGAAAAGGGCAACAGCAGAACAAACACACCATAGTATATCTTGTTCTGTAACCAGAAGGGAGGTGTTGGGAAAAGAGAAAGGAGCACAGATGCTACTTGTCTCTCCAACCAAGGGGCATGGATTGAGGAGAAAACTGAAGTCAAGAGGAAACTCTTGGAGGACCATGGAAGTTGATGAAAACGCTTATTTATTATTTAACATAAAACCAACACTTAACCTTCATCAGCGAGTTGAGAGAAGGACAAGAGAAGGGGAACATTGAGGGGACAATGATACAGGAAGCCTGGGGAGTGGGTCGGGAGGTTGGAGGGTTGGGGGAGTGACTGTATGTTGTCCTCCACACCTCATTGCCTGCTCAACAAGGGGTAGGGGTGACAGAATACCAATAGGCATCTGGGCATGGGGGGGGGTCAGAAGGGCAGGGTGGATGATGAAAATAGCATCAGAGGAAATATACAGCAGTAGGTAGATGACCAGTTCTTGTAGCCTTTAGCCATACCCTCATCCTACTCCTCCTCTGTTCCTCTGGTAATGTAGAGGTTAAGCCAGGCCCTGTGTGTCCCCAGGTGCTCTCATTTGTTGACTTTTGCAACTGTAAAAGCCTTGGGTTCATGCATGTTAACATAAGAAGCCTCCTCCCTAAGTTTGCTTTATTCACTGCTTTAGCACACTCCTTCAACCCTGATGTCCTAGCCATGTCTGAATCCTGGCTTAGGAAGGCCACCAAAATTCTGCAATTTCCATCCCCAATTACAAAATTTTCTGTCAAGACAGAACTGCTCAAGGGGGCGGAATTACTACTATAGAAATAGCCTGCAGAGTTCTGTCATACTATTCAGGTCTATGCCCAAACAGTTCGAGCTTCTACTTTTAAAGATCCATCTCTCCAGAAATATGTCCCTCACCTTTGCCGCTTGTTATAGACCCCCTCAGCTCCCAGCTGTGCCCTGGACACCATATGTGAATTGATTGCCCCCCATCTATCGTCAGAGTTCGTACTGCTTGGTGACCTAATTGGGATATGCTTAACACCCCGGCCGTCCTACAATCTAAGTTAGATGCCATCAATCTCACACAAATTATCAAAGAACCTACGAGGTACAACCCCAAATCTGTGAACAAAGGCAGGCACCCTCATAGATATCATCGTGACCAACTTGCCCTCTAAATAAACCTCTGCTGTTTTCAACCAGGATCTCAGCGATCACTGCCACATTGCCTGCGTCCATTATGGGTCCGCGGTCAAACGACCACCACTCATCACTGTCAAACGCTCCCTAAAACACTTCTGCGAGCAGGCCTTTCTAATGAACCTGGCGCGGGTATCCTGGAAGGATATCGACCTCATCCCGTCATTAGAATATGCCTGGTTGTTCTTTAAAAGTGCTTTCCTCACCATCTTAAATAAGCATGCCCCTTTCAATTTTTTTAAATCTATGAACAGATACAGCCCTTGCTTCACTCCAGACTTGACTGCCCTTGACCAGCACAAAAAACACCCTGTGGCACACTGCACTAGCTTCGAATAGACCCCGCGATATGCAACTTTTCAGGGAAGTCAGGAACCAATACACACAGTCAGTTAGGAAAGCAACGGCTAGCTTTTTCAAACAGAAATTTGCATCCTGCAGCACTAATTCCAAAAAGTTTTGGGACACTGTAAAGTCCATGGAGAATAAGAGTACCTCCTCCCAACTGCCCACTGCACTGAGACTAGGAAACACTGTCATCACTGTTGTGATAAATCCACGATAATTGAGAATTTCAATAAGCATTTCTCTACAGCTGGCCATGCTTTCTACCTGGTAACCCAAACCCGGGCCAACAGCTCTGCACCCCCGCAACAACTGGCCGAAGCCCCCCCTCCCCCTGCTTCTCCTTCACCCAAATCCAGACAGCTGATGTTCTGAAAGAGCTTCAAAATCTGGATCCCTACAAATCAGCTGGGCAAGACAATCTGGACCCTCTCTTCCTAAAATTATCCGCAGAAATTGTTGCGACCCAAATTACTCGTCTGTTCATCCTCTCTTTCATATCGTCTGAGAGTCCTAAAGATTGGAAAGCGGCCGCGGTCATCCCCCTCTTCAAAGGGGGAGACACTCTAGACCCAAACTGTTACAGACCTATATTCATCCTGCCTTTCTAAAGTCTTCGAAAGCCAAGTGAACAAACAGATCACCGACTATTTCGAATCCCACTGTACCTATGCAATCTGGTTTCCGAGCTGGTCACGGGTGCACCTCAGCAACGCTCAAGGTCCTAAACGTTACCATAACCGCCATCAATAAAAGACAGTACTGTGCAGCGGTCTTCATCGACCTGGCCAAGGCTTTCGACTCTGTCAATCACCACATTCTTATCAGCAGACTGCATAGAGGTTCATCAGAGAATCACCAGCAGCAAGAGTGACATCATTGATGTATACAGAGAAAAGAGTCGGCCCGAGAATTGAACCCTGTGGCACCCCCATAGAGACCCCCAAAAAAGCCAAGGGTTTCGAGTCTGTCAATCACACTATTCTTATCGGCAGACTCAATAGCCTTGGTTTCTCTAATGACTGCCTCGCCTGGTTCACTAACTATTTCTCAGATAGAGTTCAAATCGGAAGGCTTGTTGTTCTGACCTCTGGCAGTCTCTATGGGGGTGCCACAGGGTTCAATTCTCGGGCCGACTCTTTTCTCTGTATTTATCAATGATGTCGCTCTTGCTGCTGGTGATTCTTTGGTCCCCCTCTACACAGACGACACTATTCTGTATACATCTGGCCCTTCTTTGGACACTGTGTTAACAAACCTCGAAACGAGCTTCAACGCCATACAACACTCCTTCCGTGGCCTCCAACTGCTCTTAAATGCTAGTAAAACGAAATGCATGCTCTTCAACCGATCGCTGCCAGCACCCGCCCGTCCCACTAGCATCACTACTCTGGACGGTTCTGACTTAGAATATGTGGACAACTATAAATACCTAGGTGTCTGGCTAGACTGTAAACTCTCCTTCCAGACTCACATTAAGCATCTCCAATCCAAAGTTAAATCTATTATCGGCTTCCTATTTCACAACAAAGCCTCCTTCACTCACGCTGCCAAACATACACTCGTAAAACTGACTATCCTACCGATCCTTGACTTCGGCGATGTCATTTACAAAATATCCTCCAACACTCTACTCAGTAATTTGGATGCAGTCTAGCACAGTGCCAACCCTTTTGTCACCAAAGCTCAATATACTACCCACCACTGCGACCTGTATTCTCTTGTTGGCTGGTCATCGCTACATATTAGTCTCCAAACCCACTGGCTCCAGGTCATCTATAAGGCCATCTTTGCTAGGTAAAGCTCCACCTTATCTCAGCTCCCTGGTCACCATAGCAACACCCACTCGTAGCACGCGCTCCAGCAGGTATATTTCACTGGTCATCCCCAAAGCCAACACCTAATTTGGCCGCCTTTCCTTCCAGTTCTCTGCTGCCAATGACTGGAACTAATTGCAAAAATCACTGAAGTTGGAGACTTATATCTCCCTCACTAACTTTAAGCGTCAGCTGTCAGAGCAGCTTACCGGTCGCTGCAGCTGTACACAGCTGAAAATAGCCTATCCAACCAACTACCTACCTCATTCCTATATTTGTTTTAGTTTTTCTGCTCTTTTGCACACCAGTATTTCTACCTGCACATACTCATCTGCACATATATCAGTCCAGTGTAAATTGCTAAATTGTAATTACTTCGCCACTATTGGCCTATTTATTGCCTTACCTCCTTAATTCATTTGCACACACTGTATACAGATTATTCTATTGTGTTATTGACTGTAGGATTGTTTATCCCATGTGTAATTCTGTGTTGTTTTTGTCGCACTGCTTTGCTTTATCTTGGCCAGGTCGCAGTTGTAATGATAACTTGTTCTCAACTGGCCTACCTGGTTAAATAAAGTTGAAATTAAAATGAAATAAATAAAAAGGTAGACAACACACATCTTCCTGATCCTGATCCTGACCTGACTTTGAGAGGATCTCTTGGAGAGGTCAAGGCACAACAGCAGAAAGGTTTGGACTGAAGAGCTGTATTGTTCACACTCACAAGACAGGCGGATGTCGCACAGGAGGGGCTACCAGGCAGCACACATAGGCAGCCATCTTTTCTCTATCCCTGTATGCCAAACCATCTGCCACCTGCTCTCTCGCTCGCTCTGTTGTGAGGTCATGGGCAGGCAGAAGGTCTGAGCTGGACCTCTCAGTCTGTCACTCCCCCCCCCCCCCCCAGACACACAGACAACCACACACACATGGCCACACGACGAGGCCAAGTCCAAGGTTCTGAGTGAGGAGCAGGAAAGTGACACAACATACGCCAACATATGACCTTGTCCTGGATGGTTGGCCATTGCCCCACTCAGGCCTGGCACGGTGGGCAGAAAGAGGGCACCAGACGGGCCTGGTAATGTGTTTGGCATCATGAGAGTTGTGATGTATGTGTGTAACTCACCTCTAACCGCTACATCCAGGTGAAATCATGAGCCAACAGCGTGTGTGTGTGTGTGTGTGTGTGTGTGTGTGTGTGTGTGTGTGAGAGAGGTGTGTGTGGGTGGGGGGGGTAGTTCATTAACAACACTGCAGGGGCTATAGGGGAAGAGGGTATGGAGGGATAGGGCGGATGGGGGCTACCAATTACTCCACCTGTTAGGTACTTTTGTTTGTTTCGCAGGAAGTCATGGAGTCTATAGCTACTTACAGCTACAAGACTGTCAGTAACAGGTGGCTTATATACACACTTTAAAAGTGTGTCTGAATTCAATATTTGTATTGGAAGTAGGTAACAGGTTAATAATTAACAACATTATATTTTGTAAGGCTCAGACATCCATTTTAGTATCTTCCCATTCACACAAACACAAGCAGACACACAACATAATCATACCCAGCCCCACACAACACAGAGAGCAGTACATCCACTAAGGCAATGCCAGGTAAGGTAATAGAGTATTAAAATGCATAAATAGAAAAGGGAGAGAAAACAAACAATCCTATTGACCTATCAAGGAGAAAACAAATTTCACTATTCAATCACTATGATGTTTAGGTCAGCAGCAGATTGAATTGATTGGGTAAAGTAGTAGGCTGCTCCAGCCAGAGACAACAGTACAGATGTAAAACAAGTTCAAGATCAAAACACAATAAAGCCTGGAGGCTTATTTCCATTGTGGTCCTCATTTTGAAGCAAGATGACAGGTGGGCAATTTACAACAGTGTATAACACTACAGCACAGAAGTGCCGTTTATGAGTCACCTTGTGAGAGAATACCCCTTGTCAAAGCGTCATGTTCATTTTAATTTTTTTTTTTTTTGTGACATCTTAAAACTATTTCTGATGACAGTTTTCAGGTAGCTTGGTAAGCTGTTCCACATAACTAGCAGAATACAAAAATCTGTTTCTCTCTCTCTTTCCTTCTTTGCTATCAGCCGTGAAGACTGTACTGTAAAAAAATAATTGGGTGGTTAGTAAACTATATTTGAAAATATAATTATTTGACGTCAAAAAATGTAGTTGTCATCTTTACTTGAACACACAGTTGAAGTCGGAAGTTTACATACACTTAGGTTGGAGTCATTAAAACTCATTTTTCAACCACTCCACAATTTCTTGTTAACAAACTATAGTTTTGGCAAGTCAGTTAGGACTTCTACTTTGTGCATGACAGAAGTAATTTTTCCAACAAATGTTTACAGACAGATTATTTCACTTATAATTCACTTAATCACAATTCTAGTGGGTCAGAAGATTACATACGTACAAACAATAGTACGCAAGTATAAACACCATGGGACCACGCAGCCGCCATACCACTTAGGAAGGAGACACGTATTTTGGTGCGAAAGTGCAAATCAATCCCAGAACAATAGCAAAGGACCTTGTGAAGATGCTGGAGGAAACAGGTACAAAATATCTATACTCACAGTAAAACGAGTCCTATATCGACATAACCTGAAAGGCCGCTCAGCAAGGAAGAAGCCACTGCTCCAAAACCGCCATAAAAAAGCTAGACTACGGTTTGCAACTGCACAAGGGGACAAAGATCGTACTTTTTGGAGAAATATCCTCTGGTCGGATAAAACAAAAATAGAACTGTTTGGCCATAATGACCATCGTTATGTTTGGAGGAAAAAGGGGAAGGCTTGCAAGCCGAAGAACACCATCCCAACCGTAAAGCACGGGGGTGGCAGCATCATGTTGTGGGGTGCTTTGCTGCAGGAGGCACTGGTGCACTTCACAAAATAGATGGCATCATGAAACAGGAAAAAAACGTGGATATATTGAAGCAACATCTCAAAACATCAGTCAGGAAGTTAAAGCTTGGTCGCAAATGGGTCTTCCAAATGGATAATGACCCTAAGCATACTTCCAAAGTTGTGGCAAAATGGCTTAAGGACAACAAAGTCAAGGTATTGGAGTGGCCATCACAAAGCCCTGACCTCAATCATATAGAAAACTTGTGGGCAGAACTGAAAAAACCTGTGCGAGTAAGGAGGCCTACAAACCTGGCTCAGTTACACCAGCTCTGTCAGGAGGAATGGGTCAAATTTCACCCAACTTATTGTGGGAAGCTTGTGGAAGGCTACCCAAAATGTTTGACCCAAGTTAAACCATTTTAAAGGCAATGCTACCAAATACTAATTGAGTGTATGTAAACTTCTGACCCACTGGGAATGTGATGAAAGAAATAAAAGCTGAAATAAATCATTCTCTCTACTATTATTCTGACATTTCACATTCTTAAAATAAAGTGGTCATCCTAACTGACCTAAGACAGGGAATTTTTACTCGGATTAAATGTCAGGAATTGTGAAAAACTGAGTTTAAATGTATTTGGCTAAGGTGTATGTGTCAGGCGTGTACGTCCTGGTGGTGAAATCAGGTGCAGGAGAGCAGAGAATTGTGAACAGGCGCACACTTTATTACGGCAGGAGAGATATACAGATGGACGCAGCTGCGTCAAAAACCTCCTCCAGCCAACAAGGCAAAGTGTGTAGCGCGCACAAATGTCACACAACATAAATGTATAGCAATACAAATAAGCTTTGTGAAAACACATGGAAAATAACAAACGCTTAGCCTAGTGCGTACAACACATAACACAAACATAATTTCACACAAAGACATGAGGGGGAACAGAGGAATAAATACAAATTGTGTGATTGGGGAATGCAAACCAGGTGTGAATGGAGCAAGACAAAACCAATGGATAATTGAAGAATGGAGCGGCGATGGCTAGAAAGCCGGTGACGTCGACCGCTGAACGGCGCCCGAACAAGGAGAGGGGCCGACTTCGGCGGAAGTCATGACAGGATGTAAACTTCCGACTTCAACTGTAATTAGCACTTTAGTCTACTTCACTTGTTGAACTAAATAAAAATCAACATAAGATAAATGCATAATCTAAACAACTATCTGTGTCTAAAAACAACTCCAAGGAACATTGTGTTTAACTTTAATTTAATTAAAAAAATAAGTTATTCCAACAACTTGACATGTGCCTCTTTTACACAATGTTGTGTGCATGTTTGAAGAACGAAAAGCATATTTCTCTAATAGTATCAAACAATGTGTTATGCTATGAGGTGTAATGGATCATGATGAACGAATATCAAAACCTTCGGGCAAATTTACATTCAATGATGAGACCACCCACTTTCACCACTCGTAAGATTGTGCTCGACACTCTTGAGAGGCAAATACATCAAGTTACAAAGCGTGCAGCTTTACCTCCAGTTAGTGCTAGTGGAATGAGCACTGTGCTCAACAATTCCCACTAAAGTGGATAAAAATGTCAAGCGATGAAATACATAAAGCCATAACAAAGACACTATCAATGAAAGTAACTAATCAGAAAGATTAAGTAGATCTGATGTACAATAACAGTTCTTGATTTGATCAAATGAAGTTGGATCTTAGAAATGTCTTTATGCTGGACTTAATATATTTGTGCTTGTGAAACACAAAAAGTTAATTATGTTATACGTAACATTTTTGGAAATACTAAAAAAGATGATGCAAATAGTTTTTTTAAAGTGGAACTAGCACAATATTCTTTACAGTGATGTCAACAACAACCTGAAGAATAAAGGGCTGAAGGCACAGAAGGCAGATAGAGAGGCATACAACTACGACAGAGTCTGCAAAGGGCCAAGCCTGATCCAGCCTGACAGAGCCATCTCTCTTGATGATGCAGGACATTTCACTTCTGAACGGCCCACTTCTCTTAGGCTTTGTTTACCCGACACCGTAACAGACGAACTGACTGGCCCAGAGGCCAATCAACAGCACTTAACCAGTGGCTTCACTTTATTGGCTTTAGTCAGCATTATTTTGAACCTGAATAGCTTCAGATCTGTATAGTAGCACCAGTACCTAGCAGCCTACAGTTTGATGCTGCACCTTCACTGCTTCTATTGGACCTTTCGTTGAGGCAGCACATCAAATATGCCGGGTTAGTCTGAGAGGGGGGGCAGACAACCCAGTCTCTCTCTTTCTCTCTCTCTCTCTCACTCTCCAGAGTGAGCTGTCAATCACGTTTAACTTTTTATCCACAGCCCCTCCCCTTAACATGTCTCCTGGCTGCTAATTGGCCCACCCGTTCAACAATGTACTGCTCAATTTGTCAGGCCTTGGAGCTCCGCTCTGTGAGATGCTAGCCATGCCTTGTCAGCACTAAGAAAGCCGGAGCGATTAAACCGCCTGGAGGGTAGGAAAACAAAGTGTGTGTCCCAAATGGCACCATATTCCCTACATAGAGCAGCCCTATGGACTCTGGTCAAAAGTAGTATACTATATAGGGAATAGAGTAATATAATACTGGTGCTCAGATGAAAGACTTACCCAACGCACAGGAGTCCATTAAAAGCCTCTTTAGGATAAAGAATAATTAGCTGTAATGTAGAAATCATAATAATGATCATAATCGTAATGATAATCATAAGTGCTCAGCGCTGTCATAATAACATCATTTGGATATGGTGTAATGAGAGGCATTATATTTGATCTATGATTGATCTGGGAGAATGAATGAGAGAAAGGGGATGGGGAGGGAGGGATAGAGGGAGAAAGAGACAGAAACCAAGTGAGAGAGCGCTCAGCAATCAACCAAGTTTCCCATGGAACACATTTACAGAGAGAGAAAATGTACAGAGATAATCCATATGATTTCTTCATACACAACAGTAACATCAAATCAACAAATTAATTATTGGTCTGTACTGAAGAATGTGCTCTCTCTCTCTCTCTCTCGCTCCCTCTCCCTCTCTCTTCCTCTCTCTCTCTCTTCGTCTCGCTCTCTCTCTCTCTCTCTCTCAGTTCAATTCAATTTGCTTTATTGGTATGACGTAACAATGTACATATTGCCAAAGCACACTTCAGAGATTAAGTGATACATTTACAATATTAACATAATTAAAGTAATTATAATCAATATAGTCAACAGTAAAAACAATAATCCAGGGGTTAAAAAAAACATACATTTAACAATAACAAAGGCATAGAGGACATGTGCAGGTTGTTTGGTCTGTCAGACACTGTCGCTCATTTTGTGGCAGGCAGCAATGTAGTGCGCTGCCAACCCACAGCTCTCTGCGTCCACCACCAACAGGACGGGTAGCCTCTCTCTCTCTCTGTCTCTTTCGCAATTCAATTCAATTCAATTCTATCCCGCTCTTTATTTCTTCATAGTGTTTCCCCTGGCCGGCAGGCCCTCAGGTTGGCTCTCTCTCATTCACTGTTTACTCATTCAGAGGATGACCGGACTCCTCTGGCCATAGTAAATAATACACACCTGTCTGCTCCCTGAGATGGCTGTGTGTGTGTGTGTGTGTGTGTGTGTGTGTGTGTGTGTGTGTGTGTGTGTGTGTGTGTGTGTGTGTGTGTGTGTGTGTGTGTGTGTGTGTGTGTGTGTGTAAAAAGCTTCCAATCAATATTCCAGAGTGCTCCCTGAACCGAGGGCCTTGCGGCCCAGCATGGCGCAGGCAGGTGTATATGAGGTGTGTATTTGTGTGTAGCCTAGCCCAGGCTGAACATGGAGGCAGTGGATCAGTGAGAGGGTTAGGATCATGTCTCTCCACTGCAGAACAGTGACAGGGTTAGGATCGTGTCTCTCCACTCCAGAACAGTGACAGGGTTAGGATCGTGTCTCTCCACACCAGAACAGTGAGAGGGTTAGGATCGTGTCTCTCCACTGCAGAACAGTGAGAGGGTTAGGATCATGTCTCTCCACTGCAGAACAGAACAGTGAGAGGGTTAGGATCATGTCTCTTCACTTCAGAACAGTGAGAAGGTTAGGATCATGTCTCTCCACTTCAGAACAGTGAGAAGGTTAGGATCATGTCTCTCCACTCCAGAACAGTGAGAAGGTTAGGATCGTGTCTCTCCACTGCAGAACAGTGAGAGGGTTAGGATCATGTCTCTCCACTGCAGAACAGAACAGTGAAAGGGGTTAGGATTGTGTCTCTCCACACCAGAACAGTGAGAGGGTTAGGATCATGTCTCTCCACTGCAGAACAGAACAGTGAGAGGGTTAGGATCGTGTCTCTTCACTTCAGAACAGTGAGAAGGTTAGGATCATGTCTCTCCACTTCAGAACAGTGAGAAGGTTAGGATCATGTCTCTCCACTCCAGAACAGTGAGAAGGTTAGGATCGTGTCTCTCCACTGCAGAACAGTGAGAGGGTTAGGATCATGTCTCTCCACTGCAGAACAGAACAGTGAAAGGGGTTAGGATTGTGTCTCTCCACACCAGAACAGTGAGAGGGTTAGGATCATGTCTCTCCACTCCAGAACAGTGAGAGGGTTAGGATCATGTCTCTCCACTTCAGAACAGTGAGAAGGTTAGGATCATGTCTCTCCACTCCAGAACAGTGAGAGGGTTAGGATCATGTCTCTCCACTGAAGAACAGAACAGTGAAAGGGTTAGGATTGTGTCTCTCCACTCCAGAACAGAACAGTGAAAGGGTTAGGATTGTGTCTCTCCACTCCAGAACAGTGAGAAGGTTATTATCATGTCTCTCCACTCCAGAACAGTGAGAGGGTTAGGATCATGTCTCTCCACTCCAGAACAGTGAGAGGGTTAGGATCATGTCTCTCCACACCAGAACAGTGAGAGGGTTAGGATCATGTCTCTCCACTGCAGAACAGAACAGTGAGAGGGTTAGATCAATTATCTCCACTCCAGAACAGTGAGAAGGTTAGGATCATGTCGCTCCACTCCAAAACAGAACAGTGAAAGGATTAGGATCGTGTCTCTCCACTGCAGTACAGTGATATGCATCTCAGCTTAAAATAAATAACTTTGTTTCTTATCTCATTTATGAGATACAGATGTATTTCCTCACAAAGGAACCATGGCTGCCAACCTACTGTTTATCCCTAAGGCTCTAAGCCAATCAGTGGACAGACACAGCCAATTCAGTTACTGCTGCAGTCTCAATCAAACATAACCATAGGCACACAAGCTGTGAGATAGAGAGAGAGTGAGAAGAGAGAAGGAGAGAGAAAGAGAGAGAGAGAAAGAGAGAGAGGAGAAAGAGAGAGAAGGAGAAAGAGAGAGAGAAAGAGGAGAAAGGGAGAACAAAGAGAGAGAGAGGAGAGAGAGAGAGAGAGAGAGAGAGAGAGAGGAGAGAGAGGAGAAAGAGAGAGAGAGAGGAGAGAGAGAGAAAGAAAGAGAAAGAGAAAGAGAAAGAGAGAGAGAAAGAGAAAGAGAAAGAGAGAGAGCACGCAAGAGAGAGAATAGAAAATGAAAGTGAGAGATAATACGAACAAAACAATGCACCAGACAGTGAGCGTCTATACTTGACATGCACGTCCATGCCTAGTTCCTCCAGTCCCGGGCGTGAGCCCATACCAGATGGCTGAGTGGTGTAAATATGGCCAACTTGACCCAATGAAACAGATAACAATTGGCCAGACCCATTACTGTTCACGGTTAATTGCATCGCTGTCCGATACGGAGAGAGCCTTGACCGTGTTAAACTCATGACCGCTTACACACTCCATTCACAGCGTAAAATTTGGATTGCTTTTCCTTGCAATCACACCACTCCATGGTTTATATTTCCCAACACATTAACTGTGTGACAGGCGATTCCATGCCACTTGGTTTATGGTTTAGGCTGTTAAATGTATTGAGAGTGTGGTTTAACACTAGAACCGCTTGGCCTTTCAGCCTACAAGTACCCGCTAGAGAACGTTGACAACGTTGCCAGGCATCCCTGAGCACCAACGCTTGATAAATAGTGCATCAACTACTGTAAAGGATTCATTGCATTAAAATATTTGTGGAAATATATACAAATAAAAATGTACAACAATAGTTATTAGTCTAGATAGAGTCAAGGATATGTTTTGTGTAATTCTACATAGTCCTAGAAAAAATGTAGGCCTATAGCCTATTTTCATTTCCCTTCCAATAAAAACATTACAGTGTTTCCATTTGATCAACTTTATTTGTAGATTAGATTAGTAATAGAGTTCTAGTAATTAATAAAGTCCAGTTACAGCTTCTGTTGACAAAGTAGAAAAGATAATAATAATATAACCAGCCAGGTTGACAGGTGAAATGATGTGCCGTATTCCTAAACAAAAGCACCAGTGCATGAACAATTGTAAAGGATGAATTGCATAAATAAATATTCATGAAAATATATTCATGACAAGATATAAAACAGTCATTTGTTGATTGTATCGGACACTGTATTGTGCCTTTATATCCGTGCTTTTATGCATGAATCAATCTGGTCTTCTCTTTATGCTTGGGGTTCACAGTCAGCACACAGCCATGTGTGAGCAAGCCCCACAAACAAATCAGTTGCATGGCACACAGTTTTATGGGCCTTGTTTCGTGTGCACCTGCCGAAGGTGTTGCATAATCTCTCTGAAGCGGTTGAAGTCCACCTCATACATTTCAGACTAAAATGAATCCACCTCCATGCTCTTTCTGTCGGACACCCCACAAACATACAAGAGTGCAATAAATGCTTTAAGTACTGTGTCCTTTTCTGTGCAATCTCTGATGTGCTGCAACATCTGCATGTCCCATAAACTCGTCACCCTTTTCGACCCAAACCGTGCCATCCCTCCCAGACTCATGTCTCACCATGGCAGCTGGGATCACCGTCTCAGTTGGCTCTGTTCTGACATCGGAGGCAGAGGCTCAAATCAACATCAAAATCAGTTGAAGATTTCAAGCTCAGTGTCTGGTCCTCCATCCAACTCCAACTCATCTAAATTCTGCAGCGTTTGCAATACTGTCAGTGCGTCCATTCGTTTGGTTCGGCGTCCATTCATTTGGTTGTATGTTGTACTCAGTGTCTGATTTGACTCTCCAAGAGGAAATTATCAAGTATTTCATAATAAAATAATTAGACCGCCCACAGCGCCCACAATTCTTCATCAATACACTATTGTTCTAAATTCAATCATCCTCTTCACCCTCCTCATTCAGGTCAATCAAATGCGATCACCCTCTTCACCCTCCTCATTCAGGTCATTGATGTTCTATCTGGTTTCTATCGCCCATTCATCCATTGACAACAGAATAGCATATTTTAATTGTAATTTATTATGTTACTAGTTTTTGCTTAGTAGCCAGAACAGTACTGTCACGCCAGTGGTCATGTGCTGAATGCATGGACAGCACAGATATACTTGGAAAAAGAAAGAAATCTAAATGGTTTACCTGCATGTAAGGATTTGATAAAGTGATGCTCCTTTCCATGCATTTGTCAATTACAAGATGTGTCCATCTCTTCATGTACAATTTGACAACTGATAGGCCTAATATTGTCACTCACCGGATGATTGTCAATGTAGTCTTGTCTATAGACTAACTCTTATTATGAGTGAAATTAGTTTCGGTATAGTTTAGGTGTAGTTTCGCTGGGCCGGCTGTGCAGGCTGACTGGCATTGTTGTTGTTTTTTCAGGGGGTAGATCAACTTTAATAGTGCAGAAAGATTGTAGATTCCATCAATGTAATTGTCTTCATAATTTCCAATGCTGACTGGCATTGTTTGTTTCCTGCTCATGAACTTGCAAGGATATATTTTTCATTATTGTAAAGGCCTAATGCAACTTGTTAAAATGTTGTTCTAAATGAAGTCAACCTCTTTACCCGTATCCTTCAGTTAGGCCTAACTTAAATTTGATTGTGAAGTAACTTGCACAATTATCGCCCGTTCCATCCATTTGTCATTCATTCAGAGTTGGCATCGTTTGCTTCCCTCCAGTCATCAACTTGGATATCGTCAAGGATATGTTTTGCAATATTCTAAAGGCCTATTGCAACATGTAGCATCATTTATTTCCCATTATAATACACTTGATTAGTAATAGAGTTACATTAAATAAAACAATCCCATAACAGCTTCTTTTTACAAACTAAAATGTAAAAGCAAATTGTATTAACGTGGAAGTCGTACAGTCAAATTATTTGCTGCTGATAAATAGGCATAACACAACCTCATCATTACACTATTGTCTTTCTAAATGAAATCAGCCTCTTCACCCTCTTTATCATTCAGTTAGGCCTCATTTAAATTACATTGTGAAGTAAGGTCCACAATTATCACCCATTCATCCATTTGTCATTCATTCAGTGAAAGAGAGAGATGCATTAGCACCTGACTGGGTACCAATGTCCTACAGCACGTTGTCTTGGTGGGTTAAGTTAGGAATAGGTGTGAAAAAAACAAGCAAAAAGACTATAAATACTTCTCCGTTTCTGATTTCAAAATTCTTACGAATTAGCAATGTAAAATACAAACATTAAGGAAAAGTTAGGAAAGGAGCAGGACATAGCTTTTTGGGGATTCTGGTGTTAAGAGCCTGCTGGTCAGTGGCTCTGTAGTTCATGGTCATGGTTCTGATGACCACTGACCCAGGCTTCACTGAACAACCTGATCCTCTTATCCCTCCCAACCAATCCTTCATACAAGTGGGGAGAGGCAGAGCATGCTTTAGAATTTGCATCAGTGAATGTTAGTTATGCTTCGTCTAAGCAGTACACACTCAAATATGTTCAAGTACTCATCCAGACAAGCACGCACGCACACATGCACAGACGCAAACAGTTTAACATTCCAATTTAATTCAGGGGGCTGCGGCAGACAGAATAGTCTGTTCCACTGTGTGTGTGTGTGTGTGTGTGTGTGTGTGTGTGTGTGTGTGTGTGTGTGTGTGTGTGTGGCAGGCTGCTTAGTACTCAGGAAAGCAGATGGAGTAAAAGAGAGAGGGAGAGGACAAAAAGGAGAGAGGCACTGATACGGCAGTAAAAAGAGACAGAGATAAACAAGAACAGCACAAGCAAGAGAAAAAAAGAAGAACATTTGAGGTGAACCCAGGCAGCAGAGATAACACCATGAAGAATAGGGAAGAAACGATCCAGAGAGAAAAAGACAGAAAACTACCGTTTCTTCCAGCCCTTGTGCTTGTAAACACCCAACAGGAATACTGTTCTTTAGAGAGATAATATACTTCTTAAAAGGCCTAACAATACAAGCTATGAAATACTATGAGGGTACCTGAAAGTATCAGTCAACTTCTCTGGCTCACTGAACAATGCTAAGAGCAAGAGTATATTCTACAACATCTTCCTCTCAATTTTGCACAACAACAGTGTTACTATGAACAAAACACAAACACCCACAGGCACCAGGCCAAAATAGTGTAAGCTTTCAACAGTTAACAACGGTTTCCCTCTCAGGTCCTTATAGTCCTGAGATCCTCCTCTAGAGGGGTGAGAGGTCAATCTCGGTCAGCTGTCGCTCTGCTTAGAGGCACGGAGGATGAGTGACAGGTCATGCACACGCGAACGCATGCATGCACACGCACGCACCCACCCACCCAGCCGCGCACACACACACACACACACACACACACACACACACACACACACACACACACGTCCTTTCAGGTCAGGGTCAAGGCAATTACTGCTACTGTGTGTGGCAGGCAGCTCATTCTGACAGACAGCTAATTGAAAGAAAAGTGTTGGGCTCCTTATTCCTTAAAAAGTGCACTATTTTTGACCAGGGCCCATCGGAAATAGGGTGCCATTTGGGACTCAGCCTCCGTGTTCTACTCCTTCACTTTGGGCTCCCGTGTGGCGCAGCGGTCTAAGGCACTGCATCTCAATGCTAGAGGCATCACTACAGACCCAGGTTTGATCCCGGGCTGTATCACTACCAGCCGTGATCGGGAGTCCCATAGTGCGGTGCACAATTGGCCCAGCGTTGTCCGGGTTAGGGGAGGGTTTGGCCAGGGTAGGCCGTCATTGTAAAATAAGAATTTGTTCTTAACTGACTTGCCTAGTTAAATAAAGGTTCAATTAAAATTCACTCCTAATGGCTCCTAAATGGCCATTTAGGCTTCCTGCCTGATAGACTGTGAAGCTGTCCCAAATGGTAATGATGGAGGAAAAAAATCCATACAGTTACATATCTGGATATTATTTGTAACGATAAAGCATATTATATTGTTTTGACAATTTACAAAAAGTATTTGCCCCCTTTCTAATTTTCTCTGCTTTTGCATATTTTTTATACTGAATGTTATCAGATCTTTAACCAAAACCTAATATTAGATAAAGGGAACCTGAGTGAACAAATAGCACAACAATTACACACTTATTTCATTTATTTATTTTTTATTTCACCTTTATTTAACCAGGTAAGCAAGTTGAGAACAAGTTCTCATTTACAATTGTGACCTGGCCAAGATAAAGCAAAGCAGTTCAACACATATAACATGGAGTAAAACAAACATACAGTCAATAATATAGTACAAAAATAAGTCTATATACAATGTGAGCAAATGAGGTGAGATAAGGGAGGTAAAGGCAATAAATAGGCCATGGTGGCGAAGTAAATACAATATAGCAATTAAAACACTGGAATGGTAGATTTGACAGTAGATGAGTGTGCAAAGTAGAAATACTGGGGTGCAAAGGAGCAAAATAAATAAATAAATACAGTAGGGGGCGATGTAGTTGTTTGGGCTATTTACAGATGGGCTATGTACAGGTGCAGTGACCTATGAGCTGCTCTGACAGCTGGTGCTTAAAGCTAGTGAGGGAAATAAGTGTTTCCAGTTTCAGAGATTTTTGTAGTTCGTTCCAGTCATTGGCAGCAGAGAACTGGAAGGAGAGGCGGCCAAAGGAGGAATTGGCTTTGGGGGTGACCAGTGAGATATACCTGCTGGAACGCGTGCTACGGGTGGGTGCAGCTATGGTGACCAGCGAGCAGAGATAAGGCAGGACTTTACCTAAATAAAAGAATAAATCAATAAAGCTGTAAATAAGGGGGCAATTACTTTTTCACACGGAGGATTTGGGTGTTGCATAACTTTGTTAATTAAATAGATAAAATAAGTGTACATTTTTTGTTGTTGTTATTTGTAAACTCAGGTTCCTTTATCTAATGTTAGGATTTGGTTGAAGATCTGATTACATTCAGTATAAAAAAATATTCAAAAATAGAGAAAATCAGAAAGGGGGCAAATGCTTTTTTTATGGCACTGTAGTTGGCTGTACCAGAGAAAGGAGAAAAGAGAAAGAGAAACCTGTAGGTACAATATCTAGGTCTCCAAGGTTGTGTAAACTCAATGTTCAAATAACGTATTTAATTGGGTTTGTAAGAAACCAATTGATGGTGCCATCTGAAGCTGAAAGGAATTTACGCGCTTGGCATAGCAGCCATCTCACCTCATTTGTTGGATATTAGACTGTCGCTGTGATGTAATTATGTGACAAGATCCTTTTCTCTCCTCTGAGGATTTAGGTATGCGAGTGTGTGTGTAAGACAGAGAGAGAAAGAGAGAGCGGAGAAGGAAGAGAACGAGAGAAACAGAGAGAGATGAGCACGTGTGTGTGTGTGTGTGTGTGTGTGTGTGTGTCAGTCAGAGATGTGTGTGCGTGTGTCCGACGTGTGTGTGTGTGTGTGTGTATGTATATGTGTCAGAGATGTGTTTGTGTGTGTGTCAGAGATGTGTATGTATATGTGTCAGAGATGTGTTTGTGTGTGTGTCAGAGATGTGTTTGTGTGTGTGTCAGAGATGTGTGTGCGTGTGCCCGACGTGTGTGTGTGTGTGTGTATGTATATGTGTCAGAGATGTGTGTGTGTTTGTGTGTGTGTCAGAGATGTGAGTCTGTGTGTGTGTGTATGTATATGTGTCAGAGATGTGTTTGTGTGTGTGTCAGAGATGTGTGTGTGTTTGTGTGTGTGTCAGAGATGTGAGTCTGTGTGTGTCAGAGATGTGTTTGTGTGTGTGTCAGAGATGTGTGTGTGTGTGTGTCAGAGATGTGTGTGTGTTCGTGTGTGTGTCAGAGATGTGTGTGTGTTTGTGTGTGTGTCAGAGATGTGTTTGTGTGTTTGTGTGTGTGTCAGAGATGTGTTTGTGTGTGTATCAGAGATGTGTGTGTGTGGTCTGGAGCTGTCAGGCTGTCATTTGTCTGTCATTCTGCCCTCATCCATTGTGTGACCTGCCTCCAGTCATCCATCGCCCTACTGTCTCTCCACCCATCCATCTCTTCCTGCCTTTAATTCTGCACTCCGCACTGTGTGTATGTATGCATGTGTGTGTGTGTGTTTGTGTGTGTGTGCACTGGCATGTGTGTGTGTGTAAATCTCTATAACCCTCTCTATTTCCTGCTGTCTGTTTGCACTTAGTGTTTGCTACTGCCTGCTGTCTCGAGGACAGTGAGAAACTTCTGTAACATACAGAGTCACATCGGGATGAAGCATATTCTCCCACCAATTGACTCCACTAGCAGAGCTCCACTATATAAACTAAACTATGCCTGCCCCCCCCCCTCGAAATAGAGCCAGGGATACACCCAAAGAGATGGACAAAGAAAAAGAGTAAGGGGGGAAAAAAGTGAGTGAAGGGATAGAGGGATGGAGTGATGGACAGACGCACCCTGGGATCTAAATAATGAGGCGGTGAGTGAGATGTTTGTTCACCCGGGAGACAGAGAGAGAGAGAGAATAGTGTATAGAGAGTACGAGAGAGAGAGGAAGACAGAGAGAGAGAAAGAAAGAAAGAAAGAAAGAAAGAAAGAGACAGAGAGGTAGGGAGGGAGAGAGAGAGATATATGTTCAGCTTCCGGAGAGATGTTTGCACAGAGAAATGACTTCAAGATGCATTGAGTCTTACAGAATACTAGGAGAGCTTCCATACAACGGGAGATGCATTGAGTCTTACAGAATACTAGGAGAGCTTCCATACAACGGGAGAAGAGGGGACTAGAGAAGATAACTAGTCAATGTCTGCAACGTGCCAACTAAACCAAAAAATTGTCAGAGCTAGATAGTGTGAACAAAATGACGACAGCTGTGGTAATAGCCGTCATATTGAAGGTCCATCTGTACGACAGTAATCCTCAGCTGTCT
Organism: Salmo trutta; assembly: GCF_901001165.1. Classification (NCBI taxonomy): domain Eukaryota; kingdom Metazoa; phylum Chordata; class Actinopteri; order Salmoniformes; family Salmonidae; genus Salmo; species Salmo trutta. The sequence goes on along the minus strand of NC_042976.1, from coordinate 18,815,180 downwards.
TTAGCTTCACAAGGACATGTACTGGATATGTGAGAGAGTGATGTGATAGAGATAAATACAACAACAGAGGACTGCATATGTTCTGTTAGCAATGTGAACCTCTGTCTATTTTCTAAGATCTCTACCTTCTGTTCAATTGTTTCTGTTCTGTTCTAAAAATAGAAATACAGTGATTCTAGTTCTATTTGTTTTAACTAGTTCTATTTGTCCCCATGCAGAATGACTGTGATGTTGATGAGAGAAATGAGACACAAGAGGGGATACAGCTCAGGAGAGATGGAGAAAGGAGGAGGACACAGTGAGAAAGAGAAAGTGTGAGAAGTGGAGATGTAAATAAAAATAGAGAAAAAAGGGAATAAAAAGCTCTGGAGTTAAAAGGACAGGACACACTGTGAGGTAGACAGAAAGCCAGGGATATACCTCAAGAAAGAAAGAGAGATGTAGAAGAAAAAGAAAATAAATAAAAAACAGTGCATGGTGGTGGCATATCCCCTGATTAATCTGCTCATTAGAATGTATCCCACGGCTTATTATTCCATTAATAATCCATTATGTGAAGGGCTGTCTGACGCAGAGAGAGACACAAAGAGAGAGAGAGAAAGAGGGATAGAAAGCGCAAGATAGAGAGGCGTCTCACCTCGCCTCCCAGACACAGATTAACTTCCCAGGAGCCTGGGAGCCTGGAGAGTCACAAATTGCCCTGCAGTGAGGGAGCACATTTACCTTGTTGTGTATTGAGTATAGTGGCGGAGGGCACATTAAGGAATGGGAACAGACACTCCCATATCTAGCGTGCACGCCCCATAGGTGTGGAAGTTCACAGTCATCTGCCGACATGGCGTTCATGTTCATTGCCAGCACCATGGAGTAAATAGTCTAAACTTATCTTTCTGTGTCCTTGTTATTGGATTGTACTTTCACCATGTCACGGACATAATACTGGCATCGAAGCGGATTCAGACTGGAATGTTTTGAAGAGGTTTAATGAGTAAACGCCAAAGTGGATTTTCCTTTTTCGACGCTATCATGGCTTTGATTGGGAAGATTGAGAAGTTTGTTAATGAAAAGGATAGCTACTGGGAGGAGTACATTGAAGGCCGCAATGTTTTTTCGTGGATAATGACGTTGATAATGCCAAACAGAAACCCATTGTGCTGCTGAGCGTGTTCTCTACATTACGTTCTCTTCTCGCTCCAGCCCTCCCTACTGCAAAGAGTTATGATGATATTGTGGCATCTCTGTCAGACATTGTGCATATATTTCATTTTCATGACTGTAAACAAAAGGCAGATCAGAATATCTCCAGTTTTATTGCTGGGCTGAGCCGGATTTTGGTGCACTGTAATTTTGGAGATCAGCTGGAGCCGATGCTGCATGACAGAATTGTTTGTGGGTATTAGACGAGTCTCTCCGGCGCCTATTGGCTGAGCCCAATATGACATTTAGAGTGGCTGAGGAAAAAGCCTTGGTGGCTGAGACTGCTGCAAATAATTCCCGCCTGCTTCACCCTGAATGACCAGGTCCTCTGGCATTCATCACACTGCACGTAGTGGGCCTGTGTGTGCAGAGGTGGCGGAGTCAAAGTCCAGAGAGGATGTCAGAGCCTGTTTCAGATGTGGGGGGGGCCCATAATTCCAACAGCTGTAGGTTTAGTGCTGCAACCTGTCACCACTGTAAATAAAGGGGACATATGCACTATATATACAAAAGTATGTGGACACCCCTTCAAATTAGTGGATTCGGCTATTGCTCATGGTTGAACAAAATCAAGCACACAGCCATGCAATCTGCATAGACAAACATTGGCAGTAGAATGGCCTTACTCAGTGACTTTGAACTTGGCACCGTCATATGATGCCACCTTTCCAACAAGTCAGGTCGTAAAATCTTTTCCCTGCTAGAGCTAACCCAATCAACTGTAAGTGCTGTGGAAAAGTGGAAACATCTAGGAGCAACAACAGCTCAGCCAGAATTCTTGCAAGACAATGGGGTATTAAGGCAACGGTTACAGGCCCAGTTAAAGATGCGGGGAATAATTTTGGTGGATGTGAGCTATCGAGGTGACCCCAGCAGAGACCCCTGCAAAACTACCCAGATTCGATTATCAAGGAGCATGAAAAAGCTTTCCAGGGGCTTGGGCTTTACATGGGGCACCCTGTGTCCATAGCCAATCGACCCTAAGTTCTTTAAAACTCGACCAGTACCTTTCACTCTCCGGCCGAAGGTATGAGGCTCTGGAGAAACTGCAGTGGTCCCTGATGTTTACCCCTTGCCAACGCTGGCTGAGCTGTTTGCGACGCAGGCAGGAGGGGTGGTGTCTACAAAGCTGGATATAAGACAAACCTACCAGCATCTAGGTTTGGATGATGATGCAAGGGAGCTCCCGAATATCAACACACACCGGGGGTTTTTAGAGCAACAAAGCTCCAGTTTGGAGTGTCCAGAGCAGTGCCGATTTTTTCAGTGCTACATGGCTAGCAGGCATCACAGGGGTCCTGGCCTTCCCTGTGGCTCAGTTGGTAGAGCATGGTGTTTGCAACACCAGCATGGTACTACTGGGAAGAATCCAGCCGAGCTGTTAATTAACAGGCGATTGACAACTGCCTTAGACTGGCTTAGACTGGCTGCACCTGGACTTCGCAAGTGAAATGGGTCTAAGGCAGGAGGATGATGCAGACAGGGGGCCACGGTCATTTAAGGCATTTTGAACCTGACGAGCTACCCTGGAGGCCCTAAGTGAGTCCCTGCAGTCATGGAAAAAGCCATTGGACCAGTCTCTTACCGGACTCGGACATCTGACGGTCAGGTGCACCGACACCATGTGGATCAGCTGCTGGGCCTGGAGGCAGCAGCCCCTTTTGCTGCCACCTCCTTCCTCCCAGGCCTGTATGCTCTGGACACTACTCCTTTAGGTGGCATAAGAGTGCCAACTCCAGAGCCAAACCCTGATACTCAGCCCCAACTTGCAGCTTAGCCCTCTCCAGCCGCAATTGGGGTGCCCACTCCACAAGCACAGAGGCTGCCGCCAGAGACTATTCAGGCACCTCCCTCACCACGCACAGTTAGGATGCGCCGTCCTCCCCAACGTTATGGGGAACCCATTATGTGACTGGAGGAAAGGAGTGTTGTGTATTGAGTATATTGGTGGTGGGCACAGACACTCCCATATATAGTATGCGGGTCAATTTCTTAAAAATTAGCAATTCAGTTACATATGACTTCACCCATAGTGAGGGCTAACCACAGAGCGTATAGAGAAATGGTATGCTGTCTCTATCTGACCTCATTACCTCGGGCCCCTGAGGGTCCACTGACTCACCCCTAGGAGAAGGCCTTTACAACCATCACAGCCACTGCCTTAGAAACACCTGGTCTCAGTCTCAAATGGCTCCCTGTTCCCTACATTGTGCGGTTCTTTTGACCATGACCCTGTAGTGCAGTGTTGAGATGTGATGTGTCTGTATCTGTTGTATCCTGTAGTGAATTTGCTGTTATATTGATTTATTGAATTATAATGTTTGTGAGTTGTTTGTTCTCAGGGCACCATTGTGAATGAGACGCTGGTCTCAATTGGGTTGCTCTGAATAAATGAAAGTGAAATACAATACAGAGAATAGGGCAATGCTTGGGAAAGCAGCCTTCATGTATGCTTTCCCTGTGCAATGTAAAGTAATAAATAAGCACTTTATTGGGGTACATGTATTTGTCATTTAGTAGTGGCTTTTATCCAAAGCGACTTACATTCATGAGAGCATGCGTTTTAAACATAAGGTTGGTGGCAGGAATTGAACCAACTATCCCAACTGAGCTACAGCTCTATCAACTGAGCTACAGTGGACCAGAACATTTTGTAGGCCTACAGCAAGTGTTGTTCTTTTTTTATTCCTAACGGTAACTAATGCTTTAAAAGTTTATGGTAGAAAACTCCCACCTCTATCCCTCAACAGTGCCATATCTATGAGCAAAAGGCATATTTTGTCTAAGATATTAAATCTACAAAAGAGTCTGCAGCGAGTGCCCTGCGTAACATTTTGGTTTGGGGCTGTGGGGTTGCAGTGGGGGTGTGAGACAGGGTCTCTGTGTGTATGTGTCAGTAAAATGATTCTGAGCAAACAGTATGGTCCAATACCTCCAGACCCAAGGTGATGTGAGCTGCTATCTTATTTACTTGTCTTTAAATTCAGAGGAATCAATTTGAGTCCACTGCCCTCGGAACTAAACATCCTCCTAGGAGGAAGACGTACAGAGACAGACGTCTTATTCACCCATCCAAGGATAGGAGGGGTGCATTTAATTCACTTGGCTTATTATTTCCTGGGGGGGTGCCAGGTTAAATTGGTAGAGCATTCTCACTCATGGGTGCAACAAATATAGCCCCTAACAAGGCACTCCTCCAAATATGTTAATGAGACAGAAACAACAATACCCTGCACCCACTAGTGGATATGATACAGTACTGTATTATGTCGGGTGAAATTATAGAAAATTCAAGGAGAGGGAGTACAAAAATGATCAGATTAATATTGCCATTGAGAAAATTCTAAACAAAACAAGACATGACCTTTTTAAAGGTCAGTCTCGCAAAAAGACGCATTCTTGCATTCTAACTACCCGCTATTCAAAGTGCTCTGAACAAATTAAGGGAATCGTTCACAAACATTGGTACATTCTAAAATCCGATGATGGTCTCGGTAATGTGTTTTCGGACCTTCCCTTGGTCGTATTCTCGCGGGGCAGAAATCTTAGAGACCAATTGGTACACTGATTTACCACCCCAAGACATTCCTGAACAATGTCTATTTGCGCCCCTACTTGATGGAAATTACAAGTGTAATGGCTGTGCTCAATGCAATGGCACTTATAAATGTAGATCCTTCAAACACCCACAAACAGGGAAATCGATCCCAATCAAAGGTGTTATTACGTGCTCCACTAAGGCAGTTATTTATCTTATAACTTGTCCCTGTGGTAAAAATGATGTGGTTAAAACAAAGCGTGAATTAAAAGTACGTATCTCAGAGCATCGTAGCACCATTAGGTGCAAAAACTCGACTTACCCAGTTGCAACTCACTTTTTGGAAGCAAACCACTCGATTTCGTCTCTGCGTTATATTGGTATCGAACATGTCACCCTCCCGAGGAGAGGGGGTGACCTTGATAATTTATTGTTAAAACGAGAGGCTGCCTGGATCTTTAATTTAAAGACCCTTGCTCCCTTCGATCTCAATGTAGAATTTGATCTGAAGCCATTCTTGTGATTATTGTGACTTTGCTATTGTAATTGTTTGTAAGCTTGTGTAGTCAAAAATGAATCTATTATTGTATGCTATCCATTTGTTTTTTGTATGCTGTTCTTTGTATGCCATTTTATAATTTGAGAATTAACCAATGATATTAGGCCATACTTGGCCATGATTACAGACACCTGTGTGTGTCTTTTGACACTATATAAACAAGTTACCCTGCAGAGTTTGTGATTATACCCTGATGAAGACAAGCTTGTCTGTCGAAACGTTGGACATTACATTTTTGCATCTGAGCTCCTAGAGTGTGCGGCTTTCCTTTATTTTCGGGTGGAATTATAGTACCATTCAAAATACAGCAGTTTTCCCACAATGCACCATTATTTATAGCAGGGATCATCAACTAGATTCAGCTGCGGGCACATTTTTTTCTTGAGCGCACGGTCGGGCGGCGGAACATAATTACAAATAATTTGTAGACTGCAAATTGACCGCAAGAAGCCCAAACAGATATAATGTTTGACTAAAACATCATTTCCAACCTTGCTTACATTTGTATACGATCATGTTTCTCTCTATTATGCGTGGGAATACTTAGGAACAAATTTCTTAAATTAAAATCACTTGGAGCTGATTTCCTGGTGTTTTTACAGTCTTATGTCCAACAATTATACTTTTTTTGCTCTGAAAAATTGGGGGACAAAATAAAACCATTGGCCTGCAGGCCGCCTGCTGGGTAACCCTGACCTGTAGTATGCTGCAGTTTTTTTTTATTGTTGATAATATCTAAAATTACTGTATAAATTACAGTTTTCCAATACAGTGTGGGTATGTAGAGTATGAGATACATATGAAAAAGGAGCACAAACAGAATGTTTCTAAGATTGCACTCAAGCTCCCAGACAAGATTTGACCATAACAGGTGAGTCTTACCTTGGCGATCTGGACACACCAGTTGAGTAGCAGCTGGGAGCCGATGTTGTCCTTGTATTCGTGGACGTAATCGAGCAGGCAGCCATGGGGCATGAGCTGGGTGACCAGCTGGATGGTGGGGCTCAGGCAGACCCCCAGGAGACGGACCAGGTGGGGGTGTTCCATGCTGGCCATGATCAGAGCCTCCTGGGGAACACACACAGGAACTCAGGCCCATGCAGAGACCATACAGTACATTCACCAATTTTGTCAAAATGTTGTTATTAACATAGCCTTGTCCAATGTTCTCTACCTATATAGTACTCAAAATACGCCAATTCATCTTAAGTTCAAAATAATACAATATTAAAATTGCTGGCAACCATTCAAACCAGGGTTCGGAACTTTAAAGGGAGTGCACCACTTATTTATCAATGCCAGAAACACATAAAACAGTAACTTAGAGCACCCCAAGTAAACATTCCCAAATTACAAACTCTTAAATGAGTTGTTATAATATTATGTTGTTCTAAAAGTTGGGTTTGAGGTTCTCTAAATCAGCTCTAACTTAAAAACTTCCACAATGCCCGGCAGTCAGCATCACACAATGAATAAAAAACAGTAAAAAGTGGGATACATTTGTTGAGAATGAAGCGGGCGAATTGGGCGTCTAATTGTCAATCTGCGGGGCACATTTATTTCATGACACCTTCCACAGCTACCATGGAAGGAGTGCTTCAGCAAGAAGTTTCTTCTCAAAGTGGATGCTGTCCCTACCATCAATGTGGCTTTTAAAGCAACTCAAACCACCAGCAGGACCAGCAGAGATTGAGCATTATCATGGACTTCAGTGAGCATGAAAGTCAACTGGGTAAGTGAAAGAGATAGCTTGCTATGCTAACATTAGCTAGATATAGTGCATTTAGCTCACGTCTTCATTCTAAATAACACTGATAAAACTAGCCAAATGTAAACACGTCTGCCAGCTGTTGGTAGCTAACAGCTGATGCTGTCATACTATAGATCAGGGATGGGCAGCTGCTTTTGTAGTCCTGCGGATACATTTCCAAAAACCAAAAAACATATATATATTTTTTAAATTATAGGAAGTCAGTTGGGTTCTCAACTTAATGTTAAGAGTTAAAATAGTAGAATATACAAGGTGTAATTTCGAAACTTGGTTGTGAGTCAGTTTCCACTGACAGTCACTCAATTAGCCCATGTCAATTTTTTGGAGGGTGATTGGTAAATTAGACTAGCCAGAAATACAACAAACTATTTGCAGCATTACTGCAAAATGGAAGAGGAAAGTGGAAGGGGAAAAAGTAAGGAACTTGTCTGTCGGCTCTGCATTTAAGAACATAATTGGTTAAAATTGTGATAAACTAAAAAGTATACCAGTTTCATTTCAGGACCAAAATATTTACAGCCGTGCCATATACAGTTGAAGTCAGAAGTTTACATACACTTAGGTTGGAGTCATTAAAACTTGTTTTCAACCACTCCACACATTTCTTGTAGTTGTAGACCTCCACAAGTCTGGTTCATCCTTGGGAGCAATTTCCAAATGCCTGAAGGTACCATGTTCATCTGTACAAACAATAGTACGCAAGTTTAAACACCATGGGACCACGCAGCCGCCATAATGCTCAGGAAGGAGATGCGTTCTGTCTCCTAGAGATGAATGTACTTTAGTGTGCAAAGTGCAAATCAATCCCAGAACAACAGCAAAGGACCTTGTGAAGATGCTGGAGGAAACAGGTACAAACACATCTATATCCACAGTAAAACAAGTCCTATATCGACATAACCTGAAAGACCGCTCAGCAAGGAGGCCACTTCTCCAAAACCGCCATAAAAAAGCCAGAATATGGTTTGCAACTGCAAATGGGGACAAAGACCTGTTTGGCCATAATGACCTTCGTTATGTTTGGAGGAAAAAGGGGGAGGATTGCAAGCCGAAGAATACCATCCCAACCATGAAGCATGGGGTTGGCAGCATCATGTTGTGGTGGTGCTTTGCTGCAGGAGATACTGGTGCACTTCACAAAATAGATGGCATCACGAGGAAGGAAAATTATGTGGATATATTGAAGCAACATCTCAAGACATCACTCAGGAAGTTAAAGCTTGGTCGCAAATGGGTCTTCCAAATGGACAATGACCCCAAGCATACTTCCAAAGTTGTGGCAAAATGGCTTAAGGACAACAAAGTCAAGGTACTGGAGTGGCCATCACAAAGCCCTGACCTCAATCCTATTGAAAATTTGTGGGCAGAACTGAAAAAGCATTTGCGAGCAAGGAGGCCTACAAACCTGACTCAGTTACACCAGCTCTGTCAGGAGGAATGGGCCAAATTTCACCCAACTTATTGTGGGAAGCTTGTGGAAGGCTAACCGAAATGTTTGACCCAAGTTAAACATTTTAAAGGCAATGCTACCATATACTAATTGAGTGTTTGTAAACTTCTGACCCACTGGGAATGTGATGAAAGAAAGAAAAGCCGAACTAAATCATTCTCTCTACTGTTATTCTGACATTTCACATTCTTAAAATAAAGTGTGATCCTTACTGACGTTAGACAGATGATTTTTACTAGGATTAAATCTCAGGAGTTTAAATGTATTTGGCTAAGGTGTTTGTAAACTTCCGACTTCAACTGTAGATTGCAAAATAGTTGGAACAAGATTTTTGACAAACCAATTCCATGGCGCATGGTTTATGAATTGATACGCAAAACGACACCGTTTTTTATTTTTTATTTAAATGATTATACTAAATTCTTGCAACCAGTAGACTGTTATTTATATGGGGGATACAACCTTCCCAGCTCTACAGATTTTGCTGCAAAGAGACAGAATCATTAGATCATTTGTTTTGGTACTGTCCATGTGTAGCTTGTTTTGGTCGCAGGTCCAGGAATGGCTGAAGAATTGCAATATTTACCTGGAGCTAACCCTGCAGATCGCACTACTGGGTGATCTGAAAAGTCATAGTCAATCAATCAATTATATAATAATACTTTTAGCAAAAATGTTTATTTTCAATTTACAATCTGTAGAAACAATGAGAATAGAAAGGTTCAGATCTTTCGTGAAACATCACATTACAGTTTAAAAATATATGTCAAATATAAATCCAAAATGGATGGTGTTAAGAGATAGATGGGAGGGGTTGAATGGAGCTGAAGGTTGGGACTAATAAGAACAAATAATGACAAGATAACTAAAGTAAAACATATTGTGTCCGTAAAGCGTATATGGGTTAAGAACTTTTGTAAAAAAACACAGTTTGAAAGATATGACAAATAGAAATCAAACCAGATGGACATCAGAAATAGATGAAGAGACTCATATAAAACTCATATTTTAGAGTGGACTTTTGTCCCCAGCACAAGGTGCACCTGTGTAATGAGCTAGCTGTTTAATCAGCTTCTTGATATGCCACACCTGTCAGGTGAATGGATTATCTTGGCAAGGAGAAATGCGTGCACATTTTTGGGGGCTGAGAAATAAGCTTTTTGTGCATATGGAACATTTCTGTGATATTTTATTTCAGCTCATGAAACATGGGACCAATACTTTACATGTTGCATTTATATTTTGTTCAGTATAGCTAAGTTTGTCACTGGTATGCACTTGGGAGGAGAGAATTCACTTTCTGTTTCATCTGCTGCTGGCTTGCTAATCAAATACATTTTTCCACTTGTAATTTTTATTCTATAAAGATTGTAATTGTATCAATATGTTGTGAATATTGGAGAAAAATCCTCGCAGCCGTATTCTATACTAAAAAGTGAAGTGCCACTTACATAGAAATGACCATCTTACGTTTGGGGCTTTCCGCCAGTCTTCATGGTTTTTACATGCAGGGAGTTGTCATGACGTTGGCCTGTGGGTAAGGTTTATGACCCCCCCATAAATACCTTTCTCCCTTCCCCTCTCTTACTGACCCTACTGAAGGACTGCTGTCCTGTTAAATATAGAGAGTCTGGGAACATCAAACAAATGGGGAAAGGAACCATATTTTGATAATAAAACCAGTTGGAAATATGCTTGATAACGTAATGAGTATGTATGTCAGTTCATTGTTATCTGAGACATTATGATTGATGACAGGACGACATAAACTGTACCTGAGAAAGTATACACCCTCTAGTTATCAGAGTCACATGGAATTGTTATGCAATTGAAATGTTTGATATTGAAATTGTTTGTTAGGAGATTAAATGTAATTTTAGCTTCCAAATGAGAGAATTGGGTTTTCATAAGGAAAGTGCCCTGCTCGATCAGTGGAGAGATAGGGGTTATAAACGATGAAACACCTCCTTCCTCCCTCTCCACTATATAAGCCTTTGACGAAAAGACATTCACCAGTTCCAGTACGGGAGGTCTGCAGCCTCTACGTTAGAAGGACACACACATGTCAAGGACAGAACTAAGCCAACCTCGGCGTGAGCTTGGATGGCGAATGGTATGAACTTTGAGCTTATTCACTACAGAAGTGATACTTCCTAGCCGTTGAGTTAGCCGCTGCTAACGTGGGCTAGGAAAGGACGGACGACGGATCCAGTCTAACAACCGGACGAAGATACCACCACGTATCCAATTTACCACCAGAGACATTCTTCCGAGTAACAGGAAGATCTGTTGGCCAACCCGGCCAGCATCTACGACCAATCTACCGAAGCGCAGCTCAGAGTAAATATTTATTGCATTTTCCTTTTCCAAATGGGCGGTAATTTAGAATGCATAAGATAATGTATTTACGATAGCATAGCTGCTGTTTCTTTGTTCCTAAGTCTTCCCGCCCTTTAATTCAAGCCCAACCCCCTTTCCTTTGTGTAACCAGCCATGATACAGGTTCCGTCCGCCGGGACGTTTTCTGTATGACATCATATGTATTCTGTGTATTTGTAATTCTGTGTGATTAGTTAGGTATTTAGTAAATAAATAATTAAACCCAATTTTGTATTGCTGATTCAACTTGTTAGCCAGGGTTCGTGAAGATAACCAAGAATTTACAACTTTCATTATGAGACTGAAAATAAGATAAGGGGTTAATATTGACTGCTATCGATGTAAAATATTACTAAGTATTTTAAGAGTTTATTCGGAAGATAACAGCTCTATAAACGTTCTTCCGTGGTGCCCCGACTTTCTAGTTAATTACATTTACATAATTAGCTTAAATCAGGTAATATTAATTACAGAGAAATCATTTTATAAGTTAGCATGTCATATCACTTAATCCGGCATAGCCAAAGACACGACAGAGTATACATTGAATACGTTATCTTGTTAGAGCCCATGTATATGACACATTATAAACTGGGTAGTCTGAGCCCTGAATGCTGACTGGCTGACAGCCATGGTAAAGTAGACCGTATACCACGGATATGAGAAAACGTATTTTTGCTGATCTAATTACATTGGTAACCAGTTTATAATAACAATAAGGCACCTCGGGGGTTTGTGGTAGATGGCAAATATACCACAGCTAAGGGCTGTATCCAGGCCCTCCGCGTTGGGTCGTGCATAAGAACAGCCCTTAGCCATGATATATTGACCATACACCACACTCCATGGGCCTTATTGCGTAAATATACAACACCAACACATAAATATACTACATGACCAAAAGTATGTGGACACCTGCTTGTCGAGCTCATTCCAAATTCATGGGCATTAATATGGAGTTGGTCCCCTCTTTCAGCCACAAGAGCATTAGTGAGGTCGGCCACTGATGTTGGGAAATTAGGCATAGCTCGCAGTCCGCGTTCCAATTCATCACAAAAGGTGTTCGATGGGGCAGAGGTCAGGGTTCCGTGCAGGCCAGTCATGTTCTTCCACACAAATCTCTCCCCCAAACTTTTGCCACGAAGTTGGAAGCACACAATGGTCTAGAAAGAATATAATTTTATGCTCTAGCGTTAAGATTTCCTTTCACTGGAACTAAGGGGCCTAAACCAAACCATATAAAACAGCCCCAGACCATTATTCCTCCTCCACCAAACTTTACAGTTGGCATTATGCATTCAGGCAGGTAACGTTCTCCTGGCTTCTGCCAAACCCAGATTTGTCAGTCGGACTGCCAGATGGTGAGGTGTGATTCATCACTCCAGAGAACATTCTTCCACTGAGTGCAATGGCGTCAAGCATTAACACCACTCCAGCCAACATTTGGCATTGCAAAAGGTGATCTCAGGCTTGTGTGCGGCTGCTCGGCCATGGAAACCCATTTCATGAAGCTCCCAACGAACAGTTCTTGTGCTGACGTTGCTTCCAGAGGCAGTTTGGAACTCGGTAGTGAGTGTTGCAACCTAGGACAGGAGATTTTTATGCGCTGCGCGCTTCAGTACTCGGCGGTCCTGTTCTGTGAGCTTTTGTGGCATACCACTTTGTGGCTAAGCAGTTTTTGCTCCTAGGTATTTGCACTTTATAATAACAGTGCTTACAGTTGACTGTGGCAGTTCTAGCAGTGCAGAACATTTATGAACTGACTTGTTGGAAAGGTGGCATCCTATGACAGTGCCACGTAGAAAGTTACTGAGGTCTTCAGTTGTCATAAATGTTGCCGTGTTGAATTGACCAAAACGCAGCAGGAATGTGGATACTCATCTTTTTAATATTTTAGAGCAAAGTATACACAGAAAACAATAAACACGAACAACTCCAGACAGGCTACTTACAAAATCATAGCAGTGTTAACACAACCACCCACAAACCCAAGTGACAAACATACTCCTAAATATATGACTCCCAATCAGGAACAACGATAACCAGCTGTCCCTAATCGGGAGCCACACAGACGAACATAGAAACACAACACCCAGAACAAACATACACAGACATCTTCTGCCACGTCCTGACCAAAATACTACACAACTACACCCTCTGCTGGTCAGGGCGTGACATCAGTAAGGCCAATCTACTGCCAATATTTGTCTATGGATATTGCATGGCTGTCTGCTCGATTCTATAAACCTGTCAACAACAGGTGTGGCTGAAATAGCCAGATCCACTAATTTGAAGGGGTGTCCACATACTTTTGTATATACAGTATAGTGTATTTGATAGGGTCCATTATCTGCTACCAGGACTTTAAAGCCAATTACCTCAGAATCATCTTTTTGCATATAGAACCTTATAGCCCAAAGCTCTCGATATGTCATGGGGTAAAGGAACTCTTAGGACTGAAATGTATTTTAAGCGAATTCAAATCATGCATTATTCCATTTGGTTAACTGATGAGCAGCACAAGTAAGATCAAGAAAAATATTAAAATGTAATCACCCAATTCTCAAGATACATACAGTACATACTAGCACTCACAAACGTGTACACAGCCACCAGCAGTACAGCCTATTAGTGTTAGCATTGATGAGTGTGTGTGTCCGTGTGTACGTTCAATTGCCCATTTCTATGTGTTTATACAGATCCAGATACAATGGGATCACAACAATTTAACAAAACAAATCCTAGGTACATCATTTCCATAAACAATGGAGGTTTAGACCACTAGCTTTTATATTGCAGTAATAAAGAAGGGCCCAGAGCTGTGTTTAGGTCTTCAAAAGGAATAACGCAGCACACACAGGCATTCACACCCAGGCGCGCGCACACACACACACACACACACACACACACACACACACACACACACACACACACACACACACACACACACACACACACAGTGACTTCCAGAATACCATGGAGTTGACAGTTAACTTAATGAGTATTCATCCTCCTGCTACGCTTCTAGCTTCAGGAGGGTACACGGCTGATGCTCATTGGCCAAACATCGCCAGGGGCCATCTCCACGTCTGTGTGTGTGTCTCTGTATGTGTCCTTGTGTGTTTGCGTGTGTCTCTCCTCGTCCAAGACATGTGCCACTGCGTTTTGATTGCTGTTTAAATGAAGAAGCTGTGTGCAGACTCTTCCCATATCCTCCATGTCAGGGCGGGAGGAGAGCAGAGGGAGGGGTACGGAGGGAGGAAGATGGAGGGAGGAGAATGGCGGAAGGAGAACGCAGGGAGAAGAACTAAGGGAGGAGAGTAAAGGGAGGGGGAATAACGGACAGAGGAGGGCAGAGGGAGAAGAGCGGAGGGAGGAGAGTGGAGGAGAGTGAAGGGAGGAGGGCAGAGGGAGAAGAGCGGGGGGAGGAGAGTGGAGGAGAGTGGAGGGAGGAGGGCAGAGGGAGAAGAGTGGAGGGAGGAGACCAGGGGGAGGAGTGTAAAGGGAGGAGAGCAAGGGAGGGTGGTGAACAGAGGGAGGAGAGCAGGGGGAGGAGAGTGGTGGGAGGAGAGCAGAGGGAGGCAGCTCCTACAAAAGCATCCTCGGTCGAAGCTTGCCGCTGAAGTCTGTCTCTCCAGCCGTGTAAGTTTGCATCCCAAATGGCACTCTATTACCTTAATAGTGCACTACCTTTGATCAGAGCCTGTAGGGTAAAGTAGTGAAGTACTGTATATAGGAAATAGGTTGCCATTTGGAATGTAGACTCCCCTCCCCTACCTCTCCACGTTGATCCCTCCTGCTTAGTCAATTAAATGTGAAGGTCTTCCTCCCCCCTCCTTACCCCCTCCTCCCCCATGCTGTCCTCCAGCTGAGAGGTGGCTTTCCCACCACCCCGGCAGGAGAGAGACTCAGGGCAAGACCTGGTTTCATCTACTATTTAAAATCATTTCAAATAATGTGCCTAATTGCGCTGGCCTGTTGCAATTTACCCAATAGAATAGTACACTCCAGGCAGGGTAAAGCAAGTAAAAGATTGAAAGATTTCAAATAGTATTTGAAACCAGCTCTGCTGAGCACCATTGTCTCCTCACGGGAAGAATGGAAGAGAGGAGGGGAGAAGAGAGTAGATGAGAGGAGGAGAGAAGAGGAGAGAAACAGACGAGGGAGGAAGCGAGGGGAGAAGGGTTCATTAGGGTGGTGCTCAGCTGCTGAAACACTGTGGGGAATGCCCAGCCTGCCTCCTCCTAGGGCCGTCACTTAAGACCGCCCGCAAAGACATGCGCTACGTACTGCACACACACACACACACACACACACACACACACACACACACACACACACACACACACACACACACACACACACACAACGTACATACACGCACATGTGTACACACACATCAAAGCAAGATTGATAAAAATGTAAATACAAACATGCTGTAATACAAACACAGTGTCAGACCGACGGACAGATAAAAACACCAGTGTAAATGGGGGGGGGATATCACCGACGTTGCATTACCAACCTAGTAGATAACATCATTTTACTTTTAACATTTTTCCTTTTGAAAACATTTGTGATTAATGTTTTATGAATAGATGGGGAATCGTATTTGTCAGCCACACTCCTATGTGTACTGTATTTAGTATTTATCAGGATCCCCATTAGTTCCTGCCAAAGCAGCAGCTACTCTTCCTGGAGTCCAAACACATTAAGGCCCATCATACCATTTAAAAAAATAAAAAATAAAACCGTACATCACTATATACTATATCATTACACCACTATATACAGTGCATTCGATAAGTATTCAGACCGCTTGACTTTTTCCACATTTTGTTACTATACAGACTTATTCTAAAATGGATTAAATACAAAGAATGTCCACATCAATCTACACACAATACCCCATAATGACAAAGCAAAAACAGGTTTGTGCAAATATATTATAAATAAAAACAGAAATACTTTATTTACATAGGTATTCAGACACTTTGATATGAGCCTCGAAATTGAGCTCAGGTACATCCTTTCCATTGATTACTTTCTTTAATTATTTTTTATTTAACCTTTATTTAACTAGGCAAGTCAGTTAAGAACTAATTCTTATTTACAATGAAGGCCTACCATCATCCTTCATCTACAACTTGATTGGAGTCCACCTATGGTAAATTCAATTGATTGGACATATAAGGTCCCACAGTTGACAGTGCATATCACAGCAAAAACAGCAAAGTACAGAGATATCCTTGATGAAAACCTGCACCAGAGCGCTCAGGCCCTCAGACTGGGCCGAAGGTTCACCTTCCAACAGAACAATGACCCTAAGCACACAGACAAGACAATGAAGGAGTGGCTTTGGGACAAGTCTCTAAATGTCCTTGAGTGGCCCAGCCAGAGCCCGGACTTGAACCCGATTGAACATCTCTGGAGAGACCTGAAAATAGCTGTGCAGCGACGCTCCCCATTCTACCTGACAGAGCTTGAGAAGATCTGCAGAGAAGATTGGGAGAAATTCCCCAAATACAGGTGTGCCAAGCTTGTAGCGTCATAGCCAAGAAGACTCGAGGCTGTAATCATTGCCAAAGGTGCTTCAATAAAGTACTGAGTAAAGGGTCTGAATACTTATGTAAATGTGATATTTCAGCTTATTTTATTTTATACATTTGCCCCCCCCCCACAAAAAAGCTGTTTTTGCTTTGTCATTATGGAGTATTGTGTGTAGATTGATGAGGGAAAAAAAAGGATTTAATACATTTTAGAATAAGGCTGTAACAACAAAATGTGGAAAAAGTCAAGGGGTCTGAATACTTTCCGAATGCACTGTATATACAACACAAAATGTATAATACCACCATGAAACAATATTACAATGTACGTGTGTGTAGAGTACATATGCCAGCATCTGTGTGCATATGTGTGTTTGCCTGTATGTGTGTGTTTGTGTGTCTCTTCACAGTCCACGGTGTTCCATAAGGTGTAGTTTTATCTGTTTTTTTTAAATCTGATTTTACTGCTTGCATGAATGACTTGATATGGAATAGAGTTCCATGTAGTCATGTAGTCTCTGTGTTGTACTGTGTGTTTCCCATAGTCTGTTCTGGACCAGGTGTCATGTCTTGTGGGCTATGCATTGGTGTCTGAGGTGTTGTTTGAACAGACAGCTCGGTGCTTTCAACATGTCCATACCTCTCACAAAGACAAGTAGTGATGCATTCAATCTCTCCTCTACTTTGAGCAGAGCAGCATATTATTATAAATATGTTTTGACCAGTTTACAATCCAGGGTTACACCAAGCGGTTTAGTTTCCTCAAATTTCTCAATTTCCACAATATTCATTACAAGATGAGGTTCAATGGTTTGTCCCAAATACAATGCTTTACATTGTTTTAATATTTAGTACTAGCTTATTACTTGCCACCCATTCTAAAACTGACTCCAGCTCTTTGTTAAGTGTTGCAGTGGTTTCACTTGCTGTGGTAGCTGACATACATAATGTTGAGTCATCAGCATGCATAGACACACAGGCTTTACTCAGAGCCAGTGGCAGGTCATTAGTAAAAATTGAAAAAAAGTAAGGGGCCTAGAAAACTGCCTTGGGGAATGCCCAACTCTACCTGGATTATGTTGGAGAGCTTCCATTAAAGAACAGCCTCTGTGTTCTGTTAGACAGGTAACTCTCAATCCACGATATAGCAGGGGATGTAACGTCATAACAAATACATTTTTCCAGCAGCAGATTATGATCGATAATGTAAAAAGCTGCACTGAAGTGTAACAAAACAGCTCCCACAAGCTTCTTATTATGCATTTCTTTCAGCCAATCATCAGTCATTTGTGTAAGTGCCATACATGTTGCGTGCCCTTCCCTTTAACTTCACTAGGGTAGGGGGCAGCATTCGGAAGTTTGGATGAAAAGCGTGCCCAAAGTAAACTTCCTGCTACTCAGGCCCAGAAGCTAGGATATGCATATAATTGGTAGATTTGGATAGAAAACAGTCCAAAGTTTCCAAAACTGTTAAATTAATGTATGTGGGTACAACAGAACTGATATGGCACGCAAAAACCTGAGGAAAATCCATCCAGGAAGTGCTATTATTTTGAAATGCCTGTTTTTCCATTGAAAGCCTATCCACCATACAAAGACTTATGACCCAGTTCACAATCCCTATGGCTTCCACTACATGTGGCCAGTCTTTAGGCATTGTTTCAGGCTTTTACTCTGAAAAATGAGGGAGAAACACCACTTTCAATGAGAGGACAGTGGATATTTGCAGACTTGAGTCCTGCGCGTGACCGGGAGCGTGCCTTTCTTGTTTTTCCTTTTCTAATGACGAAGCTATTGTCCGGTTGAAATATGATCGATTATTTATGACAAAAACAACCCGAGGATTGATTCTAAACATCGTTTGACATGTTTCTACGAACTTTTATGGTACTTTTTAAATTTTTCATCTGTCTGTTGTGACCGCGCTTTGTTCCAATGGATTACTGAACAAAACGCACCAACAAAACGGAGGTTTTTGAATATAAAGAGGGACTTTATCGAACAAAACAAACATTTATTTTGTAACATGGAGTCTTGGGAGTGCAAACATACGAAGATCATCAAACGTAAGTGATACATTTTATCGCTATTTCGGACTTTTGTTACTCCTCTACTTGGCTGGTTTCTGTTTGTAATGATTGTCTGCTGGGCGATGTTCTCAGATAATCACATGGTTTGCTTTCGCCGTAAAGCCTTTTTGAAATCTGACACAGCGGTTGGATTAACAAGAAGTTTATCTTTAAGCTGATGTATAACACTTGTATCATTTATGTATGTTTATTATGAGAATTTCTGTTTTATTGAGTTTCACGCTCTGCATTTCACCGGATGTTGTTTGAGACAGTGGATTACTGAACAAAACACGCTAACAAAACTGAGGTTTTTGGATATAAAGAGGGACTTTATCGAACAAAACTAACATTTATTGGGTAACTGGGAGTCTTGTGAGTGTAACCATATGAAGATCATCAAAAGTAAGGGATTAATTCTATCGGTATTTCTGACTTTTGTTACTCCTCTACTTGGCTGGTTACTGTTTGTAATGATTTGTCTGCTGGGCGCTGTTCTCAGATAATCGCATGCTTTGCTTTCGCCGTAAAGTCTTTTTGAAATCTGACACTGTGGTTGGATTAACAAGAAGTTATTCTTTAAACCGGTGTATCACACTTGTATGTTTAGTGATTTTTTATAATGAGTATTTCTGTTTTTGAATTTGGCGCTCTGCAATTTCACTGGATGTTGGCCAGGTGGGATGGTAGCGTCCCACACCCCCTAGAGAGGTTAAGCATGCTGAAATGTATTTCTTAATTTGTTTACTGTGAAACAGTAAGATGGCGCAGACAGAAATGGCAGCTCTGCTTCTAGCTCCTTAGCAACTTTGCAGTATTTTTTTGTTTCATCAGTAAGTGTATAGGGAATGTTGTTCCCACTGTGACTATTAAAACCTACCCAAACCAAAAACTGTGTAAAGATGGCAGCATTCACACAAAAATGATAGCGTGAACCACCACATTTAACCACGACAAGGTGACAGGGAATATGATTGAATGTAAACAGTGCAGTTATGCCCTCCATAAGTCAATCAAACAAGTAAAACTTCATTACAGAGACAAAGTGGAGTCACAATTCAATGGCTCAGACATGAGACATATGTGGCAGGTACTCCAGACAATCACGGATTATAAAGGGAAAACCAGCCACATCTTTCTCACAGACAAGCTAAACACCTTTGCCCGCTTTGAGGATAACACAGTGCCACCAACGTGGCCCGCTCCTGAAGACTGTGGGCTCTCGTTCTCCGTGGCTGACGTGAGTAACTCGTTTAAGCGTGTTAATCCTAGCAAGTCTGCCGATGCAGACGGCATCCCTAGCCGTGTCCTCAGAGCACGTGCTGGCTGGGATGTTTATGACAATATTCAATATCTCCCCATCCCAGTCTGCTGTCCACACTTGCTTCAAGATGTACCCAAGAAAGCAAAGTTAACTGAAATAAATGACTATCGCCCCATAGCACTCACATCTGTCATCATGAAGTGCTTTGAGAGGCTAGTTAAGGATCATATCCCATACACTTACCTGACACCCTAGACCCACTTCAATTTGCTTACCGCCCCAATAGAGCCACAGATGATGCAATCACCATCACACTGCACACTGCCCTATCCCATTTGGACAAGAGGAATACCTATGTAAGAATGTTGTTAATTAACCATAGCTCAGCATTCAACACCATAGTATCCTCCAAGATCATCATTAAGCTTGGGGCCCTGGGTCTGAACCCCACCCTGTGCAACTGAGTCCTGGACTTCCTGATGGGCCGTCACCAGGTGGTGAAGGTGGGAAACAACACCTCCACTACACTGATCCTGAACACAGGGGCCTCACAAGGGTCTGTGCTCAGCCCCCTCCAGTACTCCCGGTTCACCCATGACTGTGTGGCCATGCACACTTCCAACTCAATCATCAAGTTTGCAGATGACACAACAGTAGTAGCCTACAGGGAGGAGCTGAGGGTCCTGGTGGAGTGGTGCCAGGAAAATAACCTCTCCCTCAACGTCAACAAGACAACAGAGGGAGCACTGGACCACAGTAGAGAAGGTGAAAAGCTTCCAAGTTCTTCGGCGTACACATCCCTGTCAATCTGAAATGGTCCACCCACACAGACACTGTGATGAAAAAGGCACAACAGCGCCTCTTCAACCTCAGGAGGCTGAAGAAACTTGTCTTGGCCCATAAGACCCTCACAAACTTTTACACATGCACCATTGAGAGCATCCTGTCGGGCTGTATCACCGCCTGATACGGCAACCGCACCGCCCGCAACCGCAGGGCTCTCCATAGGGTGGTGCGGTCTGCCCAGTGCATCACCGGGGACAAACTGCCTGCCTTCCAGGACACCTACAGCACCCGATGTCACAGGAAGGCCAAAAAGATCATAAAAGACATAAACCACCCGAGCTACGGCCTGTTCACCCCGCTATCATCATGAAAGCGAGGTCAGTACAGACGCATCAAAGCTTGGACCGAGGCTGTAATCGCTGCCACAGGTGCTTCAACAAAGTACTGAGTAAAGGGTCTATTTTCAATAAATGTGCAATTATAGTGTATTGTGTGTAGATTGATCATTTGATTTTTTTTAAATCCATTTTAGAATAAGGCTGTAACCTAATAAAATGTGAAAAAGTCAAGGGGTCTGAATACTTTCTGAAGGCACTGTATGGGGTCTCTACGGAGCCAGTAAAACACTCACGTCCATGAACTCCACGTTGGCCTTCGGTCCCGTTGCCTCGTTCAGGATCTTGATGGCCACTGGGATCTTCACAGTCTCGCCTTCCGGGACCCAGATACCCTGAAGAGGGAGAAGAGATGAGGGGGGAGAGGGAAGGTAAGTTAGAGGGGTAGAAGAGGGTGAAGAAAGGAGGAGTGAGTTAGAAGGGATGACAGAAGAGGAAAGAGGGAGGTGGAGGAGGGCAGGAGAGGTGAGTTAGACGGAGGGAAAAGGAAAAATGTGTTTAAAAAAAGGGTGAGGAGAGCTGAGTTAGACTGCAGCTGAATCACACAGTCGGACACTGTTTTCTCTAGACATAGTTCAGACCTCTACACTGTGAGACATAGTTCAGACCTCTACACTGTGAGACATAGTTCAGACCTCTACACTGTGAGACATAGTTCAGACCTCTACACTGTGAGACATAGTTCAGACCTCTACACTGTGCTACATAGTTTAGACCTCTACACTGTGAGACAAAGTTCAGACCTCTACACTGTGAGACTTAGTTCAGACCTCTACACTGTGAGACAGTTCAGACCTCTACACTGTGAGACATAGTTCAGGCCTCTACACTGTGAAACATAGTTCAGACCTCTACACTGTGCTACATAGTTTAGACCTCTACACTGTGAGACAAAGTTCAGACCTCTACACTGTGAGACATAGTTCAGACCTCTACACTGTGAGACATAGTTCAGACCGCTACACTGTGCTACATAGTTTAGACCTCTACACTGTGAGACATAGGTCAGACCTCTACACTGTGAGACTTAGTTCAGACCTCTACACTGTGAGACTTAGTTCAGACCTCTACACTATGAGACATAGTTCAGACCTCTACACTGTGAGACATAGTTCAGACCTCTACACTGTGAGACATAGTTCAGACCTCTACACTGTGAGACATAGTTCAGACCTCTACACTGTGCTACATCGTTTAGACCTCTAAACTGTGAGACATAGTTCAGACCTCTACACTGTGAGACATAGTTCAGACCTCTACACTGTGAGACATAGTTCAGACCTCTACACTGTGAGACATAGTTCAGACCTCTACACTGTGAGACATAGTTCAGACCGCTACACTGTGAGACATATTTTAGACCTCTACAATGTGAGACATAGTTCAAACCTCTACACTGTGAGACATAGTTCAGACCTCTACACTGTGAGACATAGTTCAGACCTCTACACTGTGCTACATAGTTCAGACCTCTACACTGTGAGACATAGTTCAGACCTCTACACTGTGAGACATAGTTCAGACCTCTACACTGTGAGACATAGTTCAGACCTCTACACTGTGAGACATAGTTCAGACCTCTACACTGTGCTACATAGTTTAGACCTCTACACTGTGAGACAAAGTTCAGACCTCTACACTGTGAGACTTAGTTCAGACCTCTACACCGTGAGACAGTTCAGACCTCTACACTGTGAGACATAGTTCAGGCCTCTACACTGTGAAACATAGTTCAGACCTCTACACTGTGCTACATAGTTTAGACCTCTACACTGTGAGACATAGTTCAGACCGCTACACTGTGAGACATAGTTCAGACCTCTACACTGTGAGACATAGTTCAGACCTCTACACTGTGCTACATAGTTTAGACCTCTACACTGTGAGACATAGGTCAGACCTCTACACTGTGAGACTTAGTTCAGACCTCTACACTGTGAGACTTAGTTCAGACCTCTACACTATGAGACATAGTTCAGACCTCTACACTGTGAGACATAGTTCAGACCTCTACACTGTGAGACATAGTTCAGACCTCTACACTGTGAGACATAGTTCAGACCTCTACACTGTGCTACATCGTTTAGACCTCTAAACTGTGAGACATAGTTCAGACCTCTACACTGTGAGACATAGTTCAGACCTCTACACTGTGAGACATAGTTCAGACCTCTACACTGTGAGACATAGTTCAGACCGCTACACTGTGAGACATATTTTAGACCTCTACAATGTGAGACATAGTTCAAACCTCTACACTGTGAGACATAGTTCAGACCTCTACACTGTGAGACATAGTTCAGACCTCTACACTGTGAGACATAGTTCAGACCTCTACACTGTGAGACATAGTTCAGACCTCTACACTGTGAGACATAGTTCAGACCTCTACACTGTGAGACATAGTTCATACCTCTACACTGTGAGACATAGTTCAGACCTCTACACTGTGCTACATAGTTCAGACCTCTACACTGTGAGACATAGTTCAGACCTCTACACTGTGAGACATAGTTCAGACCTCTACACTGTGAGACATAGTTCAGACCTCTACACTGTGAGACATAGTTCAGACCTCTACACTGTGAGACATAGTTCAGACCTCTACACTGTGCTACATAGTTTAGACCTCTACACTGTGAGACATAGTTCAGACCTCTACACTGTGAGACTTAGTTCAGACCTCTACACTGTGAGACATAGTTCAGACCTCTACACTGTGAGACATAGTTCAGACCTCTACACTGTGAGACATAGTTCAGACCTCTACACTGTGAGACATAGTTCAGACCTCTACACTGTGCTACATAGTTTAGACCTCTACACTGTGAGACATAGTTCAGACCTCTACACTCTGAGACATAGTTCAGACCTCTACACTGTGAGACATAGTACAGGGCTTGCTCTTGCGTAACAGCAGACCTGACCTGGATGTGCATGTGATCCTTACTATGTGCCTATGGGATTCTCTCTCTCTCTCAATTCAATTTAAAGGGCTTTATTGGCATGGGAAACATATGTTTACATTGCCAAAGCAAGTAAACATCTCTCTGTCTGTCTGTCGGTCTCTCTCTCTCTCCCTCATCTCTCTGTCCATTTCTCCCTCCGTCCTCTCTCCCTCTCCCTCCGCTCTCTGTCCTTCCACCTTTAAACACCTCCTAATTTCAAATGAGCAAAACAAGTGATTGTGGTATGTGAGTGTATGTGATAAGGTGATACCTTGTAGACGGTCCCGAAGGCCCCCGAGCCCAGTATCTTGACCCTCTTGAGTTCAGTCTCTTTGAGAATGCGGAGCTGGGCCTGGTTAGGGGCTGTACCACTAGGTGTTAGTGGCTCCACCAGCTGTAGGGAGACACAATCAATCAACTCATCAGTAAATTAGTCAGTCAATTAATCGATCAATCAATCGGCAATATGTTAGTTCCTCACTCCATCAACCAGTCAATTAACCAATCTATCCATCAAGCAATTAAGCAACCAACCAGTCACATCTCCCATGGGCATGGCACTCTTTAAACTTTTACAGAAATTGTATGAAAGAGTAGTTGTTTCATTATCTTTCAAGTGGAGAAGAATCAAGTAGAGGCAGAGAGAGGACGGAGGAGAGAGAGAGGAGGGGACAGAGAGAGAGAGTGAGAGAGGGAGGAGATGGTGAAAGAGAGAGGATAATAGCGGGAAGGAGGGGTGAGAGATAAAGGGAGAAAGAAAGAAAAAGATAGATAGGGGAGAGAAAGAGAAAGAGAGTGAGGGACAGAGCGCAGAGAGAGAAAGAGACAGGGGAGGGAGGGAAGAAAGAGAGCGGGAGGGAGAGAGGGAAATGGAGAGAGAGAGAAAGAGAGAGAGAAGGGAGAGAGAGAACGAGTAAATCAGCTCCCTTCTCTCAGCTGTGGCCATGCCCCCCGGCTCATCACTGCTGTCTGATTAAAAAACAATAGCTGTTCTTCATTTAAATGGAATTCTAAATCAGTATCGCATTAGAGCTAAGGAGAGGGGGAGTGGGGAATGAGGGGGGTATGGAAAGAGAAAGTGAAGCAGAGTGGGGAAGGAGAGGGGGAAGGAAGAAAAGAAGGATAGAGGAAAGGGGAGAGGGAGAGGGAAAGAGAGGGAGGGGCAGGGAAGGTGAGAGGGAAGGAGAGGGGGAAAGAGAGGGGGGAGGAAAAGAGTGAAGAGGGCGCCACAAATCCGTCGCCCTGGACATCAGGGAGCTGTCCATTACATGAGGTGCTGAATGTGTGGTAGCAAGGACAGGGAGGGAGCTGTCCACCAACCTCCTCTTATCTGTGGTGCTGAAAACTGAGGAAGACTACAAGGACACTACCATTCACTAAGTAGTCTCTACGAGTAGAGTCATTCCCTGCTTGTTACTCCCTAACTGACGTCAAAGCACTAAGGTTGCATCGAGGCAGGTTATACTGACTAAAATAATAGGAAAGAAGTTGGTAGTGTGTGTGTGTGTGTGTGTGTGTGTGTGTGTGTGTGTGTGTGTGTGTGTGTGTGTGTGTGTGTGTGTGTGTGTGTGTGTGTGTGTGTGTGTGTGTGTGTGTGTGCAGGTAACCAAGATAGCACAGTGGGGAGAAGAGGATGGAGAGAGTGTGAGAGAGCAGTAATGTAAGGTATAGTGGAAAAAGCCACAATCTTGTCATTATTGAAACAACTTGTAAAGAGCCTAGTGCACCATCACTTGATGGCACTGTAACTGTATGGTACACTCTAAAAAATGCTGGGTTGTTTGGTTGATCCAACTGCTGGTTTGCAGGGCATTGGGTCACTTTGTTGGGTTCGTTGTGTTCTTTAAAAACTGCTGGGATATTGGGGCTGGGTTATTGAGATATGACCCAGTGGGTTATTGAGATATGACCCATTGGGTCAGATCAGAAGACTGGAGGCATAGTTTAGTAGGGGTGTGACTTTCAGATAGATATTTTTAGCCACCCTTGAGAATAAAGGTCATACATGTTCTGTTGTATAGCTATCACAACAACAACAAAAAATACAGTGTGCAGGTGTGGCTGGTAGCCCAAGGGCTTCTATAGAAACCACACCACAAAAAACAATATACCACACACGTGTACAAAAATAATTAAAACAGATAACAAAACCTACTAATCATAAAGGTACAAATGAACTGATAGGCCATCACAATATTTTGCATGTGTGGATGTGAGTGTGAGTTGGGCTATACGGAGGAGATTACTGAGTAGTTTGGTTCATCAGACTGACCCCCAGTCTACGCTTAAAGTTATTGAGGGAAAATGAGGTTTTGGCAATTCCAGAGTATGGTACTGTACCTCTGTATCTGATAGAGAATTGACTATGTGAGGTGCGGCAGTGGGGAGGGTGAAGGTTATCACAGTGCCTTGTGATATATAGATAGATTTCAGAATGAACCTGGAAGAATCCATTGAAAGGTAAACTGTCTGGGAGGTATGAGTATTTGTAGATGAAAATACATAACTGGCGTAAAAAAGACAAGATATTGAGTTTTTTAAACAAAGGTGCAGATGGAGCCAGGTAATTAGAGGTGGCTAGTCAAGCAATTATTTTTTAATGATGAGTATTTTGAGCAAGTAGCAGGCACATGTAGTGGCCCAGACAATACTACAGTAAATTAGATATGGGTAAATTAAACAAGACCCAGCTTCTAGGTCAACACAGGATGAGTGTAAAAAAATACCAAATTGAAGGATAAATTAACCCATATTTGGGTAATCCCAACAACCGAACTGGCTGGGTGAAAATAATGTTCTGTTCAATATTTACTCAGTGATGGGTTACCAAATAACCCAAATTGGATTGTCTTTAATCCAGCATTTTTTTGAGTGCAGTACATCCAGGCTTTTTCACTACACTATGTGGTGTTGAGAGCTTTAATGGAACCTGAACCTACTGTCTGTTAACACAGAGTACACTCTTCTCCTCTCCTCCCCTTTCCTCCCATCCCCTACTCTCTTCTCCTACACGGTGATAGAGTGAATGCCTGTCTGTCTTTCTGTCTGTCCTCTCTGCAGGCAGCACTCAGAGTGAGCAAGCGCTACACTGCCCTCAACATTAGCAATAGAACAGGACACATACAGTTAAAGTCGGAAGTTTACATACACCTTAGGCAAATACATTTAAACTCCGTTTTTCAAAATTCCTGACATTTAATCCTAGTAACAATTCCCTGTTTTAGGCCAGTTAGGATCACCACTTTATTTTAAGAATGTGAAATGTCAGATTAATAGTAGAGAGAAGGATTTATTTAAACTTTTATTTCTTTCATCACATTCCCAGTGGGTCAGAAGTTTACATACACTCAATTAGTATTTGGTAGCATTGCCTTTAAATTGTTTAAATTGGGTCAAACGTTTTGGGCAGCCTTCCGCAAGCTTCCCACAATAAGTTGGGTGAATTTTGGACCATTCCTCCTGACAGAGCTGGTGTAACTGGGTCAGGATTGTAGGCCTCCTTGCTCGCACACACTTTTTCAGTTCTGCCCACAAGTTTTCTATAGGATTGAGGTCAGGGCTTTGTGATGGTCACTCCAATACCTTGACTTTGTTGTCCTTAAGCCATTTTGCCACTACTTTGGAAGTATGCTTGGGGTCATTGTCGATTTGGAAGACCCATTTGCAACTAAGCTTTAACTTCCTGACTGATGTTTTGAGATGCTGTTTCAATATATCCACATCATTTTCCTCCCTCATGATGCCATCTATTTTGTGAAGTGCACCAGTCCCTCTTGCAGCAAAGCACCCCCACAACATGATGCTGCCACCCATGTGCTTCACGGTTGGGATGGTGTTCTTCGGCTCGCAAGCCTCCCCCTTTTTCCTCCAAACATAAAGATGGTCATTATGGTCAAACAGTTCTATTTTTGTTTCATCAGACCAGAGGACATTTCTCCAAAAAGTATGATCTTTGTCCCCATGTGCCGTTGCAAACCGTAGTCTGGCTTTTTTATGGCGGTTTAGGAGAAGTGGCTTCTTTCTTGCTGAGCGGCCTCTCAGGTTATGTCGATATAGGACTCGTTTTACTGTGAATATTGTCACGTTCACTATCTTCAAACTCCCTGTCATATATCAGCCAAAGCACAGCGTTCCGGTAATTCCAAATTCTTTATTTGAAGAAAACCGAACAAAACAATAAACAGGTAAACAGAAAGAAACATGACGCAACTGTGGCGCACACAAAACACTCACAGAAACAATAATTACCCACAAACATAGGTGGAGAAAAGACTGCCTAAGTATGATTCCCAATCAGAGACAACGATAGACAGCTGCCTCTGATTAGGAACCATACTCGGCTAAACACAAAGAAATAGAAAACATAGAATGCCCACCCCATGTCACACCCTGACCTAACCAAACAGAGAAATACGGCTCTCTCAGGTCAGGGCGTGACAAATATAGATACTTTTGTACCTGTTTCCTCCAGCATCTTCACAAGGTCCTTTGCTGTTTTTCTGGGATTGATTTGCACTTTTCGCACCAAAGTACGTTCATCTCCGGGAGATGAAGGCACAGTCAACTTAGTGTATGTAAACTTCTGACCCAATGGAATTGTGATACAGTGAATTATAAGTGAAATAATCTGTCTGTAAACATTTGTTGGAAAATGTGTATGTAAACTTCCGACTTCAACTGTATGTATCAGGCGTCTCACAGTATGTAGCTACTAGCTACAGTACTGAATGGGACTAAAATATGAACCTAAAACATGGCTAGTGTTCTGAAACTCAATTACAGTGAAACTGAATGATAGGCTGCCTGTTAATGTTATTTCACAGTCATCTTTATAACTAATATCATATATCTCCTATCACATGTACAGTACTGGTGCTCTTTGCAGACATGCAGACCTGGCAGTGGTTATGTCCTAGAATAAGGTGCCATTAGGGACTTACCCATCTCTTCTCTATCCTATCCATTCATTCTGATCAGACGAGGGAGAGGGGGGAGACAATGCTCTTGATATTTCATTAAGAGTTCCAAATGCAGACAGAACGCTTCCTGATTGGGGTCGCCTGGCAGGGAGTGGAGCAAGGCAGGCTGGGATATTCATTAAGATGGATGTTTTGAGGGGATGAGAGATCTGCGCTCTGCTCCCCACCTCCCTGCCTGTTTGGGCTGCGTCATGGTCCCCTATTCCCTACATAGTACACTAGTTTTGACCAGGGTGTAGCCTGAGGATGCATCCAAAATGGCAGCCTATTTATTGTATAGTGGACTACATTTGTAGGGTATAGGGTGCCATTT
Source organism: Salmo trutta (assembly GCF_901001165.1). Taxonomy (NCBI): domain Eukaryota; kingdom Metazoa; phylum Chordata; class Actinopteri; order Salmoniformes; family Salmonidae; genus Salmo; species Salmo trutta. The sequence continues at coordinate 18,785,983 of NC_042976.1, read as the reverse complement.
GGGTTGCAACCATGATGAGAGAATAAAAGGTTTCTGTTATCCAGATGACATGAGTACAGCCTGAGCTGCATTCCAAATGGCAACATGTTCCCCTACAAGCCCTGTTCAAAAGTAGTGCACTATGTAGGGAATAGGGGGCCATTTGGATGCAGGCTGACATCTTTCTATTCCATTTGATGGATGAGCTGCCTAATTATCCAAAGAGACAGTGACAGGAGACAGTTCTGCTGTTCAGAGTCAGGAGGAAGCAGGGAGCATTGTTATGCATAGGCTTGTAGGATTGTGTGCGTGTGTGCATGTGTGCATGTGTGTGTGTGTGTGTGTGTGTGTGTGTGTGTGTGTGTGTGTGTGTGTGTGTGTGTGCGTGCGTGCGTGCGTGCGTGCGTGCGTGCGTGCGTGCGTGCATGCATGCATGCATGTGTGTGTGTGTGTTCCTCTCATGTTAGCCTGTACTCTAAGACAGTGTTTTGTAATGCTGGTCAGGAGCAGATACTCTGTAAAACTCAGATACAACAGGACATATCTACCTCTAAATAAAAGTAATGTTGTAATACAGTAATGGCTGTTGTGTTCGCGTTTCTAGACGAGGTACAGTACAGTGGCATAATGTTCTATAAAAGCAGTGCAACAAGATGATTGAGATTTTAATAAGGTGTGATTGTATTTGTGTTGCTTGTGTTGCCTGGTTCAGAGTCAGGTCAATATGAGTACTGATGATATTTTTGTTGACTCTGGGTTGAAGCTCTGGTATTCTAAACATTAACAAAGGAGAGGAGGGAGCGAGGAGGGAAAGGGAGGATGGAGAAAGGAGAGGGAGAGAGGTAAGAGAGTAGTGGGAGAGAGGATGGAGAATGGAGAATAGAGAGAGAGAGAGAGAGAGAGAGAGAGAGAGAGAGAGAGAGAGAGAGAGAGAGAGAGTTCTTTATTGAACCATTCTCATTTCATTTAAAACTCAAGACCCAACCCCCCCCCTAAAAATAAAACCAAAAATACATCCTGTGATGCATACATGTACCATACTCGCCTTTCCAGCAACCACATGATACAAACCAACATCACAATACTCAAAACAATACCCACTCCTACAACCGTATATTCAAAACATTTTCCCCAGCTATACAGACAGCCCCCCCAACACACCGTATCTCCTGAAACATCTCCACACTTTTTATCATTTCATAGAACTCAAACTCAACCCTAAGGCGCGCAGAGACCATCCCATTAAACAATAGTAAAGGGTCTGTTATCCCCCACCTTTGACCCTGTTCCTCCTTGTTAGCCAAATAGACAACTTCGCCTGAGCAAACAAAAAATTCAACAAAACACATTTGGCCTTCTCCTTATTTGAATACCTGTATGCCATTATGAACACCCCAACAGTAAAGACCACCCCCAACCTCTCACACAGACATTCCAACAGAGACATTAATGGAATTAACCTGGTGCACACAGAAAACACATGGTGCACTGTTTCTTTCATTTTACAGAAAGGACACTCCTGCCCAACTCCCGGTTCAACCCGTGCCAGCCAGCTGTTAGTGGCCAGGGCTCCATGTAGAACCCTCCACTGGAGGTCCCCTGACCTCTTTGGTGCTGGGGGTTTGTAGAGCCCCCTCCATCTAAAACCCACCATACTCTCCGCCCCACATATCTCCTGCCACTGATGTGCCTTTACTCCTGTTAGGCTCCTAATGTTCCTCACCTTAACGCAGAGGTTGTAGAGGGCTTTACCTACCACCCCTTCAAACTCGCCCAGGCTCGGAGTGTTAAAATCGAACAAGTCCTCCAGACCCCCTTGCCAGTCTCTAGTCTCTGCCGTCACCTGCAGTGGCGGAAAACTTGGTGGCCCCTCTCCCTTTGGCTGCTCAAACATCCCTCTTACCGGCTCAGACAGTGCCTCCTGGACCTCCTCCAGGAATCTCTCCAGCAGCCTAAGAGACATTATCCCTGTTTGCTGTGCCAAGACTTCCGGGCTTTTCCACCCCTCCTCTCCCAGCAGTCTCAAGTCACCCAGCCTTTTTACACCCCCTGCCATCAGTTGTCTCTGCAGGGTGGCCGACTGGACCGATCTCAAAGGGATGGCTAGGTTGTTGAAGATAGGCTCCTCCCACACCCACAGCCCAGGCTCCACACCCCCTTCTCGTATGTGCCTTAGCAGCTGCCAGGTCCTCAGCACCCCAGAGTAAAAGTCTGAGAGACCTGCTGTACTCAGCCTCTCCAGCTTCATGAGGAACAGCTGCCGGTCCAACCCTAATCCGCCAGCTCTCCTCAGCAGCGCGCATGCTGGTTCCCTCCAGCCAACATCAGTATGGTACAGCAGTCTCTGCACCGCCTTTAGCCGGAAAGCAGCCATCCTGCTCTCCAGTTCCACCAGGCCCTGTCCTCCTTCATGGACGGTCATATACAACACTGCTGCCCTCAGCCAGTGATGGCCCGACCAGAAGAAGTCCACCAGCTTGCGTTGCAGGTCTGTGAGCAGACCGGCGGGGGGGTTGAGGACAGCCAGTTTATGCCACAGGGAAGATGCCACCAGGTTGTTAATTATCAGCACCCTCTCTCTATATGACACTTGGGACAGGAGCCACCTCCACCTGGCCAGTCTTGACACCACTGCCTGTGACAGCCCCTCCCAGTTCTTCCTGACCCACCTCTCCGAGCCCAGGTACACCCGCAACACTTTAAGCCCTTCACAACCCCACTGCAAACCCCCTGGAAGCAGAGGAGGAGCCCTATCCCCCCATGCCCCGCATAACAGAGCTTTGCTCTTGCCCCAGTTTACCTTAGCTGAAGAAGCTCCCTCGTACACCTTCAGACTGGTCTCCAGTGCCTGCATATCTTGGCCATCCCTGACCATCACAGAAACATCATCTGCATATGCTGACACTGCTATTCCTGTCAACACATCCATGCCTGTCCAGCACACTCCCTGCAGTCTCCTGCGTAGCAGTCCTAAAAAAGGCTCAATGGCTAGTGTGTATAACTGCCCAGATAGAGGGCATCCTTGTTTAATGCCCCGTCTCACCCAGACTGGCCTACTGAGCCCCCCTCCCACCTTGACCATGCATGACGCCCCAGCATACAGCTTCACACAGGTCAAAAAACTCCTCCCAAACCCAAACACAGACATCACATTAAACAGATACTCATGGTCCACTCTATCAAAAGCCTTCTCTTGATCTAAAGAGACCAGTCCGAAGTTCACATTAGACCCTCTCGACAAGTCCAACATGTCCCTAATTAAGAACAAGTTGTCCGTGATTGAGCGTCCCGGTACACAATATGTTTGGTCCTTATGTACTATCGAGTCCAAGTGGGACTTCAGTCTGTTAGAGAGGACCTTGGCAAATATCTTGTAGTCCGCACAGAGCAATGCCACAGGCCTCCAGTTCTTAAGTTCACACAAGTCCCCTTTTTTGGGCAGGAGAGTCAGAGCCGCCCGACGGCAGCTCATCGGCAACTCTCCTACCCCGACGCATTCACGCAACACGCAAAAGAAATCCTGTCCAATTATTCCCCAGAATTTTTTATAAAACTCCACTGGGAGTCCATCAACCCCCGGTGCACGACCGGTGGACATCTGGGTTACGGCCTCTGCCAGTTCATGGCACAACAGAGGAACGTCCAAATCATCCCTCTGTGCCAGAGAGAGTTTAGGGAGTCCTGTGAACAAGACCTAAGCACACTCTTCTGCCCTATACAATTCAGTATAAAACTCCACAGTCTGCCCCCGCATCTCACCCACCACAGAGGTCACCCGTCCATCAGACAGCCGTAGACAATGCATACCCTTGGCTTCACTGCTCTGTCTTTCCAAACCAAAGAAGAAGGAGCTGGGAGCATCCATCTCCTTGAGCATGGAGAATCTAGCTCTTACAAGTGCTCCCTTTGCTTTAACCTGGAAAAAGCTGCCCAGGTCCCTGCGTAATTCAGCTAAATTAGCCTGGAGGCCTACATTGCCTTGCCCCACCATCTGTACCTCCATCTCACTAATACACCGCTCTAGTTCCCCCAAAACTCTCCTAGCCTCTGAGGATGAGAGAGCTGTGTACTGTTGACAGAAAAGCCGAATTTGGACTTTCCCCACATCCCACCATTGGCTCAGAGACTCATAATCCTCTATTCGCTGCCTCCACCTTTCCCAGAAGGTCTGGAAACCTGTGCAAAAAGTGGCATCTTGTAAGAGCTTTACATTGAATTTCCAATAGGATGCCTGCCGGGGCCCTGGTGAAATAGACAGCCGAGCCATGGTTATGTGATGATCGGAAAACCCCACCGGGAGAATGGTAGCGCCCAACAGCCTATTGCTCTGATTCCTAGACATATAAAACCGATCAAGTCGGGCTGCACTCACCCTAGCCCCAAAAACCTTCACCCATGTATACTGTCTTGTGTTCGGATGTTTAGTTCTCCAAACATCCACTAGGTCAAACTGATTAATAATATCCCTTAACACTCCCACTGACACTGAATGAGGCTCTTCCCCATTTCTGTCTTTTGTAAAATCCATTGTGCAGTTCCAGTCCCCTCCAACCACCAGTGTCTCCTCAGGCGCTACCTGTGAGAGTTCCTGTCTAAGACTCCCAAATAGAACCCCTCTTTCTCTCCCTGTGTTAGGCGCATACACATTTATAAAGACAAACCCCATGTTGTTCATTTCTGCTTTAACAACAAGGAGCCTACCCCTACACACCTCCTTTGAGGAGCAAATTTTTACAGACAGACCCAGTGCAAAAAGGACTGCCACTCCTGCACTAAGATTTGTCCCATGGCTCAACACACTTGCCCCTTTCCACCAGAGCCCCCAATCGACTTCATTCAATACATCACTATGTGTCTCCTGCAGAAACAACACCTGTACTTTTTTTGGTTTTACATATTCACCCAACACACTCCTCTTTCCCGCATCTCTGGCGCCATTTATATTGAGTGAGCCTACCCGAAGAGTCTCCATAAGAAGTGGGAGAAAAGCCAGCAGAGAAAGAGACCAATAGCAAAGCTCAAAACCCCAGTGTCAGAAAGAAAATATACATCTAAACAGTGTCCGAAGGTAGACCCTTACGCACTGTTGTGACCCACTTCCTCAACCTAAACTGTTTCCTGGGTGAGAAGACACCATGCCCCTCATTTTTCACAGCATGTTGTACTGATCGTACAAACTTTCTTGAATCAGGGAAGAAAGCCTCAAGATTGACTTTTTTCCCCTTGGTCTCATTCAGGAACCTTGTCAGTTCTCTCAACG